>NC_134859.1:53882500-54182500 GCF_049852395.1 Peromyscus maniculatus bairdii | reverse complement strand
TGGCTTGTACAGTACTTAATTCAGTTGGAACAGACACCAGACCTGGGCTTGGAATTCCCAGTCTGAAGCTTTCATAGGAAATAGTACATGAGGACTGGGGACATGGCTCAGGTGGCAGCGTGCTGGCCTAGCGTGCATGGAACCCTGGGGTCGATTGCCAGCACCGAATAACTAGACATGATGGTTTACATCTATAATCCTAGCTGTCCCTGTTAGGGTTTCTATTGCCGTGAAGAGACACCATGACCATGGCGATTTTTATAAAGGAAAACATTTAATTGGGGGGGGGACTTACAGTTTTAGAGGTTTAGTCCATTATCGTCATGGTGGGATATGGCATGCAGGCAGACATGGTGCTGGAGAAGGAGCTGAGAGTTCTACATCTTGATCCACAGGCAACAGGAAGTGAACTGTGGCACTGGGTGTAGCTTGAGAGACATCCTCCCACAAGGCCACAGCTCCTCATAGAGCCACTTCCTGCCCCCACAGTGACGCACTTCCTCCCACAAGGCCACAGCTCCTCATAGTGCCACTTCCTGCCCCCACAGTGACGCACTTCCTCCCACAAGGCCACACCTCCTCATAGTGCCACTTCCTGCCCCCACAGTGACGCACTTCCTCCCACAAGGCCACAGCTCCTCATAGTGCCACTTCCTTTGGGGGCCACTTTCTTCTAAACCACCACACCTAGCACTTGGAGGTAGAGGCAAGGAGGATCAGAAATTCAAAGTCATCCTTGGCTTTGTAATAAGTTTGAAGCCAGCCTGGGCTATGCGAAACCCTGTCTCAAACAACAACAACAACAACAAAAACCATAACAACCAAACAAGAAAACAAGTAAGGGTTGGAGAGATGGCTCAGAGGTTAAGAGCACTGACTGCTCTTCCAGAGGTCCTGAGTTCAATTCCCAGCACCCACATGTCAGCTCACAACTATCTATAATGAGATCTGGCGCCCTCTTCTGTGTACATAATAAATATAAATCTTTTTTTTTTTTTTTTTAAAAGAATGTTAGATACTCTTGCAGAGGACCTGGGTTCAGTTCCCAGCATTCATATGGCTGCTCACAACCATCTGTAAGTCCAGTTCCAGGGGATCCAATACCCTCTTCTAGCCTCCAAAGGCACTGAGCATGTGTACTGTACACAGGCATACATGCGGACAAAGCACCCATACACAGAAAAATAATAATTTAAAAAAGCAAGTGAATGTGAAAACACTGGTCTTGAATGATAACTCCTGGAGAGAGCTCATTGGGAGGGGTGTCTAGAGGATGGTGCTCAAGATGGATGGAAAATCTGAATCTGTTTCTTTGTGTTTCTGTGTGTGTGTGTGTGTGTGTACACTATACACTTGTTCATGTAGGTGTGTGCACGCGTGCGTGTGGAGGCCAGAGGGGTTCACTAACTATCACCATCAATTGTTCTTCTCTGCATTTTTAAAGACTTTATTTTATTTTATGTGCGTAGATGTTTTGCCTGCGTGTCTGTCTGCTATGTGCATGCAGTGCCCTAAGAAGCCAGAAGAGGGCACTGGACTCTCTGAATTGGAGTTACAGATGGTGTTAGCTGTCATTGTGGGTGCTGGGAACAGAACCTGGGCGTCCTCTGCAAGAGCAGCAAGTGCTCCCAACTGCTGAGCTGTCTCTCCAGCCCTATGTTATTTTTTAGACAGGTCTTTCACTGACATGGAGCTCTCCAGTTGGCTAGCTGGCCAGCAAGCTCCAGGGGCCCGCCTGTCTTTCCCTGCCAGTGCGGGGATGGCAGGCCACTGTGCCCAGCTTTCACATGGAACCGGGGAATCTGAACTCAGGCCCTCATAGTTTGCACAGCAGCGCACACTTTACTGAGCCAGCTCTCCAGGGCCCTAAATCTGTTTTCCCCGTGTGGATAAGAGTACTCCTGGTTTCTCTATTGCTAGGACGGCTCTCACCAAGCTCAGTCAAACCTGACTTTCTTGTCAATCCTGAGGGAACCCTACCAGGAGCTGGCCTTCATGAAGCCTAAGGACATCTCTGACAAGCTCCCTAACCTGATCAGTCTCATCCGCATCATCTGGGTCAACTCCCCCCACTACAACACCCGGGAAAGATTGACCTCTCTGTTCCGGAAGGTGTGTGGATGCAAAGCGCAGGGGTGAGGTGGGGTGGGGGGCGGCTGTGCTGGCAGAGCTGGTTCCCTGGCAGATGTGGGCTGGAAAGACACCATACTGCCCTGCAGCCCAGACTGATACTGAGTCTTTAGAGATGCCGGGAGATGGGCCTGGCTTCTGCTGCTCACTGAAGTGGCTCAGGCAGGATGACGGGCTTTGGGAGGAGCTGCAGTGAGCCTAGGAAAAGAGGCAAGAAGGAGACTCGGGGCTGGGTCGTGCAGAGGGAAGAGCTCGTTCAAGATCGAGTTTGCAGTGGGGTATGGGAGGTTGACTCAGGAAGGAACTCGGTTCCTGAGCAGGAATGATCACGACAGACATTTTAGCGGGAGACAAAGGCTGGAAGAGGGGTTGCTGAAGCCAGATGGTCAGAGCGGTGTAACTGCAGAGCTGGGCCGAGGGCAGAGCAAAGATCACCAGGTGTGAGACGGAGTGTGCAGGGGGCGGGGGGGGGGGGGGTAAGAGGGGCCTCAGGAGCCCAAGGCCCGGGGCCCAGTTCTGGAGGCCCAGGAAGGGGAGTGGTGGGAAGAAGGCTGAGCGCTGATGCCGTGGGGCTCCCTCTGCAGATGAGCAACGAGATCATCCGCTTGTGCTGCCATTCCATCTCCCTGGACCGAATCTTTGAGGGCTACGTCATTTCCAGCAAAGAGGACCTGCAGGGCTGCATTTCTTGTTGTCATGCCTGGAAAGACCACTACCTGCGTGCCGTGCAGATGCACACCCAGTACGATGGGTCCCCCTGACATGCGTGTAGAACATTCCCCCAGAGGAATGACTCCGACACTTTCCGTGCCCTTCTTTCTCGTGGATTATACGTTTTAAGACCTAGGAGTCTCTACTCCCCAGTTAAGGTTCTGTTTGGGCACAGATGTTCTGGCTCTGGGCCCTGAGGTCTCCTTCTAGCCCCTTGCAATAGCCTCAAGTGGCCACTCCCTCCTCCCATGATCACACAGCCACCTTCTAGAACTTGAGACAGTATCTCCTCTATGGTTCTGCTCACCTTGGGTCTCTTCTCTCAGGGTTCAGGAAAACTGCTTCTCAGGGTCTCCTTTCGGAACCCAGGCTCACACAGTCCAGTTTTGCACGGACAGACTGCTCCCGATTTAGCTCATCCTCTCCCTCACACAGGTTCTCCAGTCGGGGCTGGGTTCTAGACCAGACCAGCATATTTGCTCAAGTAGACGCCTTTGTGCAGCGCTGTAAGGACCTTATTGAGGTAGGGAGAGCTCCGGGGTGGAGACCATCAAAAGCCCACAGCAGACCCTCGACCCCCCTGCAAGGAGCCAAGCCGGGGGGGGGGGGGGGGGCAAGGGCTCCACTTGAGTCTATCCCTGGAGCTTGGCCTGCGGGCTCTTCCTGCAGCGTTATGTGACCTCCTCCCACCCCTTCTTTCTTCTTGGCTTTTGCCTGTACCACTGCCTAAGCATCCCGTAGTTCATCCTTCAGCCAGAATTCACCCCATCCTCCTTCTGGATGGTCCTCTCTAGTTCACAGACATCTGAAGGCAAACCAAAGAACCCCGGAGGCCTGGGTTCAGAACAGGAAGAAGTCACGCGGATCTCTTTTTAGGTCTGCGAATGTCAGTACCACTTCGCACGGTGGGAAGATGGCAAGCAGGGCCCCCTTCCCTGCTTCTTTGGTGCCCAGGGGCCACAGATCACACGGAACTTGCTAGAAATCGAGGACATCTTCCATAAAAACCTGCAGATGCTGCGAGCCGTTCGTGGAGGCATCCTGGATGTTAAGAACACCTCTTGGCATGAAGACTACAATAAGTGAGGGAGGGACTCAGGCCGAGGCCAGGGCCGAGCAGGGAGGCGGGGAACAAGAGTGGGAAGAGAGGCTTGGTGTGCCAAGGAGACCATGGGAATCCCAGGACCTGGGTGGCAGAGGCAGGAAGATTGCCAGATGAAGGTGGTGGGAAGAGCGTAAAGATGGGAAGGCAAGAGAAGAGAGAGGTAGTTGGTCAGTCAGGTTCTAGGTTCGACGATACTGAGCAAATGTCTGCGAATCCACACCGGCAGATGCCTGTGCCTCCTTATGCATAAATAAGGCCAAGGACTCGTCTCCTAGCATTGTCTAGAGTGAAACAGCTTCCTGGAACAAAGCACGCAGTCATGTGCCTGGCATGCGGGCTGGTGGACAGCACACTTGGGATGTGAATGGGAGCAGGCAAGGGTACTCACACTTCTCTGTGCCTCTCTGACCTTGCAGATTCCGTGCTGGGGTCAAGGATCTGGAGGTGATGACCCAGAACTTGATCACCTCAGCCTTTGAGTTGGTCCGGGACGTGGAGCACGGGGTACTGCTTTTGGACACCTTCCACAGGCTGGCTACCCGGGAGGTGTGTGCGCATGCGCGCGCGCGCCAACCCCACCGAAGGCCTGCCCCTTGCCCTTAGTTCTTTGGCTTCCGGACTCTGTCCTGCCTGCCTGTACATGTGTCCTTGCCCCTTGTTCAGTTGCTGAGTTTTCTTCTGTTCCGTCTTTCCGCTTCCGAGGCCTCCACATCTCTGAAGAGTGCGGTGGCTGCCGTGTGTGGCTGTCAGGAAACGTTCTTCTGGGGTAGGAGGCTAAGGGAGCCACCTCCATGGAGCATGTCATCTTGTTCCTTAGGCCATCATGCGGACCTACGAGAAGAAGGCTGTTGATCTCTATATGCTGTTCAATAGCGAATTAGCCCTGGTGAACCGTGAGCTGAACAAGAAATGGCCGTACCTGGAGCCATACATGGCTCAGTATTCCGGACAGGCCCACTGGGTGCGGATCCTGCGGCGACGCATCGACAGAGTCATGAATGTTAGTGTCTGGCCTCTTCTAGACTGTCTGCAGGGAGACAGCGAGTGCGCGGCTGTGTCCAGCCTGGAGGGGAGGGGTGGTCCAGACAGGGTCCTTAGAGAGTACTTATGACCAGAGACTCGGTGGGGGAGGGGAGGGACCGACTCAGTTATCTTGGGAAGCTGTGGTTTGGTTTGCAGAGGTGGCAGGTGTGGCTCGTGGAACCAAGGTCATTTTAGTACGAGATGGGGAGGAGACATAAGGCCAGCATCTGGGAAGTTAGAGTACCAGAACAGGGACATACCTGGTGACCCCGAGACCTGGGCAGCAAGGACCTGCTCTCTGGAAGAACAGGGACAAAGGAACAGGGAGCAGGGAAGGATTTTAAAACAGTTTTTGTGCTAGGCACGGTGGAATATGCTTGTAATCCTTGCCCTTGGGAAGCTGAGGCAGGAGGTCTGTGAGCCCAGGCCAGCCTGGGCTTATGCAGTGAGAACCTGCACCCTTCTATTTTTTTAATATTTATTTATTTATTATGTGCATTGGTGTTTTGCCTGTGTGAGGGTGTTGGGTCCCCTGGAAATGAGTTACAGACAGTTGTGAGCTGCCATGTAGGGGCTGGGAATTGAACCCGGGGTCCTCTGGAAAAGCAGCCAGTGCTCTTAACCGCTGAGCCATCTCTCCAGCCCCATTCACCCTTCAATTTAGAAACAAACTTTTGGGGGTGTCTTAGATAGGGAGGGTTTCTACTGATGCACCTGATTGGTTCTGAGAGAGAGTTAGGGAGCCTGCAGATGACTGGGCTGGGCCTGGAATGCGCTGAAGAACAAGCCCTCCGGTCCCTCTCTGTCTGGTTTGCCCTTCTCTGCCCCCCTTCTTTGGGACTGTGGTCAGTGTGCTTTACTTCCTGTCTGTCTGGTCCTGTCCTCCTAGCCCCCCAGCCTCAGTCTCTCTCCAGGGTTCGAGGGGTGTGTAGCAGGTCTGGGTAAACAGGCTTCCCATCTGTTCCTCCCCAGTGCCTTTCGGGCGCCCATTTCCTGCCCCACATTGGGACTGGAGAGGAGAGTGTACACACCTATCAGCAGATGGTCCAAGCCATTGATGAGCTCGTTCGAAAAACCTTCCAAGAGTGGACAGCAACGCTGGACAAGGACTGCATTCGACGGCTGGACACGCCACTCTTACGAATTAGCCTAGAGAAGGCGGGCATGCTGGACGTCAACTTTGACAAGTACAGGACCCACCTTCGCACCACCCCCCCCCCTCCCCCCCGTCCTTGGTGCCAGTCTCCTCCCACTCTCCCAAGAACTTAACTCCTGTCTCGGGTCCCCTCTCCTCCGTATCTTTTCTGCTCTCTGATTTTATTGAGACTAGTTTTCGCTGTGTAGTTCAGTCTGGCTTTGAACTTGTGATCCTTGGCTTCAATATGGTGCTGGGATTCCAGCTGTGCTCCGCCACACTCAGCTGCTATCACTCCTTTCCCCACCCCTCAGGTTTTCTTTGCCTAGCTCTGGCTGTCCTGGAAATCGCTCTGTAGACCAGACTGGCTTTGAACTCCGAGACCTGCCTGCTTCTGCCTCCCAAGTGCTGGGAGTAAAGGCTTGGTATCACTTCTTCTTCTTCTTTTTTTTTTTTTTTTTTTTTTAAGATTTATTTATTTATTTATTGTACAGTATATAATCTGGCTGCATATACTCCTGCATGCACGAAGAGGGCACCAGATCTAATTACAGATGGTTGTGAGCCACCATGTGGTTTCTGGGAATTGAACTCAGGACCTCTGGAAGAGCTGCCAGTGCTCTTAACCTCTGAGCCATCTCTCCAGCCCCTGCTATCACTTCTTAATTTTAGTTTTACCTAGGTTGGAACTGAGGTCTTAGGTTCAACCCTCAGTACTGGAAAAAGAAAAAAAAGCTTTACAGCAGCTTTACTTAAAGAAAGAAGCAAACAGACACTAACCAACCAACCAGTCAACTAGCCATGATTTTAACCAGTCACTAGTGTACTGAACTAGCGATGCCGCTGTTCTGCCACTAGATGGCAGCCCAGTTAAGGCATCTGAACCCTGGTCTCTAGTCTGGCTCTTCCTAAGATCATCCTCTCCCCGACAGCTTTAAAACACCACCACCTGCATACTGTCATTTAAAAAGGGTGACTAGTTCGTTAATTATTAAGACTATAAACCACCAGGTGTAGTGGTTCAATCCCCAAACAGGAAA
Organism: Peromyscus maniculatus bairdii; assembly: GCF_049852395.1. Lineage (NCBI taxonomy): Eukaryota > Metazoa > Chordata > Mammalia > Rodentia > Cricetidae > Peromyscus > Peromyscus maniculatus. The sequence continues at coordinate 54,175,356 of NC_134859.1, read as the reverse complement.
CTAAGGCAGGGAAGTCTCAAGTTGAAGGCCAACCTGGGCTGCACTCAAAAACCAAAACCAAACCCCAGAAGATCCCCAAATCAGACCAACTGAGCTCTGTGTACATGCTAGGAACTGAGGCAGGCACAGGGGGGTGTAAAGTGGCCAGAGTCCCTGTTCCCAAGGTCATTCTCTCAGTCGACAGTTCTACCCAAGAGCAGAAAAAGAGCTGGGGCCGTGAGGCGGGTCTTCAGGGACGTGAACCTGGCGACAGTGTTTTTCCTAATCAGCAGACAGATTTCGATTTGATTGGTTGGGCTTTCTCTTACCTCTTTTCACCTGTGTCCTGTGGTGGGCACCAATTCCCAAGCTCCTAGGCTGTCCTTCTGGTGTTGGCTTTAGCTCAAAACACCCATATTTGTTGGACAGAAATGCAGAAGGAGATGGAGGTCCAGGGACCAGCAGGACCGTGTCTCTCCTGGACAGCTGAAGGGGCCTGACCAAGGAGGTGACACCCAGACAGGAAGTGAGAGGATCAAGTTGGAGAGAGGACAGCATGAGGCGGGAGGTTGGGGGATGGGAGCACTGGAAGCCACACAGGTGAGGAGCCGTTAGGGAGGACGGTGTGAGGAAGAAGATGGAGCTGTGGGATAGGAGTTTGACCCGTAATAGGCGCTGGACCTCTGCTCTGGTTCTCAGTCTTGTAGCTTTGGCACACAACTGAGCCATAAAAAATGCCTCATGGCTGGGGCAACGGCTCAGCAGAGGACCCGGGTTCGATTCCCAGCACCCACACGGCAGCTTCCAACTGTCTGTAACTCCAGTCCCAGGCGCAGGACACCCTCTTCTGACCTGTGTTGGTACAAGGCACTCACGTGATGTGCATACATACATGCAGGCAAAACACTCACACCCATTAAATAAATAAACCTTACCTGGCAAGGTGATGCACGCCTCTAATCCCAGCACCTGGGAGGTAGAAGTGGGCGTGTCTATATGAGTTCCAGGTCAGCATGGTCTACACGGGGAGTTCCAGGCCAGGCAAGTCACAAAGCAGGATCCTGTCTCAAAACAATACCGCCCCCCACCCCCAAAAAAAACTTAAAAGTTTTAAATTGCCTCTTATGTTGATTTGAGATTCTGAAGAGAAGGAACATTAAGTCAGGGTTATAACTGGTTATCTACATACTATATAAACTGATTTATAACTAGTTACATATTTATATAGACAGTTATAAATGGTTATAACACTTGCAGTCACATAATGGGGCTGAATCTCAAGATGTAGTCTCTGAGGCTGGACGTGCCCAAAGGTGCTATGCCGGAGAGTCTCCCTAATGGACAGCTATGGCCTGATATGGTGTGAGCACACTTGGCCAGTATTTGTCCTTTTTCCAGTGAGGTGGCCCCGAAGCTAAAGGTACTTGCTGCCAGGCTGGTGACCGGAAGCTCTATCTCTTGAACCGGAATGGTGGACAGAGAGGACTGATTCCCACAAGTTGTCCTCTGACCTCTACACACACACACACACACACACACACACACACACACACGCACACACACACACACACGTACGCACGCACACAAAATAAATCAATCTATAAATAAGAAAAATCTATAAAATAAGAAAAAACACATTCGTGATGTCACCAAAACTTAAAAAAAATAAGGGACTATATTCCAGTCACAAAGTTTTTCTGTCTTAAGTTGTTCATGTCGGAGATGTCATCAGTCCCTTCTCCCTGGTGATAGGCTTTCTAGAAGATGGAAGGAATGGGATGTCCGTGTGGTCAGGATAGATGCCTGCTGTAATTGTCTGCTGGGAACAGTTGTTTCCCCCTGCATTTTATTTATTTGTTTGTTTGTATGTGGAGCATCTGTGGAGGTCCGAGGACAGCTTGTGGGAGTCAATGCTCTCCTCTATCCCGTGAGTCCCAGGATTCGAACTCTGTGGTCAAGCTTTGTGGCAGGGACCTGTACAGCTGAGCCATCTCCCTGACCCCTCCTGAAATGCCTTCTGCATTCTCCTTATATTAGTGTTACACACACACACACACACACACACACACACACACACACGCACGCACGCACATTATTTATGACCTAGATGTATCTGAGACAGACAACAGCTAAGCGGTTCTTCCAAATGGAAGTCTGTTTCTGTCCTCTGACGGTTGTTCTCTAGAGAACTATAAGGAACCTTATATTACATTTTGTGATTTTAGGATAAAATTGCCTCAACTCAGTAAATAATAGATAAGAAAGAAAAGAAAAGTCTGAGCTGATTAAACCCATAAAGAAATCGGAGACAGTTTCAGCTCCGAAACCTCTTAGCACCCCCAGGAGTGCAGATAACTTTTATCGGGCTTATCCTTCGTGTTAAGGTCTGGTTTCAACCTTGATAAGCATACTTTCGAAATGTCCCTGCCGGTCCTCAGAATTACCTAACTGTAAGTCCTGGGAGCCTTTAGTCCCTAATAGCATTTATGTGACCCTTCAAGGGCCTTTCCCACCTTATATCCCAAATATTTGAACTCTGAAACCCAAATGGGCTTTTACCACATTTTATGGCCAGACGAGCTTCACGGGTTGCACTTAATGCAAACGTGTTCCAGATGTCCTGGGTGCCCTGATTGAAAGAGCTGTGTTATCACCCGTGGATAGGAGGGCGGGACTCCCCAGACCTGCCCGGACAGGGTGCCTGCCCTCGCTTTTGTTCCCAGTCTCACGGTCTGTTCATTCTGGGCTATCAGCACTGCCCTGGCGGCCCTCACTTTGTCTATCACACGTTTGGGAATGCGTTATAAAATAGCTCTTAAAAAAGTCATCCCCCAAACGGATTTTGAAAGAAGTTATGTTTGCCAATAAAATAAAATTTGTGCTCTTGAAATGTCTTGACAAAATTCTGTCAAGGCTGAACATCATTCTGAAAAAGGTTTCTTTTTTTGTTGTTTTTTGTTTTTAAATAGGCTCATTAGAGCAGCCTCAGGAATTACTGTCCATTTTCATCCTGCTGACTGACAAAATTTGGTAATTTACCTTCAAGTTAATTTTTAAAATCCTGTCAAGATGAGATAAATGAGGAGCTATTTTGGTGTTATTTGCCAGTATACTTGCTCCAGTGAGCTTAACCACTCAGTTTGAAAACATAGGAGAATATATTCGGACTACCAGAAATGTCCTGCATCCATTCCAGCCCTCCGCCCTCCCTCACGGCTGTAACGCAGTTTGGGACAATTGATTTTCAGCACCGATGACTGTATCGCGGGCTGCTAGGCCGTGTCGTTTTGTTAATTCAGTAACTCCTCCTCAACTGTAGTCAGAAATATTCCTATTTGTTTTGACTCTTTCAAAAGAGAAAGAATCTACTCTTAGCTTTTACGACAGTGTATTGTTATAATTATTCTGTTCATCTCTTACTGCGTTTAATCCCTTTTTTTTTCCTTTTGAAACATCTTCTCACTCTGTAGCCCAGGCTGGCCTAGAACTGGGTGGCAATCCTCCTGTCTCAGTCTCCTTAGTGTTGGGGTTGCAGTCATGTGCCTCCAAGCCTGGCTGCACCTAATTCTTAATTGAACTTCTATAGGTATAAGAAAAAAAATACCACCCATGGTTTGATACCATCCAAGGTTTTGGGCATCCACCAGAGGCTTTGAAACTCTTGCATCTGGATGAGGTGCCTGAGGTAGCTCTTTCTTCGCTTGAATGATATTTTGCCATTTTGGAATTAATAATTAATATTTATTTTTGTGAGCACACTGTTCATTGCCATGAATTCCTACAAATCAACTAATAAAATGCCTTCAAATAATATTTCCCCACCCTCTAATGTGCTCTAATGCCAAGGGCCTCAGTTTCTCAAAGCGGCTTCATCAATGCCTTGTCTCAAGGTCTGTTTCAGAACAGTCCTGTGGAACTTCTGTGAGTCTCTTTTTGGTTTCTTTGAATTTTTGATCTCTTCTTCACTGCTGAGGATTAAACCCAGGACCTTGTGCCTGGGAGACAAGTTCTCTCCCACTGAACTACAACCTCAGCCCTCTTGGTTTTTTCTTGTCTGTTCATTTCCTCTGACTTCCTCTTGGTTGGTTCATGCCTTTGTTTTGGTAACGTGCGTCCTTTGGTAGTTTTTCAAGAAATGACTCGTGGGAGTTAAGGTTGGAGTTCTTGCATGACCGGCAGGTGGCAAAGGTTTCTGCCTCCATATGTGTGCATTTGCCTAAGGTTATAGTTCTATAGAGAATTGAAAACAATTTTCCCGGATTTCGGCCCTTATCGCCTACTTCAAAGACAGTCATTAAATGTCTGGTGACCCTCTGTTTATTTGTATTTCAGTGAGGCTTATTCATTTTGAAGAAATTTTAACAGCTTCATAAATAATACCTATGGTAGTGGAGATTTTCCGTGTTTAAAAAACAAAAACAGAGCCGGGCGGCGGTGGCGCACGCCTTTAATCCCAGCACTCAGGACACAGAGACAAGTGGATCTCTGTGAGTTCGAGGCCAGCCTGGGCTACATAGTGAGTTCCAGGATAGGCTCCAAAGCTACACAGAGAAACTCTGTCTCAAAAAACCAAACAAAGCCGGGCGTTGGTGGTGCACGCCTTTAATCCCAGCACTCAGGACACAGAGACAAGTGGATCTCTGTGAGTTCGAGGCCAGCCTGGGCTACATAGTGAGTTCCAGGATAGGCTCCAAAGCTACACAGAGAAACTCTGTCTCAAAAAACCAAACAAAGCCGGGCGTTGGTGGTGCACGCCTTTAATCCCAGCACTCGGGAGGCAGAGCCAGGCGGATCTCTGTGAGTTCGAGGCCAGCCTGGGCTACCAAGTGAGCTCCAGGAAAGGCGCAAAGCTACACAGAGAAACCGTGTCTCAAAAAACCAAACAAAAACAGAAACAAAATAGAATTTCAACTTCCATAGTCTTTTAAAACATGTATCACAAATAAATGAGCATTTGAAAATAATTTTATTCTCTCTCTCTCTCTTTTTTTTTTTTTTTTTTTTTTTTTTTTGAGATAGGGTTTCTCTGTGTAGCTTTGGAGCCTGTCCTGGAACTCGCTCTGTAGTAGACCTGGCTGGTCTTGAACTCACAGAGATCTGCCTGCCTCTGCTTCCCGAGTGCTGGGATTAAAGGCATCTGCCGCCACCACTCGGCAATTTTATTCTTTTTTTTTTTTTTTTTTTTTTTTTTTTGGTTTTTCGAGACAGGGTTTCTCTGTGTAGCTTTGCGCCTTTCCTGGGACTCACTTGGTAGTCCAGGCTGGCCTCGAACTCACAGAGATCCACCTGGCTCTGCCTCCCGAGTGCTGGGATTAAAGGCGTGCGCCACCACCGCCCGGCTCTGCAATTTTATTCTTTAAATTATTCTTCTTTTAAGGTGAAAATAGAATTCTTTGGAAAGTTTAAGATGTGATATTGTCTTTTGTATCATTCTTTGACTGTAGAACAGACAAAAAAGTGGTGTGTGTGTGTGTGTGTGTGTGTGTGTGTGTGTGTGTTTAAGTTTTGAGACAGTACCCGCTGTGCCCAGGATGGCCTTGAATTTGCTATGAGGATGACCTTGATGTCTTGATTTTCCTGCCTCTACCACACAAGTGCTGGAATGAGAAGCGCCCACCACCGGGTTGCTTGATTTTGTCCTTTACATTTAGGCCTTGAATCCATTTGAAACTTACTGTGGTGTAGGGAAAATGTTACAGATTCAACTTGTGTTTTATATATTTTTAAATAGATTGCAAGCAAGTTGATCTAATCTTATTTATTTATTTTTCTACACTGCTGGAGGTTAAACCAGAGCTGGGTACAGGCTAGACAAGCATGCTCCTGCTAGCCCAACCCCAGACGTTTATTAAGTTGCTACCTTTATAATAATAATAATAATAAATCTCCCAGCCAATCTCTGTTTTGGACTCACTCTTCTGACTTATCATGTGTAAGAACCAAATTGTCTTAATTATTGTCCTCTTCTTAAATTATAATTATCACTCTCTTTTTAAAATTCCCAGCTATGCCGGGCGGTGGTGGCGCATGCCTTTAATCCCAGCACTCGGGAGGCAGAGGCAGGCGGATCTCTGTGAGTTCGAGGCCAGCCTGGTCTCCAAAGTGAGTTCCAGTAAAAGGCGCAAAGCTACACAGAGAAACCCTGTCTTGAAAAAAACAAAAAAAAAAACAAAACAAAAAAAATTCCCAGCTATTTTTGATGTGTATTTTTCATAAGAATTTTGTTAACATTTTTTTTTTTTAGTTCCTAAAATAGTCACATTACTATTTTTATTAGAATATGTATTGGGTTAAACTTATAGGTTAGGTTTAGAAGAATGAAATCTTTATGATTTTGAGTATTTCTGTCCAAAATTATCACCCTCTCTTCAAATTACATCTTGCTTTTTGCTCACAAGTCATTTTTCAGTATATTTATTTATATATGTAAATAATCTCTGATATCTTGTTTTGCTTTAATTATCATTGCTCTTTTCCTCCATGACAATAACTATCTGATTACAATTTTTACACTAGAAAACTGTTTTTTCCCCCAAAAATGTAAATGGATGACAGATTACCTCATAGCTAGCATCATCTAAAAATATGTCTTCAACTATTACAGTCTTTATTAATTTCAGTATATAAGAGCCAGACATCCCAGAGGAAAGTGTATACTAATTATTTTATTTCTATTAAAAACTGGTTTTCAGCTAGGGGTGGTAGGGCACACCAGCAATCCTAGCTCTTAGGAGGATCAGGAGTTCAAGGTCATCTTTGGCTATATAGTGAGTTCAAGGCTAGCTGGGGCTTCATGAGACCCCGCTTACAAACAAATCACAAAACACAAAACAAAAGCACTGTTTTTCAACAAAATTCATGCCATCGACCCTGCACAAGCTGTATGACTTCCTGGAGGCAGAGCGCCCCAAGGATTTCTGTGGGTCTCAGCCAGTGCTTCTTGAGGTTAAGAACAGTTGGGGTTGAAAGAGGAGCGTACCAGGCTGGAGAGATGGCTCAGAGGTTAAGGCCACTGGCGAGCTTCCAGAGGTCCTGAGTTCAATTCCCAGCAACCACATGGTGGCTCACAACCATTTATAATATAATCTGGTGCCCCCTCTTGGCATGCAGGTGTGTATGCAGGCAGAACACTGTATACATAATAAATAAATAAATCTTAAAAAAGAAAGAAAAAGGAGAGTACCCTTTGAGGTAACCTCTCTGGATGCCAATCAGGAGCAAGTATGTCAAATGGTGTGCACGCACAGTGTGTGTGTGTGTGTGTGTGTGTGTGTGTGTGTGTGTGTGTGCAGTTTATCCAGATGCACACATGAATCTCAGCCAAAGGGCAGCCCAGTCCAGCTCAGTCCCAGAAATAATTCATCAGCTTTATATAGCTCACTGCAGTTCTGGCCATTTGAGCTGACTGACCCTGCATCTATTTTTATACATATCTTATTGTTTAAAATAGTTTTCCTTTTCTTTTATTAGAACATTAATTTTTTTTTTTTCGAGACAGGGTTTCTCTGTGTAGCTTTGCGCCTTTTACTGGAACTCACTTTGGAGACCAGGCTGGCCTCGAACTCACAGAGATCCGCCTGCCTCTGCCTCCCGAGTGCTGGGATTAAAGGCGTGCGCCACCACCGCCCGGCTGTTTGTTTGTTTTTTTGAGACAGGGTTTCTCTGTTGTAGTTTTGGTGCCTGTCCTGGATCTCGCTCTGTAGACCAGGCTGGCTTTGAACTCACAGAGATCTGCCTGGCTCTGCTTCTCAATTGTTGGGATTAAAGGTGCACACCACCACCGCCTGGTTGAACATTAATTTTTTAAATTATTATTTTATGTGTATAAGTGTTCATATGTATGTGTCTGAGGTCAGAAGAAAGTATTGGGTCCCCTGAAACTGGAGCTGCAGAGGGTTGCTACCTGCCACGTGGGTGCTGGGAATTGAACTGAGTCCTCTGGAAGAGCATCCAGTGCTCTTAACCACTGAGCCATCTCTCCTGCCCTAAGAACAGTTTTTATTATAAAATATATCACACACACACAGACATACTTAAAAATCGTGTATTCAGTTTAACGAATAGCTATATAAAGCGCACACCTCTGGCTGCTACTATTTCAGTGGAGGAGAGACCAATGCTAGCAGTCTAGAAGTCACCGCCTTAGTTTATTCAGTAGGAGTTGGTGATGGTGTAAACAGTGTAGGTGTTTGTAGAAGAACTGACTTTTTGAGTGGGTATGGAAGTGCATGCCTTTAATCCCAGCACTGGTGAGGCTGAGGCAAGCTGATCTCTGTGAGTTTGAGGCCAGCCTGGTCTACATAGTGAGTTCCAGGACAGCTAGAGCTGCTACATAGTAAGATGCTGTCTTTTTTGTTTGTTTGCTTGTTTTAAAGATTTATTTATTTATTATGTATTCAGTGTTCTGTCTGCATACACACCTGCAGGCCAGAAGAGGGCACCAGATCCATTATGGATGGTTGTGAGCCACCATGTGGGTGTTGGGAATTGAACCCGGGTCCTCTGGAAGAGCAGCCAGTGCTCTTAACCACTGAGCTATCTCTCCAGTCTGACCCTGTCTTTAAAAAAAAAGAAAAAAAAAAAAAAGGAATTGACTCTGCTGGCCTGTCTTGAAGTCAGAAAATGTAGCCATATGAGGTCCATATTCCTATATGGTGACAATTGTGACTCTAGCCCTTTAGATGGAGTATGTCTTCTAGTTTAAGATATAAATAATGCCATTTATCATGGCATTGGAGTTATACATTCCTTGGAGAGAACTGAATTTCTGAGTTTTGCTTTATAATGAGTTAGTAATGGGTAGGATGTTGGAAAGTGAGGCCGTGGGAAGGCATGCACACAGTCCTTGGTCTGTGGGTAGGTGTGGTAGTGCTTTTCCGGGGTGGTCCTCCTGTGTGCCGTCCTCCTGTGTCCTCCTGTGTGCCGTCCTCCTGTGTCCTCCTGTGTGCTGTCCTCCTGTGTCCTCCTGTGTGCTGTCCTCCTGTGTCCTCCTGTGTGCTGTCCTCCTGTGTCCTCCTGTGTGCTGTCCTCCTGTGTGCTCCTGTGTGCTCCTGTGTGCCGTCCTCCTGTGTGCTCCTGTGTGCTGTGCTCCTGTGTGCTGTTCTTCCTGGGATGGTCCTCTTCCTGGGGTGGTCCTCTTCCTGGGGTGGTCCTCTTCCTGGGGTGTCCTCTTCCTGGGGTGTCCTCTTCCTGGGGTGTCCTCTTCCTGGGGTGGTCCTCTTCCTTGGATGCTCTGTCCTCAGACAGGAGCTCCAAGTCTTGCGATGACTCCTCTGTCTGTGGACACATTAGGTTTGAGGCCCCGGGGGGACAAGCTGGGGAGAGATGTCTTTGGGCAGCTGGACACAGAGCTCAGCTGGGTAGATTGGGGAACTGATCAGCTTTCAGAGGCAACTGAAGCCGTGAGAGTGGGTTAGTTCAACCTGGAGGAATTACCGGAGATGAAGAACCTTCCGGTTCCCCATTTAAGGGGACTAGAGAGGTAGCAGATTCCTTACTGTGCCCCAGTGAAATGAGCCTCAAGACTGTAGAGGACAATTGTAAGTGAAGAGATCACAGGGAGAGTGGGGTGGGGGGAGAGTGGGTCTGAGGAAAGGGGCGTATTCAGAAAGTGGGGGTTCACCATTGTACTAAAACCAGCAGAGAGGGGCTGGAGAAATGGCTGAGTGGTAAATGGCTGCTTTCCCAGAGAAACCGGGGTTCAGTTCCCAGCACCCACATGGAGTCTCACAACCATCTGTAACTATAGTTCTAGGGGATCCAGTGCTCCCTTCTGGCTTTCCAGAGGTGGTACGTAGATGTACATGTAGGCAAAACAGCCGTATTCACAAAATAAGATAAAAGTATATTTCTAAAAGTCTACCCAAAGGTTGGAAACGATAGGACCAAGAAGCTACAACGTCTCCTTTGGTGTAGCTGTGGGAATTCTTGGTGAGTTCTCTAAGAGGTGTGGGTGGGGTGGAGAGGAAGGGCTGGGAGTGGGGTGCCTACCCTTGGGATGAGAATGATGGAGAAGGGGCGGAGGCACACGCCTTTAATCCCAGCACTCAGGACACAGAGCCAGGCGGATCTCTGTGAGTTGGAGGCCAGCCTGGGCTACAGAGCGAGATCTAGGACAGGCTTCAAAGCTACACAGAGAAACCCTGTCTCAGAAAGAAAAAAAAAAAAGTGGGCAGAGGACGGTACCTGGAGGACAGTAGGAATCAAGGGCGGGTTGTTTTTAGTATATTCTCTTTTGAAAGGACAGAGTTTGGCCGTATTCCAGTGGTGGGAAGGGAGTAGTATGTTGAGGGAGCTGTCGGCACAGCAGAGTGTCGCTCCTGAGGGAGGAGAGAGCCCCAGGGAGCGTCAGTACGAAGGAGAAGGGATTCTCCAGTCATCAATGTGCAGGGAGCCTCATCGTGGGACAGGTCAGTTCACACAGTCTGCTGCAGGAAGCAGATGGAGTCCTCACCTGATGGCTTTGCCCTGGGAGAGACCAGCTTGGGGAAGAGTGGGATTTCAGAGAGTGCCCTGAAGACAGATGATTGTTCAAGATTTCTCCCCAATCTGTAGGCTGCAGCTTTGCTCAAACGATGGTGTCCTTTCTGTATGGAAACTGTATCTTCATAAGGTCCCAGTTATTCATTGTTGATCTCAATGCCTTTGCTGTTAGCATGCTGTTCAGAAAGGCCTTTCTTGACCTCAAGCCTATTCCCCTGTTCTGCCAGATTCAGGGCATCTGATCTTATGGTGAGGTCTGTGATCCATTTGGAGTTGAGTTTTGTGCAGGATGGTAGACACGGATCTCTTTTCATTCTTCTCCATTCAGCCGTCCAGTTTAACCAGCACCATTTGTTGAAGATGCTTTCTTTTCTCCAGTGTGTATTTTTTTTTTCTTTTTAAAAATCAGCTAACAGGCTGGAGAGATGTCTCAGGGGTTAAGAGCACTGACTCTTCTTTTCCAGAGGACCTGAGTTCAATTCCCAGCACCCACATGGCAGCTCACACCTGTCTGTAACTCCAGTTTCAGGGGACCCTGACACCCATGGCAAAAATCAGCTATCAGCCAGGCATGGTGGCAACACTCCTTTAGTCCCAGCACCTAGGAGGCAGAGGCTGGTGGATCTATGAGTTCGAGGCCAGCCTGATCTACATAATGAGTTCCAGGACAGCCAGGGCTACACAGAAACCCTGTCTCAAAAAACAAACAAATGGCCGGGCGTTGGTGGCGCACGCCTTTAATCCCAGCACTCGGGAGGCAGAGCCAGGCGGATCTCTGTGAGTTCGAGGCCAGCCTGGGCTACCAAGTGAGCTCCAGGAAAGGCGCAAAGCTACACAGAGAAACCCTGTCTCGAAAAACCAAAAAAAAAAAAAAAAAAAAAAAAAAAAACAAACAAATGAACAAATAAGCCGTCTGTAGGTGTCTGGAGTGATGTCCAGGTCTTCAGTTTTATTCCATTGATCGAAATGTCTGTTTCCATACCCATACCGCAGTGTTTTTGTTACTATCCTTTGTAATACAACTTGAAATCTGGATGAAGATAGTCAGCGAGCACACTGGGAAAGACACAGGCTGTAGCCTGGGGAGCCTGGCAGGCCTCAGGGGAGAATTCAGAGTGAGGCTGGACTCATCTGCGGTTTTCATCAGCGTTGCTCAGCTGCGTTCACATGACTGAGCCTGCAGGGTAATAGATTTCAACCCCCACCCCCACCCCTGCCTGGAACTTGAAATGTCTATAGGCCAGGCTAGTCTCAAACTTGCAGTCAATACGCCTGCCTTTGCCTCCCGAGTGCTGGGCTTAAAGGCATGCGCTAACATGGCTGGCTTGTGGTGGAGTTTTTGTGAGATATTAGACTAATTAGAGATAATAGACTGTTCGAGATATTGCTAATAGAGTGGCTGAGATGAGGGGCTGGGCCTGAGAGCTGTTAGCTCGCTGGAGTTAGCATGGACCAGGCCCTGGAAAGTGCCTTCCATTCCCAGCGTAGAGAACAAATCAAAAGCACAAAGAAAGGTCAGCGGGGTCAGTGCGGGGAGTGAACAGGAAGGAAGTAAAATCACGACCTGAAGGTTTTCGTGAGGTCAGGGAGCCGGTGGTTTGGATAAACTTGAAACAAGCGCTGGTGAGGCAGAGGAAGCTGGACGCAGCCTCCAGAGGAGCTGTGAAGGATCCCTGGGTGTGGCAGAGGAATGGCCGACTGAATGGAAAGGGGATCTCGGTAGACTGGAGGCAAAGGACACTCAGGACTCTTATGCTTTGGGATGTCATTAATAAGTGAAATTAATTTTTATATTCAACACAGCATTCCCTCTAACACAACATAAAATTATAAATAGGGTATTTTCTATTTTTTCTCTAGAAATTTTTTTCTCTAGAGAAGGTCTTCTCTAACCAATACCCTGTGCCCTCTTTTTCCTGTTTTCTGTTTATTTTACTTTTTCCTTGTTTGGATTTTTGAGTTCTTTTGCCATCATTTTGAACTTTGTGAGTACCAAGGGTGAAAACCTTAACAAACCAGCAGCCAGAAGAGAGCCAAAGGTCTGCTTGGCATACACATGAAAAATAACAGAACTGTCACGCAATGAAAGAGAACTCGTAAGAGAGAACAGGACATGAGAGTCACTGGCACCTGGACATGGTGGTGTGTGCCCCTAACCCCAGCACTTGGGAGATGGAGGCAGGAATATCAGGAGTTCAAGGTCATCCTCAGGGAGTTCAAGGCCAGCCTGGGTAGCAAAATACCAAAGCAAGGAACAAGAGCCCTTGCAAATTAGAAAGAATAGGAAAGCACGGGTGCATTGTATTCACATTGTAGGAAAGGAACTGGAAACTGATTGGAAGCTCTGGGGGGTGGGTGGGGTGGCTGGGGGTGGGTGGGATGGGTGGGGTTTGTCAACAGTGACTGTTGCTGGGATCAACAGGGCAGCTCTTGAGAAGTGTTCCCAAAGTCATCATTAGACATTTCCTCCCACGCTAGTCAGAGACCTCAGAAAAATCTTCCAAACGGGGTCCTTTCTTGGTGTACCTCGTGTCTTCAAATACATCTTGACACTTGGGACCTCCGGTCTACTGGCCATAGTGTGGATTTCTCAGGAAGCCAGAAGGCTAGGGTCTTAGTTCTGAGCTTGTGGATGGCTGTGTATACCCCGCTCACTCTCAGGCTACTCCTACTCTTCAGGGCCTGGAGTCCCCAGTCAAGGTCGTCTTCTGCTTGTCCCTGTACCTCAACAGACAGGTTGAGGCCCCTGTTCTGCAGAGTCAGGGAAGGACACGGGGAAGCTTCTTCTTGAATTTAATACTGGCCTTCCTGTTTGAGCCTCACTTTCAAAGCCCCTTCTAGAAGTTTCCTTGAAGCCACAGTCCCCGGGGTTTTAGAGAGCTCGGTAGTTTCCAGCTGTTGCTATGGCCCACTTAGAATTCCCCTTCTGCTCCAAACCCAGGTCATCTCCTGTTCATCTTCCAGGACTACTCGTTGTCACCCTGTACCTGTGTGGGCGTTTGCCCCAGACGCCCAGAAATCCCCGAGGCTGCTGTTCTCATGGTTTGGGGGAGCAGCGACAGTTGTGCCCTGTCTGCCTGTCACCTGGAAGGCCTGCTTGGTTTCTGTCAGATGGTCCCTCTGTGCTCCCACACCCCTCCCGGCGCCCTCAGCTGCTCTGCCTTCCCCCCCAGGATGCTCCTGGTTCTCTTCGTGGAGATTGACTACTGGGAGCGCCTGCTGTTTGAGACGCCACACTATGTGATGAACGTGGCTGAACGCGCCGAGGACCTGCGCATTCTCCGGGAGAACCTGCTCCTTGTCGCTCGAGACTACAATAGGTGGGCTGCCGTCCTCGGTCCTCGGTCCTCGTCACAGCCTTGTGTTTACCGCAGCTGCCTGAGGACGTGGTCTGTGCCGCGAGGTTCCCACCCATCGTCTTTCTTCCGTCCTGAAACACACTTTCCCATTTCCCGCTCTTTCGGCCCTGCCGCTAGTTCTATCCCGTAACGGGAGAGAGCCAAAGTAACCAGCCCAGGGCACTCAAAACGGGGTGACATTAGGATCATGGGCATGGAATAGCATCAGAGTCACTGAAGCAAGGCCATGTGTCTCCCATCTAGTCTCATCCCCCAGCCTTTGACCTGCTGGAACCCATCTTTGTGCAAGTATCATGGATTGGATGGCTTAGAAATAACCAAACTCATTGCCCACAGTTCTGGAAGCTTGGGAGGTTCACGGTCAAGGGAGGGGCAGGGCCAGCGTCAGGTGAGGTCCTCCAGCTCCTGGTCCCTAAATGGCCACCTGACAGTCTTCTGTGTAGAATGAGCTGGGAGCCCTTTTAGGTCTCCTCCTCAAGACACCAATCCCATCCACGTTCTAACCAGCCCCCAAGGCCTAGTATACCACAGCAGAAGGGAAGGTTTTAATAGACGGATTTCGGGAAGACAGTCTTACAGACCTTTCTCACCTCAGTGAAAGTCCAAAGGGGATGGAACATTTGTTCTCTTTGACCGTCTAGAAAGGATACATTCAATGTGGTGACCGTTAGCTGCATGTAGCTACTTCCATTTAAATTACTTAATTAAAAAATTGCCCCTGGCATAGGCCACATTTCAAGCTACATACAGCTAGTGTTGGGTAGCACATCTTACATTTTATTTATTTATTTAGTGTGCGTGGGTGTTTTCTCTGTGCTCCACATACAGGCCTGGTACCTGAGGAGGCCAGAAGAGGGTGTCAGATCCCCTAGGACTTGAGTTACAAATGGTTGCAAAACATCATGTAGGGGCAGGGAATTGAACCTGAGTCCTAAGTAAAAGCAAGTGCTCCTAACTGCTGAGCCCTCTCTCCAGCCTTGGTGTGCATGTAGAGATCAGAGGTCAGCCTGTGGGAGTCAGTTCTCTCCTTCCACTATGTGGGTCCCACGAATTGAATTCAGATCTTCAGATTCAGTGGCAAGTGTCTCTAACCACTGAGCCATCTCGCCAGCCCCTGGCCAGCACACTGTGTGTAACGTTTGCATGATCACAGCTTCTTCCGGGAGCCCTAGGCTAGAATGCAAGTTTCAGAGACTGCCAAGTTTCCTGGCAGGAGAAGAGGCCCTCACAGTTTTCTCTACCAGCTACCGATCTTCTCTCATGCACAGGATTATTGCCATGCTGTCCCCAGATGAGCAGGCCTTGTTCAAAGAGCGGATCCGATTCCTGGATAAGAAGATCCACCCAGGACTGAAGAAGCTGCACTGGGCTCTTAAAGGGGCCAGTGCCTTCTTCATCACGGAGTGCCGCATACATGCCAGCAAGGTAGGCCACCGCCACCAGACTCTGAAGGTCGGAAAGGCTGATGGAAGGCGCTATAAAATAAATATAAATAAATTAAATATGCTGGGATAAGGACTCCCTCCCCCCTTAAAATTTGGTGCTGAGAATTGATCCCGAGGTCTTATGCATGGTTAGGCAAGTATTTCCCCACTAAAGGGAAGGATTTTTTTTTTTTTATGTCAGAAATTCTGTCAGGAGGCTAAGTGGAAGAGTAGAATCAGGTCCAGAGGACCCCAACCCAACCTTCACGGGAAGGAATATACAAGGTGTCTGCACAGTTGGAGGGGATGTATGTCATGGGAGGTGCCACCTGTGACTGTTCGTGGGTCTGATTCCAGGTGCAGACGATTGTGAACGACTTCAAGGCGTCCACTCTGACCATCGGCTGGAAGGCCCAGGAGATGTCGGAGATGCTGCTGGTGCGCATCACGGGCAAACGGGTGTACAGAGACCTGGAGTTCGAGGAGGCCCAGAGAGAGCACCGGATGACTGTACAGCAGAAGCTGGTGAACCTGCACCAGGATGTGGTGAACATCATGACCAACTCCTACGAAGTGTTCAAGAATGATGGCCCTGATGTAGGCACCCTGCGATGGGGGTTGTGGTAGGGAAGCCCACATACCCTCCTACCTCACTACTACCCTCCTGGCCCGTTCGCCAATGTGTGTTTCTCAAATGTCCTCCCCTGGTCCCAAATGCAGCCCGCCTTCAGTGTTTGAAGCCTCTCTCCTCTTGCGGCATTCAGGATCTTGCCTCTGTTCCTTTAAAGATTTGTTTTTCTATTTGTGAGTGTTTTTGTCCACATGTATGTGTACCATGTGTGTACCCTGCTGCACTCGGTGGCCAGAGGAGGGTGTCAGGTCACGAGCTGCCATGTGGGTGGTGGAAACTGAACCCAAGTCCTCTGTAAGAGCGGCCAGTGCTCTTAACAGCAGAGCTGTCCTCCCACCCCAGGGCCCTGCATTTCTGTGGCCATCTTGCTTGTCTCCCATCAGCTGGTGCCCACGTTCCCAGGTCCTGAGCTGGTCTCTCTAGAAGAACCCCCCACCCCCACCCCCCACAGATTCAGCAGCAGTGGCTGCTCTACACAATACGCTTGGATCACATGATGGAGGATGCCCTGCGCATGAATGTGAAGTGGTCACTGCTGGAACTTTCCAAGGCCATCAGTGGGGACGGGAAGACGACTCCAAACCCACTCTTCCGGGTCCTTGTCATTTTACAGAATGAAGGGCAGGGGGGCGTGGCACAGGTAAGGGGCCACCGAGTGCCAACACCTCAAAACCACCCCACCTGCGTCCTCGGCTTCTTCCTGTTCTTCTTGAAAATTTAAAAATTGAAAACATTAAAATATAATCACATCATTTCCCCACTTCTCTTCCCTCCTACACCTTCCATGTCCCCCGACCTTGCTCCCTCTCAAATTCATGACCCCCTTTCCTTCACATATACGTATAACCTGCCGATTCTGGTTAGTGTTGCTTATGTGTGTCTGATTTCAGGGGTGAGCACGTGGTGTTGGGCAACCAAGCAGGGGCCCCTTCTTGGGGGAGACTGGTCCCCCACCCTCAGCGTTGGTCGGCTGCAGTTAGAGTTTGTTCTCTAGGGTTAGACCCCATGAGATTTCACTCTTCCGACTTAACGTGGCTGTCGGTGGTGTCCTTGTCCGGGTCTTGCTTAGGCAGCCATATTGCTGAGGAATCATGGGTGAATTTCCCTGCCATTTCTAGGAGAGTCTCCCAGCAGACTTCCTGGTCCTTGGGGCCCTTACAGTCTCTCCCCCCAACCCGCCTTCTGTGATGATCCCTAACTCCCAGGTGTGGGAGTTGGGTGGCAGATGTTTCCTTCCAGGCTTGGCACCCCACAGCCAATTGTTATTTTCTCCCAATTTTTTTTTTTTTTAAATGTGTGGGTGTTTTGCCTGCATGTATGTCTGTGCACCACATGTGTGCCTGGTGTCTGCAGAAGCCAGAAGAGGGTAATGAATGCCTTAGAATTGGAGTTACAGACCACTGTGAGCTGACATGTGGGTGCTAGGTATTTATTGAACCAGGTCCTCTGGAAGAGCAGCCATTACCCGCTGAACCATCTCTCCAGCCCCTCTCTCTGCTCATAAACGTCATCCTGGGCCTTGACTGTCTTCTGGGCCTCCAGGCCCAGCTCTGAGGTGTTCAGCCTTAGAGGCTTCGAGGCCTGTGTCTCTCCACGAGTGCCCTAAGCTCCTCCGCGCTTCCCGGCAGGTGGAGTTCTCCCCGACTCTGCAGACTCTGGCAAGTGTGGTCAACGACATTGCCAGTCACCTCTTCGCCACCATCTCCATCTTCCGCCGCCTCCCCGACATCCTCATCAAACGCAAGATAAATCGAGAACCCATCCATGTGATTGTGGGTGAGCGGGCTGTGGGGAGGGCACACAGCGGGCACTTAGACCGGGCAGAGTTAGGAGGACAGATGAGGGCATTTCATCCACACGGGCCAGTCATCCCTGTGGCTGATGGGAAACCAGGCCAAAGAGCCAAACCGGGGGAGGAGCTTGCGATTAGGTGACTGACTGCTGTGGGTTTGAAAACTGGGCCGGAAGAGGAGCAAGGATAAGTTTGAGACTCGTGTTGGGACTGGAAGAGGCCTTGATTCCCGAGGGGGGCAGGGAGGGAGAGAGGGAGAGGATGCAGGGCGAGATCGGCCCTCCTGCATCCTCTTTCCTCTTCTCTTTGAAGACTCATTCACTCTTCTTTCATGTGTATGGGCATTTTGCTTGAATGTAGGTCTGTGCCTACCAAGTCCAGAAAGAAGGCCTTGGATCCCTGGAACTGAAGTTACAGATGGTTGTGAGCCTCACGTGGGTGCTGGGAATAGAACCTGGTTCCTCTTCACCACTGAGCTCTAGCTCCCGTTTCTTTTTAAGATTTATTTATGTCTATGAGTGCTCCATCCTCATGCACACCAGAAGAAGGCGCCAGATCTTATTACAGATGCTTGTGAGCCACCGTGTGGGTGCTGGGAATTGAACTCAGGACCTCTGGAAGAGCAACCAGTGCTCTTAACCTCTGAGCCACCTCCCAGCCCCTCCCCTCTGTTTTGTTTGTTTGTTTGTTTTGTGGTTTTTTCGAGATCTCCTCTGTTTTCTAATGCTCATGTTTGAGTACATTTTAGTGGGGAACTGACAGAGTGGAGAGCCCAGGGCAGTGCCGGGGCCAGGCTGGAGCTGGGACTGGGGTGCATATCAGTGAGAAGCCTCTTTCTCCACCCTTTGAAGAGCGAGATGAGGACATCAAGAAGATCCAGTCCCAGATCAGCAGCGGGATGACTAACAACGCAAGCCTGCTGCAGAATTACCTCAAGACCTGGGACATGTATCGGGAGATCTGGGAGATCAACAAGGACTCCTTTATTCGCCGCTACCAGCGCCTCAACCCCCCTGTCTCTTCCTTTGATGCTGACATTGCCCGGTGAGTGGGCTTGGGCACGGCAGGTCTGGACGCTGTGTGCCCTGAGCTGCAGAGAAGAGCCCTGGACCTTCCCTTCCTGAGGGCAGAGATCCAGAGAGAGGCTGGGCAAGGTCTAGGGAAAGGCAGGTGTCTGGAGCACAGCAGGGTTGTGGGGAGGAGGGAGGCTAGCGACGGAAAAGGTGGAGGAGCTGGTGTCCTGGCTCGTTCCGTCATCCCAGCCGTGGGAGCTGCAACAGGGGCAGCGTAGTGTGTGGCTTGAGATGCACAGCAAGACCATGCCTTAAAAAAAGGGAAACGGGGGGGGGGGGGGGGGGGGGGAAGGGAGGCAGGAGGCAGGAGTGGGGGGCAGAGAGGGGGGACCTTCCACTCTAACAACCCTAAGGTGACGGGCTGGAGCTAAACGAAAGAGGATTCTTAAGTTCTGACTGTGAAGTGACTGCCATCTTTTCATGGTCCCCTGGCCATGGCCATTCATTTATTCAGTACAAATCTCCTATGGGCCATGAAGATTTTTTAAAAGAAAGAAAAGAAATCTACAGGTCTTTCTCCTCAGGGGCAATAACGTAGTGAGGAAGACAAATGCGTGGCCGTGAGAGTGGGAGCCTTGGCATGCTAGGAAGGCCTGGGCCCAGCCCGAACACTGCCTGGCTATGTACTCTCGGGCAGGGTTTCGGATTCCCCAGGCCTCAGTTTCCTGTGCGATAGATATTATGTAACCTATAGTAGGATGCTGTGAGGTTATTCAGTGTACATGTGTATGAGTATACATACATACGTGTGTGATGTGAACTCTGGAAGCTTGTAAGGCACTGGCTATGACCGTACCAGCTCAGCTGCGGGGGGGGGGGGGGGGGGGGGAGGGGGGGAAGCAGTTCAGTTGGTGTCTATTACTATAAAAAATAAAAAATACTTGAGGAAAATCAACCTATTCAGAAAGGAGTTTTGTTTTGGTTCACAGTTGGGGGAAATTTTAGCCCTTGGCCAGTGGACACCACTGCTTTGGGCTTGTAGATGTACACTGTAGTGGATGCAAGGCCATAAACCTCATGGCGTAGAATAAAGGAGAGACAGAGCTGGGGGGCGGGGCGTGGGACCCTCCAAGGCATAACCCCAGTGATGGGAAGACTCTCTCCTTGGTTCACCGATTTCCACCAACTCATGGTAGTGCCAGGCTGCAGACTGGAACTTAGCACACAGACCTCTGGGGAATTTTGAAATCCACAGTAAAGCGGAAAGAGAGGATTTCTGGCCAGAGGTACCAGGAAAGGCTTTGTGAAGACGGTACCTGAGAGGCTGTGCGTCCTAAGAGGGGTAGGCTTTCATCAGGTAGAGATGGGGGCGTGGGAGGAAAGAACAGGGACTGAGTACAGATGGGAGCCCTTTAGTGTGTCCCCACAAAGCGGACAGGCCAAGGCATGGACACAGGACCGGAGGCAGACAGAGGGCCTTCCATGCGGCAGCCTGTCCCCTGATGCTGTCCTGTGGCCACCACTACGTTATGGATGAGGAAACAAAGACTCAGGATAGTCCCAGTCCCAGAAGAAAAGCATGCAGGGTCGGTCCATCGGTGGTTCCACTACAGGAAGCTGAGGCAGGAACACCACTTGTGTTCAGGAGTTTGAGGCCAGCCTGGTAAAATGCAAAAACCCTGTCTCCTAAACCAAACTGCTAGAGGCGACTGAGCTAGAAGCCATGTGGTGTGAGCCCAGCCCCAGCCTGGGCTACTCCAAGGCTGTGGGACCCCGGGAAAGGTTGTGACTGCTGATTGGTGCTGTCCAGTGCTTGGGAAGGTGACGTGACCACAGCAGTCTGCCAGGATGGGTTGGCCTGGGTGACACCTGGCAATAGAACTGTCTAGAAGTGTAGGTTTGGGTGGAAGGAATTGAGAGAGTAAGGGCTGGGGAGGTGGTGTTGGGGTCACCTGTGAAGGAGTAAAACCCTCTGAGCAGACCCGGGGCTCTTGCAGCTACACGGAGGTGGCCAACAATGTGCAGAAGGAGGAGACGGTCCTCAACATCCAGTTCGTTCTGCTGGACTGCTCACACCTCAAGTTCTCACTGGTGCAGCATTGTAATGAGTGGCAGAATAAGTTTACAACCCTGCTCAAGGAGATGGCCGCCGGGCGCCTGATGGATCTGCACACCTATCTGAAGGACAACGCCGAGAAGTAAGGCTTGGCTTGGGCATGTGTGCACGTGTGTGTGTGTGCGCGCACGTGCATGTGAGTGTGCGCATGCATGTGTGTGAACGTGTGTGAGCGTGTGCACATGTGGGCATGTGTGCGTGTGAGTGTGCGTGCACATGTGTGTGTGTGCGTGTTTGTGCGTGTGTGTACATGTGTGTGTGCACGTGTGTGTATTGTGTGTACATGTGAGTATATGTGCACGTGTGTGTATTGTGTGTACATGTGTGTGTGTACATGTGAGTGTGTGTGCACGTGTGTGTGTGTGTGTGTGTGTGTGTGTGTACATGTGCTCTCCCCCACCAATACTCTCTTGCTGCTTTTTAGAATCAGCCGCCCTCCCCAAACACTGGAGGAACTGGGGGCCAGTTTGCAGCTCATGGACACCCTGCAGCATGACTTACCCAACCTGGAGACTCAGATCCCTCCCATCCATGAGCAGTTCACCATTCTGGAGAAGTATGAGGTGCCGGTTCCAGACAGTGTAAGTTCCCACAGTGTTTGGTCTACCCAAGTCAAGCGCATGGCAGTGGCAACATGGAGGACCTTGGGCCATCAGGGGCCATGCAGAGAAGTGAGGGAGATTCAGAACTCCTGAGGACCAAGGCCAACTCAAACAATAGTTCCCCTCAGTTTATGGACTTCTTTTAGACCCAGGTACTTGAGACTGGTTTCTTCAGGATCAATCGCACGCACGCACGCACGCACGCACGCACGCACGCACGCACGCACGCACGCACGCACGCACGCACGCACGCACGCACGCACGCACGCACAGGCTCTGTTTAGGAACTCTGGTCTGGAGGGCCAGAAGGAGGCTGCTAACTGATGGAGAGCTGGGGAGTGGCTCACTGCAAGAGTGTTGTCTACATATATGGATGCCTCTGCCTGTGGGTCATTCTGTCCTCCGTCCTTCCCAGGTCCTGGAGATGCTAGAGAGTCTCAATGGGGAGTGGGTCTCCTTCCAACAAATACTGCTGGACAGTGAGCAGATGCTGAAGAGACACAAGGAGAAATTCAAGACGGGCCTCATCCACTCGGCTGATGACTTTAAGAAGAAGGCACACAACCTTCTAGAAGATTTTGAGGTCAAAGGTATTCCTTACCCACCTCTCTTCCTCCTTTAGTCTTGGTTTTGTGACTTCAGCGTTCCTGTCCTGGGGAGGTGAAAATAGATGGGGGGGGGGGGTGGCACCGGGAGGTTTGGGGCGGGGAGAAGAGGGTGGGTAGCTCAGGAAAGGGAACAAACTTTGAGGGGACGGAATGAGCTCACCTGGGGCCACGGGTTTCCCGTTGGAAGGCCCGGGCCAGCAACCTCTCCTGTGTCCTTACACTGACTTCCTGTCCTTCAGCCCCGTCGATGCCAAAGTGGAGTCTGGTGATTTTTGCTAAGACAACCCATCATTCTCCCCGTTCCCCTTCCCTTTCCTCTCTCACGGGGGCAGCAGTGGGATCTGCCCACTCCGCTGAGAGAGCCACAGTCTGGCCTTTCCAGAGGCCATGGACCCGAGAGCCTGCCTTGACTTCCCACAGGGCCGTTCACCAGCGCGGTGGGCCACACGGCTGCTCTGGATCAGATCGCACAGGTGCGCGCCATGCTGATGGCCATGCGGGAAGAGGAGAACAACCTCCGCTCCAACCTGGGCATCTTCAAGATCGAGCAGCCCGCCTCCAAGGACCTCCAGAACCTGGAGAAGGTGCTGTGTTGAGCTGGGCCCCGTGGAAACCGGGGAAAAGTGGCAGGGTCAGGACAGGGTTCTGAGGGCCTGGGAATGGCTGGGGCCAGGCAGAGGCAGAGGAGTTCATGAGCAGCTTTGTGGGGGTGTTTGTTTGTTTGCTTTTTTTAAAACTGAGGTAAAAATTCACACATTAGACCACCATTTAAAACAATGTAGTGGCATTTAGGTTATTCCTGGTGCTGCATAAGCTGTCTCCTCGGTCTCCATTTCAAAACATTCCCACAGGGTCACTGAGATGGCTCAGCAGGCACAGAGCTTGCCTCCTAAGCCTAAGTGTAAAGGTGGAGGGCAAGAACAACTTCCTACAGCTGTGGTCTGACCTCCGCTTGTGCCCAGTGGCGCTCTCTGTCTCTCTCTGTCTCTCTGTCTCTCTGTCTCTCTGTCTCTCTCTCTCTCTCTCTCTCACACACACACACACACACACACACACACACACACACACACACACACACACACATCAGGAGAGATGGCTCCGTGGTTGAGAGCTCTATTGCTGTGAAGAGGCACGATGACCAGGGCAACTCTTAGAAAAGAAAGCATTTGACCGAGGGCTGGCTTACAGTTTCAGGGGGTCGGTCATGGTGGGGACCATGGGGACAGGCAGGCACACATGGTGCTGGAGAAGTAACTGAGAGATCTACATCCACATTCACAGACATCAGGAAAGAGGAAGCCCCTGGGCCTGGCTTGGGCTTTGGGAACGTCAAAGCCCACCCCACTGACACACTTCCTCCAGCAAGGCCACACCTCCTGATCCTTCCCAAACAGTTCCACTCCCTGATGACTAGGCATTCAAATACACGAGCCTGTGGGGGCCTTTCTTATTCAGCCACCTCAGCGGCTCTTTCAGAGGGCCTGGGTTTGGTTCCCAGTACCCACTTGGAGGCTCACATAGCCTGTAATCCCAGTTCCAGGGATTCCAATGTCCTCTTCTGGACCCTATGACACTACATGCACATGGTGCATGGACATACATGCAGGCAAGACATCTATACTCATAACATAAAAAAAATCTTTAGAAAAAAGATATTGTAAGAATGATTTAAAAACCCCAAACAAATCAATTTCATTACCACAAGAGGAAATCGTGTTCCTGTCAGCAGACACTCCATCCGCTCTCCTCTAGCCCATGCCAACTGTTAACCTATTGTCTATGTGTATACATCTGCCCGTCCTGGACAGTTCCTACCAGTGGGACCGCGGGGTCCTTTGTCTCTGATTTCTTTCATTCACATAGTGTTTCCACAGCTCATGTATGTTTATAGCATGTATCAGTATTCCAGTATTCCATACCTTTTTTTTTTTTTTTTGGTTTTTCGAGACAGGGTTTCTCTGCGTAGTTTTGGTGCCTGTCCTGGATCTTGCTCTGTAGACCAGGCTGGCCTCGAACTCACAGAGATCTGCCTGGCTCTGCCTCCCGAGGGCTGGGATTAAAGGCATGCACCACCACCACCCGGCTCCATTCCTTTTTATAGCTCACTAATATTCCATTGTTCGTTCACCCACCCACCAGCTGATAGGTATGTGAGGTCATTTCTGCTCTTTCCCTGTAGTGAGTAGGGTTTCTACACACGTGCGTGTACTTGAGTTTGTTCGGACACCTGTTCCTAATTGTTGTGGGTGTAAGCCTAGCAACAAAATCACTAGATCCTATGACAATGCTCTAAGTTTTTGAGGCACAGCCAAGCAGTTTTCCACAGCAGCCATGCCGTTTCGCGTTCCCACTAGCAAATGGATGAGCATTCCTACTTTTTCTGGGTATCCTTGCCAACATGCGTTTCCCTTTACCGGTGTTGCTGTTGTTCTAGCCTCAGCGGGTGTGAAGTGGGATCACACTGGGGTTCTCATTTGCATTTTCCTAAGACTCAGTGTAGAGGAGCTTCTCACATGCTTAGCATTTGACAAGCCCTCGAGGCAAAGAGAGTGGAGGGAAAATGTGAACCCAGAGGCAGCACCATCCTCAGATGGACAAGTGAAGGAAGGACCCGAGTGGGCTGTCAGGAGGGCTGCCGAGCCGACGGCTCTCCGTCTGTCTTCCTGCTCCCGACAGGAGCTGGATGCACTCCAGCAAGTGTGGGAGATCACGCGGGACTGGGAGGAGAGCTGGAACCAGTGGAAGACAGGCTGCTTCCTGACGCTGCAGACCGAGGCCATGGAGTCCATGGCCCATGGGCTGTATCGCCGTCTCACAAGACTAGCCAAAGAGTATAAGGTACGTGGGACAGGATGGGAGGCAAGATGGCCCTGCCCCAGCTGAGGAAGTGGGCGGGCTCCAGTGCCGTGGGTGTTCTGATGTTTCCATTTTTTAAAAAAAGATTTATTTATTTATTTATTTATTTATTTATTTATTTATTTATTTATTTATTGTGTATATAGTGTTCTGTCTGCATGTAAGCCTGCAGGTCAGAAGAGGGCACCAGATCACGTGATAAATGGTTGCAAGCCACCATGTGGTTACTGGGAATTGAACTCAGGACCTCTGGAAGAGCAGCCAGTGCTCTTAACCTCTGAGCCATCTCTCCAGCCCTATTTTTTTATTCATTTGATGTTTCTCATTTTTTACTCAGGACCGAAACTGGGATATTATTGAAACCACTCGCTCCAAAATAGAGCAGTTCAAGAGGACCATGCCCCTCATTTCAGACCTGCGAAACCCAGCCCTCCGAGAGAGGTGAGGCTGCCCCTGCCCAGCTCTGCCCACTCTGGTCTGTACCCTCTCCTGGACCTTTCAATTTGCCCAAGGAATTCATTTTTCCTCATTTTTTTTCTTTCCTGCATGTGTATGCATGTGTGTAGCATGTGTGCTTCCTTACCTGGGCATGCATACCCATGTGTTGAAGTTATTTTATGTCCTTTTCGATCACTTTTCACAACTGCCCTACCTGCCCAGCCTGTTCTCCAGCTCTGTGGATCCGAACCCTGGTCCTCATTCTTGCGCATCAAGCACGTTTATCCACGGCATCATCTCCCTAGGGAGTGACCCCGGGGCTCGTGAATGTTGGCACTGTACTGCTAAGCCATAGCACTAGCCCAAATTGACCTAAAACTAATTAATTACACTTATTTATTATTTATCGTGTGTGGGGGTGGGGTGGGGGGTGGGTGGGTGTGGGTGGGTGTGTGTGTGGTGCGCGCGCGCCACAGCTCCAGTGTGGAGGTCAGAGGACAATTTGTGGAAGTTGGTTCTCTCTCCGCTATATGGGCCCTGCCTGGGGATCAAGCTCAGACTTTCCCTGCTGACCCATCTTGCTGGCTCCAAATTTGTTTTTTAATTGACAAAAAGGCATGTCTTTACAATGTACAGAATGATGTCTTGAAGGCCGTATACGCTGTGGGAGAGCTACAGACGTGATTAGCATATGTAACCCCTCACACACTTGTTTCTTACTTTTGTGGAAAGAATATTGGAGATTTACTTTTGGGGGGTATGTGTTCATCTGTGTGTGGAGGGGTGCGTGTGTCTGTGTATATGTGTGCAAAGGCTTCCTTCTCCCTCATCCCCCAGTACTGGAGTTACAGGCACACTTGGTCATGGCTAGCCTTTTATAGCCATGCTGGGATCTGAACTCAGGGCCTCATGCTTGAGCAGAATTGCTTTTACCCAGAGAGCTGCTATCTATCTCCCCAAACCTTAAAATTTATTCTTAGACTAGGTGTGGAGGTGCAACCCAGCTCCAACATGTCCCCTTTATATTTAGGAACAGTTAGAGATGTAAGAACCTACCTAGGTCAGAGGCTGGAGAGATGTCTCAGCAATTAAGAGCACTTGGACCCCGGTTCAATTCCCAGCACTTACATGGCAGTTCAGAACCATTTGTAATTACAGTTCCAGAGGACCCAATACCCTCTTCTGACCCCCTCGGTCACCAAACATTGGCAAAACACTCACACATAAAATAAAATGAATAAATCTATTAAAAGAAAAAAAGGGCCGGGTGGTAGTAGCACAAGCCTTTAATCCCAGCCCTTGGGAGGCAGAGCCAGGTGGATCTCTGTGAGTTCGAGGCCAGCGTGGGCTACCAAGTGAGTTCCAGGAAAGGCATAAAGCTACACAGAGAAACCCTGTCTCGAAGAAAAAAAAAAAAAACCCAACCAAACAAACAAACAAAAACCCAAAAAGAAACAAACAAACAGAAAGAAAGAAAAGAAAATTCCAGCTGGAGAGGTGTCACCAGTGGTGAAGCACAGCTCTTCCTGAGGACCCGGGTTCCATTCCCAGCCTCCACGTCAGGCGCTCACAACTCCATGTAATTCCAGCTCCAGGGGGGTCCAGCACCTTGGGCTCTGCTGGCACCTGCTTTCATGTGCCCATACCACCCCCACCTAATTTAAAAATACTGTTAGAGGTTTTACCTAGTTCTTTTCATAGCTGTGATACATTGTTGCAGTATAATGGATCTCTTGAACTTGCTCCTTCTGTCTAGCTGAGGTTCCTAGCCTTTGACGCCTCTCCCTGGAACTACCATTCTCTCCCTGGCCTGTACGAATGTGGCTGTTTTCGATTGTATATCTAAATAAGGTCATGCAGAATTCACCTTCCTGTGCTGGCTTGCTTCACTTCACATAACGTCCTTCACATTCATCTAAGCTGTTGAAAATGATAGGGATTTCCTCCTCTTTCGACTCCTCCCTCCTCTTCCTCTTTCTTCTTTTTTTAGACAAGAACTATGTAGCCCTGGCTGATCTAGAACTGGCTTTGTAGATAGACTAGGCTGGCCTTGAACTCACAGACATCTGCCTGCCTCTGTTGGGATTAAAGGCATGTGCTACCACATCCTATGTTTCTTCTTTTTTAAAAGCTGGATGGAGCCGGTGTGGTGGCGCATGCCTTTAATCCCAGCACTTCGGGAGGCAGAGGCAGGTGGATCTCTGTGAGTTCGAGGCCAGCCTGGGCTACCAAGTGAGCTCCAGGAAAGGCGCAAAGCTACACAGAGAAACCCTGTCTCGAAAACAACAACAACAACAACAAAAGCTGGATGGTTTTCCAGCATGTGCAGATACCACGTTTTCTTTTCCATTCGGTAGTTGACCATAGTTGATGGACACTCGGGTTGACTCCGCCCACACCTCCACTGTCGCGGCAGTCAGTGTGAGGCTCCTGTGTCCAGTCTACCCTGTCTCCTGTGTGCTGTCCTGGGCGGTCAGACACTGAGTGTGTGTCCTCTGCCTCTGTCCTCACATCCCCTCTGCCTCCTCCTGCTTTATATTACCTATTATAACCAAGACTTATTTCATTTTTTTTTTTTTAATTTTTTGAGACAGGGTTTCTCTGTGTAGCTTTGGTGCCTGTCCTGGAACTCACTCTGTAGACCAGGCTGGCCTTGAACTCACAGAGATCTGCCTGGCTCTGCCTCCTGAGTGCTGAGATTAAAGGCGTGCACCACCACTGCCCAGCTAAGACTTATTTCTTCTTAATCCAAAAAAAGTTTTATTTTGTTGTAGCCAAAATGTTTTGCCTTTGAGCCTAGTTTAAGAAAGCGTGGCCTGCCGGGCATTGGTGGCACACGCCTTTAATCCCAGCACTCGGGAGGCAGAGCCAGGCGGATCTCTGTGAGTTCAAGGCACAGAGCCTTGCCTGGGCTACCAAGTGAGTTCCAGGAAAGGTGCAAAGCTACACAGAGAAACCCTGTCTCGAAAAACCAAAAAAAAAAAAAAAAAAAAAAAGAAAGCGTGGCCTGTTTCAAAATCACAAGCACATTTGTTATTCATCTTCTGACAACAAAGTTTCCCAAGTTCAATCCTTTAGTGGACCAAGACTATATCAGATGGAGGGATTACAGTGAGCGTTCGGGGCAGAATAAATGGTTGGTCAGTCATCTTTAGGTCAGTGTACATTTAGTAGGAAACCTTTGGTGTTTTCGAACCTCCAGGACAGTCTTTTGGGCAATGTTTTACCTGAGTGTTATGTGGGTGAGTCTAACCTAACCCCTCAATTGATGCGTTGTTAAGCTCTCTAATCTCAAGTTTCCTCATCTGTAAATGGGATAATGGCACTTCCCGTGTGGAGCGGTTGGAAGAGTTACAGAGGTGCACGCGAAGCACCTAGCCCAGCACGCGACCCGTCACAGACCTGCCCTGAGGCAGTGAGTGTTCGTGCGCACACCTGCCTTCACTCCTTCTCCAGAGAATTAACTCCTGGAGAACTAACACATCAATCTCTGTATTCCCCATGGTGTCTAAGATTGCACCTGAGAGCCTATTTAGCAAGATCTGTCGAATCATGAATTAACAAATAGCCAGAATTATAAAGTTCCAATGGGAGGAAGAAAGAGGAACATTTTTTTTTTTCTTTCTTTTTAGCAGTACTTGGGTGTGGAATGCTGAGGCTCACACAGGCTAAGCAAGATCTTGACTGAGTCACATTAACAACCCCAGGGATTGATTGACACTTGCTAGTAGGCCCTCCAGCTGGCCTCCAGCTCAGACTTCCTGTTCTGGGCTGCAGGCACTGGGACCAGGTCAAAGACGAAATCCAGCGGGAGTTTGATCAGGAATCGGAAAGCTTCACCTTGGAACAGATTGTGCAGCTTGGCATGGATCAGCATGTGGAGAAAATAGGGGAGATCTCTGCCTCTGCAACCAAAGAGCTGGCCATAGAAGTGGTATGACGCCACCCATACCTCCCCAGCCTCCTGGGTGCCAACTTCCAACCCTGCCACAGTTGAGGGCCCCTGCTGGGCTCCTCTCACCTTTGTGCACTAGATACATGGTTACTCCGTCCTCCAATTTCTCTTCACAGGGATTACAGAACATTGCCAAAACCTGGGACGTGATTCAGCTCGACATAGTACCCTACAAGGACAAGGGCCATCACCGGCTCAGGTAGAGGGGCTCCAGATGAGGTTGGCTCGTGTGGCCTGAGCTGCAGAGTGAGGCTAAGGTACTGACAGATGGGTGTGGAAAATGACTTGTAGCCTTTGTGCCCCAGGGGTACCGAAGAAGTATTCCAGGCACTGGAGGATAACCAGGTGGCCCTGTCAACCATGAAGGCCTCGCGATTCGTGAAGGCCTTCGAGAAGGACGTGGACCACTGGGAGCGCTGCCTTTCCCTCATCCTGGAAGTGATCGAGATGGTGCTCACGGTGCAGCGCCAGTGGATGTACCTGGAGGTCAGAACCCACAGGGCCTGGGCTCTCCCCACCCTGTGTCAGCTCCTCTGTGTGTGGGAGCCTAGAAACCGGTCTGGTGGGAGTGTCCTTCCCCCACCTTCTGAGACTCGGCCTTCGGACTCTTGTCTGTGTCTCTCACATTCCCACCCAGGCAAGCCTCCATTCTTACAGATTTCCATTTTCCTCTTGGGCTCTGTCTTGAATTCCCGATCCCAACGTGGCTTCTGGAGCTTGGGCCTCTTGCCAGGGTTTCTAATAGTCCAGCTAGTCTATGCAGTGGTCTGGGAACGGGGGGCGGAGTGTGGAGGGTGTGTGAGAAACAGTCTCTCATCCCACTGCGGTGTCCCTCAGAATATCTTCATCGGAGAAGACATCCGAAAGCAGCTGCCCAATGAGTCGGCCCTGTTTGACCAGGTCAATAACAACTGGAAAGCCATCATGGACCGGATGAGCAAGGACAGCAATGCCCTCCGGAGCACCCACTACCCAGGTGAGAGCTCCATGGGCAAAGGCTCCGACAGCTGTCCCTGGGTCTGTGCCCTTGTGAGGTCACGGCCACATGCTTCATCACTGAAAACGATTCCGTCGTCACTATCATTAGCAGCTATGTTTACACCATTGCTACTGTGAGTAGTGATATCACCACTACCTGGAAACATTTGCTAATATTAGTCATCAATGTTATTACTAATTATTGTCATTTTTGCAGTAAATCAAGATAAACTAATGCTTAAGTGGAATATCATATACTGCTTCGGAGCATGGGCTACAGAATTAGCTTTGGGTTCAAAACCCAACACCGGCTTTATTGGTCCCGTGCACTTGGCAGCTTGCTCCCGGCACACTGCAGTTTCTTCATCTGTCGTGGGAGTTTTGGGAAGGACTGTGAAGGAGCAGGGACTCTCTCAGTGCCGCAGGGGGTGCTGGGTTACCAGCACTGGTCCCAGCAGCCCTCGCTGAAAACTGCTCTCTCTTCTCAAGCTGAGTCGCAGCGACTGCTTGCACTCAAGTGAGCTAAGTAAATGGACTAACTCACAAAGCCACACAAACTATGATCCCATTGTTGGATATATGCAACAAGCATCTGGACCATGGTTTCCAAGTCTTTCTGTGACCTCCAGGGGTCACCTGGGGTCATCCAAAGATGCCAATAGCCTGCAGATACTCTATCTGCTTGAAGGTTCACACTCACAATCATTGGTGCTTTCTTTCAAAGGACAGAACGTGGGAAGACATGGGGAAAATTCTAAGAGGTAGGGAGGTGGACTGGGAGGAAGCTAAGATTTCTGGGAGTTTACAGACATGAACACATCTTGTTGAAAATCTCAAGTTGGCTTTTGTGGTAGAACTTTTTTCTTTTCTTTTTAAGATAGTCAAAGAGATGTGTTTACTTCAAGAACACAATCTTGAGTTTGGACCCTGAACTTTCTGTGAGTGTATGGGTATGTGGATTTGTGTAGTATTGTGGGTTTTGTGTATACATGTGGGTGTGTGCATGTGTGTGCCAGAGGGCAGGAGTCCAGCGGTTGACTTTGGATGTCTTCCTCTATCACTTTACCTTATTTATTTTATCTTTTTATTCTTGACATTGTAATTTAGTTGGGACATTTCTCCTTTCCTTTTTCTCCCTCCAAGCCCCCCCCCCCCCCCCCCCCCCCCCCCGCACTCCTCCTGCTCTCCCTCATATTTATGGCCTCTTTGTTCACTAATTCTTATAGCATGTGTATATGTATATACACATATATGTTCCTCATCATAACCTGTTCCATCCATACCATGTTACTTGTATGTACGTTTTCAGGGCTGACCATTTGGCTCTGGACAACTGATTGTGCTCCTCCCTGGGAGAGGCCTCCTCCCTGGGAAAGGCCACCTCTCCCTCTCCCAGTTTTCCTCAGTTGCCTATAGTTCTTTATGTAGGGTTGAAGCCTCAAAGGCTTTTCTCCAACCAGTTTGGTGTGTTCATTGGTATCAGCCTTTTTTCAGATCACATTTGGGCAGTCATGTTGATGAGACTTTCCGAGTGTAGCTTGTGCTGGTACTAGGACACACAATCTCACAGCACACTCCCTGATCCTCTTACAGTCTTTCCACCCCCTCTTCTGCAACGTTCCCTAAGCCCTAGATGGGAGAGTGTTTTGTAGATGCATCCCCTGGGACTGGGCTCCACAACTCTGCATTCTAACTGATTGTTGTTTTCTGTAATGGTCTCCATCTGTTGCAAAGAGAAGTTTCCTTGATGAGGGGTGAGGTTATAAGGACAAATGTTTGTAGATTGTTGTTAGGGATTATGGTGGTTTTAGTAAATTAGCGGTTGTAGACTGTCCTCCAATAACCAAAACTTCATTGACAACAAGTACTAGTTAGCTAGGTTTCCAGAACCAGGCACGGTTTCTCTTTTATTGAGTGGGTCGTAAGTCTAATTAGAGAGCTGTTGGTTACCGCCAAGGTATGGTGCCCCAACTGTACTCTTGGGGCTGTCACGCCATGCTGGTCTTGATGTGGTTCATAGGTGTCATAGCTGGGTAGGACTATTGGTTACCTTCCTCCTTTGGAAGCTTGCATGGTGCCTTCTGCAACTATGAAAGCCAGTCCTCAGGGGTTATTTAGGTCAGTTCCAGCTCAGGGGTTTCTGTGCCCTGTTTCTGAAGTACACAGTGTTTTCAGTAACTCACCTTCCACCTCTGGAAGATAACCCAGGACAACAGCAGTAGGCTGCATGTTTTGGGAGTCTCTTGACTAGCCCTGGGTTTGTGTTGGCTCTTACTGCTATTTCACAGGCAAAGAGATCAAAATTCAATGATGTTAATGAAAGTGCTAGTGAGGTAAAGACCGTCACCGTGGTGGCCTTGGCCTCCTAGTTGAGTGGCCTCTGCTCTGTGTCACGATTGCTTTCGTTGTGGGCCTGCGATGTCTTTAACGACTGGGCTTGCTGGATTGTGTCAACTGCTGAGTCATTTTTAATTTTCAGAAACTCTTGAGCTGAACAGTGAAGCTCCAAGTTCTTAGGTGTAAAAGGATTGTTCTAAAGACTGGTGAGAAATGGAGTCACCTCATAGGACGCCTAGTTAATAATGTGTGAGCTCTCCATATGTAGTCATGAAGAGAGTGGGATAAGTATGCATAGGGATTGGGGATCTCTCTGTCTCCAAAAGCCCTTATGGCAATCTGTACCTCAGACTCAAGAGCTGTCAGCAGAGCTGGGCACTCCAGATCTCCTCAGGGCAGCAGGGGGGAGGCCGTCAAATGTTACTCATCACCTTCTCCTCAGACCTCCTGGAAACACTGATAGAAATGAACTCGATCCTGGAAGACATCCAGAAGTCTCTGGACATGTACTTAGAGACCAAGCGCCACGCGTTTCCTCGCTTCTACTTCCTGTCCAATGATGACCTGCTGGAGATTCTGGGCCAGTCCCGGAACCCCGAGGCTGTGCAGCCACACCTCAAAAAATGCTTTGACAACATCAAGCTGCTGAGAATCCAAAAGGTCGGCAGAGGTGGCCACGATGGGAGTGAGGGCTGGGAAGGAACAGCGAGGTCAAGGTATTCCAGGCTTTGGAAGGGACCACACTCTCCTAGCAGGAGGATGGCATTACTTAATGATTGTAGATCCTCACATAGAACTTTCCAGAACTGGTAATATTGAGAGGAGTAAAGAGAAGGAATTACCTTTAAAGGGCGCAAATACTTGTAGAACAGTCGTTCTCAACCTGTGGGTCTCAACCCCCTTGGGGGTTGAATATCAGGTACTTACATTACAATTCATAACAGTAGCAAAATTATGATTCATAACAGTATCAAAATTACGGTATGAAGTAGCAACAGAAACAGTTTTATGGTGGGGGTCACCACAACGTGAGGAGCTGTATTAAAGGATCGCAGCCTCAGGAAGGCTGAGAACCACCGCTCTAGAAGTTTGCCAAGACTGAGGCCCGGAGACGGATGACTTCTCTCTTCTCCAGGTTGGGGGCTCCAGCAGCAAATGGGAAGCCGTGGGAATGTTTTCAGGTGATGGCGAGTACATCGATTTCCTCCACCCAGTACTTCTGGAAGGGCCTGTGGAGGTGAGTGGTGGCAGAGGTCTTAGAAGCAAACTGTCTTTCGGTTAGAAAGTTTGCTTGACCACAGCTTTAATCCCAGCGCTCGGGAGGCAGAGGCGGGCGGATCGCTGAGTTTGAGGCCAGCCTGGGCTACAGAGCCAGTTAAGGACAGCCAGGGCTACCCAGAGAAACCCCTGTCTCAAAAAATCAAAGAAAGAGAGTAAGTTCGGCTCCATGAGGAGAGTCCATTTCCACGAAGGGAGACGAGCTTGCTTTGTGGTTGCTGTTTCTTTAGTCAGGCATGGACTT
The DNA here is from genome assembly GCF_049852395.1 of Peromyscus maniculatus bairdii. Lineage (NCBI taxonomy): Eukaryota > Metazoa > Chordata > Mammalia > Rodentia > Cricetidae > Peromyscus > Peromyscus maniculatus. The sequence continues at coordinate 54,141,264 of NC_134859.1, read as the reverse complement.
GACATTTTCACCCCTCCTTAAACATCCAATGCTCCAACCCTCAGCCTCCTGCCTCCACGTCCTTTGGAGACCTGTGCCCGATATTGCCAACCCCCCCCCCCCCCCCCCCCGCAGTCTTATTTCCCCTGCGCCTTCTCTTGGGGAACCTCAGCCACCGGCCCTTGGACAGAGCCCCTGTGTTAGTTACTTCCTTCTCCCTAGGCCTGGCTTGGCGATGTGGAACGGGCCATGAGGACGACCCTGAGGGATTTGCTTCGGAACTGCCGATTGGCCCTCAAGAAGTTTCTTAACAAGAGGGACAAATGGGTCAAGGACTGGGCTGGCCAGGTGAGCTGGGGCCACACCAGTGGGGGACGGTGGAGCCAACAGAGCAGCACGTGGAAAGACAGACTCCAGGGCTTCCTGCTCCTCCGTCCAGGCTTGGCTCTCGCACTCTATGTAATGGAACTGGGGCTCCCGACCCAAGGCGCATGTGCCGTCCTTCAGGGCAGACTGGGCATAGTAACGCTGGGTTCTGGATGGAACTCAAGAAGGGGCTGTGTAGGTGCTAAAGGCAGGGCCTGGGAATCATCTTCTGTACCCACCTCAGATGGTGATCGCAGCTAGTCAGATCCAGTGGACAGCTGATGTCACCAAGTGCCTGATGACCGCTAAGGAGCGCTCAGACAAGAAAATTCTCAAGGTCATGAAGAAGAAGCAGGTGGGGAGCTCTTCAAGTGTGGGACAGACCTGGAGTTGGAACTGGGGTGTAGGTAGTGACTAGAGCCGAAGCTGGACAGGAGCTGGTCGGAACGAGCCAGAACAAGGGTGCTCTGGGACAGAAACGCTGGGGACCGTACAGTGTGCGCAGAGGCGGGCTCTCCTGGGAAGATGCTGGGCATAGGAACTGTAGGGATTGGCGCGGAGTCGGAGGTGACGTCAGGTCAGGATGTGGTGTCATTCAGCTTTGGCTACACTGCTCCGTCTGTTCTTGCCTGTCGCCCATTCCACAGGTGTCAATACTAAATAAGTATTCGGAAGCCATCAGGGGGAACTTGACCAAGATCATGAGGCTTAAAATCGTGGCTCTGGTGACCATAGAAATCCACGCTCGGGACGTGCTGGAGAAGCTGTATAAGAGCGGCCTCATGGACGTCAATGCGTTTGACTGGCTGAGCCAGCTTCGCTTCTACTGGGAGAAGGTGTCAGACGGGCTGACGCGCCGCTCTCTCATCCCCAACTGACCCATGATGCTTTTCACTCATGGCTGTGTGCCATAGTCTTTTTTTTTTTTTGTATCCTTTGGTTTTTCGAGACCGAGACCGAGTTTCTCTGTGTAGCTTTAGGTGCCTGTCCTGGATCTCGCTCTGTAGCCCAGGCTGGCCTCGAACTCACAGAGATCTGCCTGGCTCTGCCTCCCAAGTGCTGGGATTAAAGGTGTGCGCCACCGCCGCCCGGCTGTGTGCTGTACTCTAACCCAGCCCTCTATTCTTTCACAGCTTCTTCCTGACAAGTTTCCTCTCATCTCGCCCCCAGTTCAGGAGTGGCAAATAGCCATTCCAGGCACTCGTCCTAACGGTGCCACTTGGCAGTGACTCCGAGCCCAGGCAGCTGTTTCCATGGACTGGGTGGGGGGACATGCAGTCAGGAACCCGTTTTCTGTCTTGGCCCTAGACCATCCCTCTTTTAACTCCAAAACAGAACCCCTAATCTCCCTGCAGCCCCCCTGACCTCTCTGAGCCCTACAGGGAGCCGCTTCTGTCTCTGCTCTTCCCCCCAAACCCATCCCTGTCTCCTCCTGTCCTGTTTTCCCAGGATGTCGACGACTGTGTAATCCGCCAGACCAACACACAGTTCCAGTACGGTTATGAGTACCTGGGGAACTCTGGCCGGCTGGTCATCACCCCCCTGACAGACAGGTCTGCCGTGGGGACAAACTGAGGTTCGGGGGAGGGACCGCAGAGACAGCAGTCTTCCAGGGGTCTGACCGAGCCGTGTCCCACATTCTCAGATGTTACATGACGCTGACCACGGCCCTGCACCTTCACCGAGGAGGCTCACCCAAAGGCCCAGCAGGCACTGGGAAGACGGAAACGGTCAAGGACTTGGGCAAAGCGCTGGGGATATACGTCATTGTGGTCAACTGCTCCGAGGGCCTGGACTATAAGTCCATGGGCAGAATGTACTCAGGACTAGCCCAGGTCGGTACCCTGCCTCCCCATCCTAAAGGTCCTTTGCACGTCTTTTAGTACCTGAAAATCAACCGAAACTCAAATCTGGTTTATACCTTGGCAGCTTGCCTGGGGTAATTCTTACAATCATAGTAAAGAAGTGAAACTCCTTCCGCTCCCTGAGTTTTTCACAGTGCATGTTTGAGTATGTACAGAAACCCCGGCACCCAGGAGCTGCTCAGTGCACACAGGTCCCAACCACACCTTCGGCTGCTGTCTGATGCAGAGCTCCGGCCAGAAGCTAAGGCACTATTACTCTGGTCCCCCTGGACCCCTATTTCGGAGGCCACCTTTCCTACCAAAGCATTTTCAGGAAGAGTGTGTTAATCTTTATGTTAATCTGTGGTCAAGCCCCTCAGAGCACCTCTCTTTGTGTTCATCTGTGTTCTAGCCCCTCAGGGCACCTCTCTTTGTGTTCATCTGTGGTCTAGGATCTCAGGACACCTCTCTTTGTGTTCATCTGTGGTCTAGCCCCTCAGGACATCTCTCCTGCTTCAGTGACCCTGCCTCTCTCTCCCTCCACAGACTGGAGCCTGGGGCTGCTTTGATGAATTTAACCGCATCAATATTGAGGTGTTGTCCGTGGTGGCCCAGCAGATCCTGTCCATCCTATCTGCCTTGACTGCCAACCTCACCCGTTTCCATTTTGAGGGCTTTGAAATAAATCTGGTGTGGTCTTGTGGGATCTTCATCACCATGAATCCTGGTAGGCGGCAGGAACTGATGGCATGGGGGTGCAGGGGGTGAGGACTGGGTGTCTGGGATAAGTGTTGTGTCCTTCCCTCTCCCTCCCTCTGTGTCAAAGTGCTTAGTCAGCTAAGAGCTACTTGACTAAAGAGACCTGCCTTAGTCAGCTTTCCACGGCTGTGACAAAATCCCCGAGGACGATTTAGCTTAAGGCCGAAAGGTTGGTTTTGGTTTCACGATCTCTGCCCGTGGACCTTCATTTCTGAGCCTTTGGTAGGGTGAGGCAGGATGTCATGAAGGAGGTATATGGTGGGAGAGGACTGCTCATTTCATGGTGACCAGGGAGAAGAGAGGGAGGGGGAGGCAGGGAGAGAGAGGAGAGGAAGATTCTTTGGTTCATAGGTATACTCTTTACTTCTTTCATGTGGACCACACCTTCTAAAGCTTCCATTAATAGACGTAAATCTGTGAGGAACAGCCCATTGATGAGGTCAGGACCCTGTGATCTGGTCTAATCGATTCTAGAAGGCTCCTCCTCTGAATCTGTTGTGTCAGGAACAAAGCCCTTAGGGGACATTTCAGATCCAAATTCCAGCAACGGAAGAGAAGCAGGAACTACAAGGAGAAGAGAAAGTATTTTCTCTTCCTGTTCCCCCTGAAGGGCTCCAGAACCATTATGTGTCTCAGTGGAGCCCTAGTTTTCCCAGTGGGCTAGCTCCGTACTCTGCCTTCCATCCCGTTTGGAAAATGGAAGACTCCCTAATGTATAGAGTTCCCTCGCCTCATTAAGGGAACAGCTCTGGGGGAAGGGTATAAGAGAGAGCGTGCTCCTGAAAGCCTCAGATCGGAGCCGCAGCCGTGAGCTCTGTAGGGCTGGTGTGGGCTCCATATAGAACTAAGCAGCTCTGTGGTTTCGGTTGGAAGGAAACAGGACCACGTGGACAGTAAGGAGCACTTACGAGGAAAGAAGATGGGAGGAGGGAGAGCCAAGGCAGAGATGAGGCGGGATTCTGGCTTGGAGCTGGAGCCAGGGAGAATGTTAGGATAGAGTAAAGGCTGGGTAGAGTGGGATGTTTGGGAGATCAAGTGAGGACAGGGAAACGTGGTTCAAAACAAAGGACTTTGTCCCCAGGCTATGCTGGCCGCACGGAGCTTCCAGAAAACCTCAAGTCCATGTTCCGCCCGATCGCCATGGTGGTGCCGGATTCTACGCTTATTGCAGAAATCATTCTCTTTGGGGAGGGCTTTGGCAACTGCAAGGTATTCTGCGATCTCTTCCTTCCAATTATTTTATTTCCTTTGCATAATTATTCCCTGGACAGAGGAGCCCCGGAAGGACTCACGATCCGTTTATCCTAACAGGAACTTAGAGTTCTGTCAGCAGGTTGTGAAGCCAGAGGAGTCCAGAGGGGGCGGGGTCTCCCTTCCACGACACCACTGACCGATAATAGCGCAATCCACAGCTCTCCTAGCATGGTCCAGAGCACCTTCTAGATGATTCAAGTCCCTGACCTAGATCCTTATGTCTGTAACTGTTCCCAAATAAAAAGGGGACTCGTGGGAGCTGAGCTTTGTCTTCTTTGCACGGTCCCCAGATCCTGGCCAAGAAGGTGTACACACTGTACTCCCTGGCCGTGCAGCAGCTCTCCAGACAGGACCATTACGACTTTGGCCTGCGTGCCCTCACCTCCCTTCTACGCTACGCTGGCAAGAAGCGCCGCCTGCAACCGGATCTGTCTGATGAGGAGGTAGGCCAGACACGTGGCCCCGGCACCTCTGTCTCCATTGGCACTGGTCTGATGGTGTCTTCACGACAGTTTTCCAGGCTCTTTCTCTTCCTTCTCCAGATAGAGATATTCCACCCACACCCGCCCACCCGACCTGACCCGCCGCCGCCTCATGCTTTGCCCCCATTGTGTTTCTGAGGACCCGCTCTGGCATAGCCATTGTTCTTAGGTCTCCCCTTTCCCCATACAGGTTCTGCTGCTCTCCATGAGGGACATGAACATCGCCAAGCTCACATCTGTGGACGTTCCATTGTTCAATGCCATTGTGCAGGACCTTTTCCCCAACATCGAGCTGCCTGTCATAGACTACGGCAAGGTATTCGCTGGAGTGTGTGTGTGTGTGTGTGTGTGTGTGTGTGTGTGTGTGTGTGTGTGACAGAGGACAACTTACAGGAGTCAGGTTCTCTTCTTCCGCCAGGTGGGTCCCGGGACGAGACTCAGATCGTCAGGTTTGGAGCACACTGAACCGCCTCCCTGGCCCAGTGTTTATTCTTTAATAAGCTCCTTGACCTCAGGTGTGACTGTGCATCTGGGAGTAGGAAGTGTGATGTCATCCACTAGGTGTGACTGAATGACAGGTGGCTCCTCCTTGGACCCACATAAAGAGCTTCCTCTCTGACTCACATCCTGCTCACATTACTTTATTTATTTAGAGACAGGGTGCTACTGTGTGGCCCTGGCTGACCTGATACTCCATATCTAGACCAGGCTGACCTATATTCTCGGAGACTGGCCTCCCTCTGTCTCCCCGTGGGTCACCACATCAGACTCCAGTTACTTCTGCTCAGCAGATCCTTGAATTCACTGAAGCCTCAGCTCTATTGGCTATAATATCCATTAGTCCTCTCCCACTTCTCCCGTCCTCACGGTGGGAACTTTGAGGAGAGTCCCTGGGAGCCCGGTGGTATGGGAGAGCAGAGGAGTAGAGGCCGTGTAAAAACTACAAGAACTTTCCTTTCTGTGTTCTGTCAGTCCACGTGCTCTGAGCTCTTTTCAGTTGAAACTGCTAAAATGCTGGATTAAAACATTAAAAAACAAACAACAACAACACCATCCTTTTTAGTGCATTGCTAAAACGGCGGGAATTCCAGGAGCCTTGGTGCGGGGACAGTGAATGAAGAGACTTTGAGAGGCAAGCAGCTTCCAACACTGGTTTGTTTGTTTTTTCCCATGAAAATCTTGTCACTCTAAGGTGGCAGGGACAGGAAGCACAGCAGCCCACGTCTGGAGGTGGACGGAAAATCCCGAGCTATGGAAGCCTGCAGGGACACACCCCCAGTCAACAGGAAACTGTCTGAGCCCTGGTGATGGGAGATTTCTCCAGCTCAGCCTCACACTGTTTATGGTTATCCGTTATCTTACTGTGAAACTTAAAACCTCAAGCTTAACGTCCTGGGCGGTTTGTAGGTTGTCAGTGCCCCCGGGTGACTGGCAGAAGCCAAGGGGAGTGGTTTCTGGAGGAGTGAAGCCTCGGCTCAGGTCCAGAAGAATGAATACCAGGCAAATGGTCACCAAAGCCCAGAGGGCAGTGCACACCATTCCTATAATCTGCAGCTAATGGAACTCTAAGAGGAAACTTTGCAGATAGCTGTCCTTAGTGTTTTCTCAAGGAACCGAGAGAGGAGCTGTGAGCCAGGAACAAGAGAGTGTGTGCAGAGTGCGCTGGAAAAGGAGTAAGTGGAATCTGCAGAACCGTCCAGGCTTGCTTGTGCGTGGTGCCATCTCAGCACTCTCTGGCGGCGATGGCAGGCAGACAGTGGGCGCCAGACCAGATCTGCACAGTGTTTAAAAAATGTGCATTGTTTTGCCGGGTGATGGTGGTGCACGCCTTTAATCCCAGCACTCGGGAGGCAGAGGCAGGCGGATCTCTGTGAGTTCAAGGCCAGCCTGGACTACCAAGTGAGTTCCAGGAAAGGCGCAAAGCTAAACAGAGAAACCCTGTCTCAAAAAACAAAACAAACAAACAAACAAAAAAAGTGCAATTTAAGGGCTGGAGAGACGGCACTGGCTATCCTTGTAGAGGACCCAGCTTCGGTTCCCAGCACCCACATGGCGGTTCACAACTGTCTGTAACTAAGTTCCAGAGGATCCTGTGCCCTCTTACAGTCTTCTGCATACATATGGGGTACATAAACTCATGTAGACACATGCATGCACATCAAAACAATAAATAAATCTTTATTTAAAATGTAAAAATAAAACCGTCAGTGGAGAGACGGAGGACATCTAGCTAAGGAAAGTCAGTTGTATTGTATGGCGACTGTGCTGAATACTGACTTTTTTTTTTTTTTGGTTTTGTTTTTCGAGACAGGGTTTCTCTGTGTAGCTTTGGAGCCTGTCCTGGATCTCACTCTGTAGACCAGACTGGCCTTGAACTCACAGAGATCCACCTGGCTCTGCCTCCCGAGTGCTGGGATTAAAGGCGTGCACCACCACCGCCCGGCCCTGAAGACTGACCTCTCAGGTGTGCATCTCACATCCAGAGGGCAAAGGAAGATGAGGAGGGAGATGGCTGACAGGAGGCCCTTAGCCACTTCTGAGAGGTCTGGAAGAGGAGCAAGCAGGGCAGAGGTTGCATTGGACATCTGTGGCATCAGTTCCGAGTCAGCAGGGCCGTGGAGTAAGGAGGCCTTTAGGGGCAGACTGTTTGACTAGTTAGATCGCAGCCAGATGTGGGGGTCCACACCTGCAGTCCCAGCATCAGAAAGTAGAGGCAGGAGGATCACTGCAGTTTGACTTTAGCCTAGTCTGCATTGTAGGTTTGAAGTCAGCCAGAGCTGTGTAACAAGACTGTCTCAGGGAAAAAAAGAAAAGAAAAAGCAGCCGTATCTCTGTGATCTGGTGTCTTAATGACCCTGGTGACTGCCTCCCTTCTGGGTGGAGGCCTAGGAGATGAAAGGCCGTGAGTCAGGCCTGGGGAACATCCATCGGGTATGAGGGGGAGTGAGTTCCCGCGTTGACTCAGGGAACATTTGCAGATTGGATGCTCAGACCTTCTGCTTCCTTTCATCTCCCAGCATAAACAACAGTGGCATCCAGACAGGAGAGTGGAAGAATTCCCGAATTCTCTCTGGGGCATTCTTCCGACCCAAGAGGAATGACTAAAACGTGGTAGAAGGCCCCCATGCGTTAGCTACAGGACTGCTCTGCCCAGTCTGGGAGCCCCTGACTCACATCAGCTGCCATCTTTTCATCTTCCACAGTCATATAAACAAACTTGGGAGTAGAGGGGGGAGAATCAGGAATTCAAGGCCAGCCTTGGCTATATAAGGAATCTGAGGCTAGCCCGGCTGTAATGATTATTATTATTACACACAGAGACACGAGCAGAAAACCAAAGCTCCCTGAACACCCGAGCGGAGGCTCTAGGATGAAGCTGTTGGGCGTTAGAAGTGGGAGGGGGAGGTAAGAGAGAGACTGGGGACATTTGAGTCAAATTCCTCCGGCAAGAGATTTGTTTTAAACGCAGAACAGACCGGATGGTAAGGGTTCTGAAGCAAAGTATCAGCCCTGAGAGAAGAAGCAAGTGTCTACTTTTTATGAGTCTATGAAAAAAGGGTGGGTCTTACATCACAAGGAAGCAGGCTTAGTCAATATGTGACCCATGGTCCCATGGCACGTGGCAGGAGTCGCTCTCTGGATAGAAGATTGGGGCTTAGTTAATGTGTGACTCAGAAAAAGTGATTATAGTCAGAGTGATCCCCACCCCCCATAACACACAGCAAACACAGTGGGGGCTGGGTGTGTCCTTGTCTGGCTTGCAGCCCTATCTCCTTAGGACTTGGTTACCTGGGGGCCTGAGTTCTCTAACAGAAGAAGCCCATATAAACAGGAATGAGCCAATGGGAGAGAACAGATAGCCCAGGGGAGGGGGGAGAGCAAACCAGAAACAAAAACAATTACTGGCTGTCTCTGCTGAGGAGTGGCGGCCACACCTGTAGACACCGGAACTCTGGAGGCTGAGAGAGGATGGTTATTTGTATGTATGCATGTAGGTCAGGCCGGGCTGCCAAGACCCTCCCAGACTAAAACAAATGAACAACTATCAGGATTATCAGAGAATGAAATTCTAATGAAATGCCCTTAAGGAAGGACTATGGCAGAAAGAAATCAGACAAAGGGGTGAAGAGATAAGACTCAAAGGAAAATCTGGGCAAGATAGCATTCCAAAGATCTCCAAAGCAGAAACAGAGAAAATGGAGGGAGTGGGGTCCCCACAGCTAAAGGAGAATTCACATACACGAGGCCAATCCTTATGATGGCCACCATTGTGAAACTGGAAAACACTGAACAAGGAGACTATTTCACAAGTTTCCAAAGAGGAAAAGAAAAGGAGGCAGGAGGCAAAAGTCTAAAAACAACAGCAACAACAAAAGCCATGCTGTTCTGTGCCGTCTCAATAATATTCAGTATGTTACTAATGGAGCAGCCTTCAAAATTCCAGGGGTAAACATTTCTGACATCAAATTCTATACCAGCCAACCTATCATGTAGAAGGCTCACTCAGCTGCATTTTCAGTTCCGCTGATTCAGAAACCAACGAACACAAAGCCCCTCTAATGTGTCCAAAAGCTGTCAGACTGTGGCCGCCGCTAACGCTCAGGCGCACACTATGAAAGGTTGGCGGGGAGTCAGATGCAGGAAACATGATTAGTGCAAGGGAAGCTTAACTGATGCTTGGGATGATGCTGAGCAGGGCGCGCAAGATGACGGTCACGGGATGGACCAAGGGAGCAGGCAATCCAGATCAAACCAAGCCTATCCAGCCACTACAGAAAATGAACCCCTCTATTAAAAAAAAAATTCTGAAGCCTTCAGGAGGACTGCTTACAAGAAAGAAATTGATGACCGATGTGACAGTCATTTACAATTAACTAGCGAGTTTGGAGTTAGGTTAGTGATAAGCATTTTTTTTTGTTCGTTTTTGTTTTTTTTGTTTTTCGAGACAGGGTTTCTCAGTATAGCTTTGCGCCTTTCTTGGAACTCACTCTGTAGCCCCGGCTGGCCTTGAACTCACAGAGATCCTCCTGGCTCTGCCTCCCGAGTGCTAGGATTAAAGGCGTGCGCCACCACCGCCCGGCCAGTGATAAGTATCTTGAAGACACAGGAGCAAAAGCCACGTAACTGTTAGAGCCCTTAGGGAAAACAAGACAGTCTGGAAGAAAAGTCCACATCCTTCTGCTAATACTTGGTAGTGTTTATCGGAGACACACCTGAAACTTAAAGAGCTGAGAACCAAAGAGATCTGCCTGCTAATTACATCCGGAGAAAGCTAGGGAACCATGACAGACAGCTTAGCTTTTAAGGCAAAAAGCTCTACTGGAAATAGAGGGTTATTTCCTGATAATTTTTTTTTTAAAGATTTATTTATTTATTATGTACATAGTATTCTGCCTGCATATATGGCTGCAGGCCACAAGAGGGCACCAGATCTCATTACGGATGGTTGTAAGCCACCATGTGGTTGCTGGGAATTGAACTCAGGACCTTTGGAAGAGCAGTCAGTACTCTTAACCGCTGAGCCATCTCTCCAGCCCCACTTTCTGATAGTTAATAAAACATTTGATTCACCAGAAGATAAAACAGATCTAACTTGGATGTACTTAATGAAGACTCAAAAGAACTAAAGCTAAATTGGCTAAATTATAAGGAGAAATAGACACTCACATGACAGTCTCAACCTCTTCCTAAGTAGATCTGGCTGACTGCAAATCACTGTTATGGGAGATTTCAACAACACAATGGACAACTTTGAATTGATTCATGTCTAAAGAAATTTCACTCACGAATCAAAGAACGGTCGTTTCTTTTTTTGTTTGTTTTTCGAGACCGAGTTTCTCTGTGTAGTTTTGGTGCCTGTTCTGGATCTCACTCTATAGACCAGGCTGGCTTCGAACTCACAGAGGTCTGCCTGGCTCTGCCTCCCGAGTGCTGGGATTAAAAGTGTGTGCCAACATCGCCCAGTGAACAGCCATTTCTTCGGCACACACATAGAACATATAGGAACTCTAACCGTCTAAAGACCATGTATCTGCCTCAAACATTCTGAAGGGACTTATTCACCTTCAGTATTCTGATTAAATGATAACTCTTGGTGTCAGACAAAGCAAACTTTACATTTTTATTTTATTATCTTTGTGTGTATGTGTGTGTGTGTGTGTGTGTGTGTGTGTGTGTGTGATGTATGTGATGGGCGTGCCACAGCACATGTGTGGGGGCCAGAGGACAACTTTGTGGAGTTGGTTCTCTCCTTCCACACTTAGATGAGTTTTGGGGATCAAAAACTCAGGTCGCCATGCTGGCGTAGCAAATGCCTTTAGCCTCTACATTGGTGATCTTGCTATCCCTAAAGCAAACAAAGCTTTAGAAAGAAACAATATTAAAAAGTAAAGGAGAAGCCAGGCGGTGGTGGCACACGCCTTTAATCCCAGCACTCAGGAGGCAGAAGCAGGCAGATCTCTGTGAGTTCAAGGCCAACCTGATCTACAGAGTGAGTTCCAGGATAGCCAGAGCTGTTACACAGAGAAACCCTGTCTTGAAAAACAAAATAAAAAAACAAACAAAAAAAAGTAAAGGAGAACATTGCATAATGATAAAATGACCAATGTACGGAAAAATATAACAAACAAAGGTGGGTTTAAGCTTGTAATCTCAGTACTCAGGAGGCTGAGGCCTGAGACTCACCATGACTTTGAAGTCAGCCTGAGCTACATAATCTATCTTGGGCTATAGATTAAGACTGTATCTTCAAAAACAAACAATCAAACAAACAGATAAAGCAATCAAAAAGGTTCCTGCGTGTAGATTTTATGTTGCTTCCCTGATGAGCTAAGTTACATTGATGTTAGCATTAGAATAATCTAGTTAAGGAGATAGATAAACTTCATGTGTCTTACAACTTTCTATAGTCTAAAAGTACTTTGTGTGATTCTTTTATTAATTAATTTATCTTTATGCACATGGGTGTTTTGTTTGCATGTATGTCTGTGCACCAGTACATGCCTGTCACAAAGGCCAGAAGAAAATGCAGAATCCCCCAGAACTGGAATTATAGATGGTTGTGAGCTGCCATGTGGGTGCTGGGAACTGGGCCCTCTGGAGGGAGGAGCAGCCAGTGCTCTCAACCGCTGAGCCATCTCTCCAGCCCAGAACAGTGAGGTCTTCCAGCATGGTAAATTATTTTGTTCCCAACTGTATCTCTAGTACTTAGCACAATGCCATAGAGATTTAATAAATATTTGCTGAATAATGCTAAAAAAATATGTAGATCTACACTGAACATTGTACCTATGAGCTTCTGAAAAAAAAATTACTCAAAATCACAAAGCTGAAAGCTAGGAAACCAGACTGGCTGAATTTAGAGCCCGATGTCTTTTGCTGTCCGTGTGTGTGTGTGTGTGTGTGTGTGTGTGTGTGTGTGTGTAGTGTATGTGCATGGGTATACACACACAGCAGTCATAAGAGGACACAGGCTGGCCTGATCTGTCACTCTGCTTTATTCCTTGGAGACAGGGTCTCTCACTGACCCTTGAGCATGGCTGGTCACCAGCAAGCCCCCATGATCCTCTTGACTCCATCCAACCATAGCACCGGGGTTTCAGGTCCATGTGTAGCCATGCCCAGATTTTTATGTGGGTGCTATAAGTCTAAACTTAGGGCCCCATGCTTGAACAACACATTCTCTTACTCACTGAGCTCACACCCCAGTTCTAATGTGCCCAGCTTGCCTGCCTGCCTTCCTTCCTTCCTTCCTTCCTTCCTTCCTTCCTTCCTTCCTTCCTTCCTTCCTTCCTTCCTTCCTTCCTTCCTTCCTTCCTTCCTTCCTTCTTTGATACTGAGAATCAAACCCAGGGCCTTGCATATTCTAGACAAGCAGCCTACCACTGAGCTATATCTTTAGTCCTGGTATCTTACCTCCGCACTAGCCAGTTCTCAGTGAATTAATGCGTTTGAATGCAAAGGACCTGAGTGTCAGTGGTACCGGTTCGGATGTGTCTTCCCAGGCACTGAAGGGAGTGTGAAAGTCCCTTGGAGGACTCATCCATTTTCTTCCGCTTCTCCCAGATACAGGACACCATCGAGCAGGAGATCCGAGAGATGGGTCTGCAGATCACACCATTTACCCTCACCAAGGTTCTCCAGTTATATGAAACCAAGAACTCCCGACACTCCACCATGATTGTGGGCGGCACCGGCAGCAGCAAGACCACCTCCTGGAAGATTCTACAGGCCTCCCTAACTTCCCTGTGCCGTGCTGGCGAACCCAACTTCAACATCGTTAGAGTATGCGATCCCCCCCCCCCCGCTGGGAGGGGCCAGACCAGGATCCATGGAGGCCTGGGGGAGATGAGCAAGGAGGGGCTGGTGCAGAAGCCCAAGAGAGAGGGGCAGGGGCAGAGGTAGGGGGAGTCTGGGCTGCCAGAACCTCAGAACTCTCTTGTGGTGTCCTTTCCAGGAGTTCCCTCTGAACCCAAAGGCACTGTCCTTAGGGGAGCTGTATGGAGAATATGACCTCAGCACCAATGAATGGACAGATGGCATCTTATCTAGTGTCATGCGGGCTGCATGTGCAGGTATCCTGTGGGTCAGGTGGGTGAGCAGAGATGTCAGCAGCTCCCCAGAGAGTGGGGACCCTGGGAACAAGAATCACCAACGGGGGTGAAAGGTTCCTGGGAAATGCCTTAATGCATGGTGAGGGACACAAGGCAGTCTCTTGGTTTCCTTATCACCCGACTGCCATTAAGATGAGAAGCCAGATGAGAAATGGATCCTTTTTGACGGCCCCGTGGACACACTGTGGATCGAGAGCATGAACTCTGTCATGGATGACAACAAAGTGCTGACCCTCATCAACGGGGAACGCATCTCAATGCCGGAGCAGGTGCTGATGACGCTGTAAAGGGGAGGGGGGAGCCTAAGTGGAGGCTGGCATACTGAGAGCATGGGAGAGAGCTGGGAGGAAGACGTGGATTCAGGGGAATCTACAACTGAAGCCAATGCTTTTCTAGGCTCAGGTGGGCTCAGTGGGAGAGCTCACCTGGCCTTTGCCTCAGGGTTCCATTTCCATCACGGGAGACAGGGGGACCATTGCTACTATGGAACAATTGTACAGAAAAGAACTTTGTGTCTAGAAATCACGGTCTAGACTCAGGCTGTCCTCGGCTTCATTTCCACTGGTCTGTGAGGTGTGATCTCATGGGACGTCACACCCACCTTTTCACTTTCTTTTCTCCTCTCTCCCTCCCGCCCTCTCTCTCCTCTCCCTTCTCTCTTTCTTGCATTTTAGATGGCATCTCATGTAGCCCGGGCTGGCCTTGAGTTTGCTAGGTAGCTAAGGATAACCTTGACTCCTGACCCTCCTCCCTCTGCCTCCCAGATGCCATATTACAGGCATCTGCCCCCACTCTTTCCTTCCATGCAAGCTAGAGAGTGATTTTTCCTAAGGAGAATTTTGAATAAGCTCTAATTTCTTTTAGCAAGCGTCTGAATCACTGTTCTATTGCTGTGCAGAGACACCAGGAACCGGGAACTATTATAAGAAAAAGCATTTCATTGGGGGCTGGCTCACAGGTTCAGAGCTTTAGTCCGTCTTCCCCGTGGTGGAGCATGGTGGCACAGGCGGGCACTGGAGCTGTGGCTGAGAATGCCACGTCGTGATCCAAAGGCAGAGGGGCAGAGACTGGGTCTGGGCGGGCTCTTGAAACCTCAAAGCCCATTCCCAGTGACACACGGCCTTCAGTGAGATCACACCTCCCAGTCCTTCTCAAACAGTGCCAGTCTCTGGTGACTCAGCGTTCAAATACGTGAACCTATGGGGACCATTCTTATTCAAGCTACCATAGAAAGTGGCCATTTATAAACCTCGGGCCGTTTTCCCTCTTGCCTCATTTTCCTTGGCCCAAGCACACCTTAAGGCATAAGTTCTGGGTGTTTTTATACTAGGGATATGGTGCAGATGATAAGGTTCTGACAAAAGTCTATCCTTAGGTGTCTCTCTTGTTTGAAGTGGAGAACCTGGCTGTGGCCTCTCCAGCCACGGTGTCTCGCTGTGGGATGGTCTACACTGACTATATTGACCTGGGCTGGAAGCCCTACGTTCAGTCATGGCTGGAAAGGAGGCCAAAGGTAAAAAGGGAACCGAGGAGAAGTGACTGGGGTGGCCTGTGGCAAACAGCAGTGGACAAAGCATCTCTTCTTGCTCACGTCCAGACAGAAGTAGAGCCCCTTCAACGCATGTTTGAAAAGCTCATCAACAAGATCCTGAACTTCAAAAAGGATAACTGCCACGAGCTGGTGCCCGTCCCCGAGTACAGCGGCATCATCTCCCTCTGTAAGCTCTACTCGGTCCTGGCCACACCAGAGAATGGAGTAAGGAGAGGAGCCAGCCCGGGGCAGGGGCAGAAGGGAGGGCCCACCACCCCACCTGTACACCTTCAATTTGAACAAGGGCTTGAAATGGGGACTTAAAGGAAAGGCTTCAGCCTGACCATGGTGTGTGTGTGTGTGTGTGTGTGTGTGTGTGTGTGTGTGTGTGTGTGTGTGTGTGTGTGTGTAAATGAATGACTAGAAACACACGCTTGAATGTGTACTGAGCTGAAAGTCCAGACTAGGAATTCAGAATTAAATGTAGCAAGGGCTGGTAGTATAGCTCAGAGGCAAAGGACCTGCCTCATATGCAGAAGGCAGACAGAGAAGGAAGGGAGGAAGGAAGGAAGGGAGGGAGGGAGGGAGGGAGGGAGGGAGGGAGGATGAGTAAACAGCCCAAGAGGGGGGTCTTCCTATAATTTCCTACCCATATTCCATTCCTTGTTTTTTTGTACTTTGAAAACACAGCTAATATTCCTTGCTATACCATTTCTGATGAGAAGTTCTAGAAAGTTCCAGATGAATTGATATTTCAGAAAAATTTTGTTCCATTTAGAATTGGGGAGGAAAGATTAAAAAAAAATTTGTTGTTGTTGAGATTAAATCGTTGCCTTAGAAATGTTTGCATTATTTTTAATGGTGTTACCAGGTAACAAAACTATTAATATATAACGAACAGCAGTTAAGGTCTCTGGCAGTGTGAGTTATTCGTCATGGCCAGGAACAGGGGCACACACCTGTAATCACAGCACTTAAGAGACCCGAGCAGGCAGATCCTGAGTTCTAGGCCAGCCTGGTTTGTAATTTGAGTTCAAGAACAGCTGAAGCTACACAATTAGGCTCTGCCTCCAAACAAAAGAACAAAAACCACTTATCAAAGAAAAACGAGCCAGCTGTGATGATACACGCCTTTAATCTCAGAAGGGCTGGCAGGTGGATCTCTGTGAAGTCAAGGCTAGCCTGGTCTACACTGTGAATTCCAGGATAGCCAGGGCTATGTAGACAGACCCTGTCTTAAGAAAAAGAAAAAGGTGTGGTTGATCTTTTCAGTGTTATGCTTGTCCAAGGCCTGACTGGCACACTCCACTAAGTCCTATCGCATGGTTCTTCTAACATGTCTGCAAACATTTTTATCACCGTCTTCCAGTCACATGTGGTTGTGGTGGAGCAGGGATGGACTGACTGCTGCAGCTCCTGAGAGAGTGCTGTCCTCTCATACTGTGGAGGAGACCCATCACTACAGAATCCCTGGCTCATCTCACAGGCCAGAGGGTCTCAACCTACTTTCCTGTGTGTGTGTGTGTGTGTGTGTGTGTGTGTGTGTGTGTGTGTGTGTGTGTGTGTGTTTTGTTTGTTTTTTTGAGACAGGGTTTCTCTGTGTAGCTTTGCGCCTTTCCTGGAACTAACTCGGTAACCCAGGCTGGCCTCGGACTCATAGAGATCTGCCTGGCTCTGCTTCCCAAGTGCTGGGATTAAAGGCGTGCGCTACCACTGCCCGGCCTCCTGTCTATCTTTTGATGATTGAACATTGATATAGGGCCAAGCTTAGCATTCCGCATTGGACAGAATCCTATGATCCTGTCTTTATATTATATTCTCTGTATGGTCCTGGCTAGCCATGAACTCATGACAGACCTCCTGCCTCTGCCTCCCAAGAGCTGTGATTATGACCGTGTGCCGTCTGCTGACATTTATCTGTGGTCATGAGCATCTTGATCCAGAATCTGTGAGAGCTGCTCAACTCTGCCTGTGGCTGTGCCCTGTGGCGTGTCAAAGATGACGGGAGGATGCTGAGGTGGCGAGCTGCTGCTCAGTGAAGTACATGGAGGGAGGCAGCTCTCTGGCTCCATGCATACTTCCAGAACAACAGCACCCGCCACGTACCCCTCAGGCAGGGAAGAGAGCACATGGCTCTAAGTATGATGTGTCCACTATCGAGCTGGAATACTTTAAACTTAATTTTGTTTTGAGACAGGGTCTCGTCATGTATCGCTGGCTGGTTTGGACCCTTCTGACAAAGGTGTTTGCCATCATGCCTGGCTAACCTTAGTATTTACTTAATCATTTTATTTGGCCTTTGTACATGTTCATGAGTATGTATGGGGACCAGAAGTCAACATCAGGTGTCGTCCTTAGTTATTCTCCGACTTGTTTTTATTTTCTGAGGCAGGATCTCACTGAACCTGGAGCTCGGCTAGACTGGTTACCCAGAAAGTCCCGGGGATCCTCCTGACTCTGCCCCCCCTGCCCCCCCCCATTTCCAGTGCATTGACTGCTGATGTCAGAAACTGCAGCTGCCTATTTTGGGTGGTTTTTTGTTTTTTATTTTTCAAGACAGGGTTTCTCTGTGTAGCCCCAGCTGTCCTGGAACTCACAATGTAGACCAGACTGGCCTCAAACATAGAGATATACCTGCTTCTGCCTCCCGAGTGCTGGGATCAAAGGCGTCACCACCACCACCGCCCAGATGCAGCTGTCTGTTTTTAATGTGTGTCCGGAGATTGAACTCCATACATCACAGCTGTGTGATGTGTCTGTGTATGTGTTTTCACAAATGTGCTCACACACGTATGTGGGTGCAGTAAGTATAGAGGCCAGAGGTTGATGTCGTGTCTTCCTGATCACTCTCCCCTTTTAAAATTGATTGAAGTAAGTGAGGTCTTTTGATTCAGCTCGTCTAGCTAGCCGGTTTGCCTGGGAGAGCTCCTAAGCACTAGGATTACCGGTGGGCTGCCGTGCCCACCTGGCATTTATATGGGCGCTGGGGAGCCAAGCTGAGGCTCTCATGTTTGTGAAGCAAGGGCTTACCACTGAGCCACCCTCCCTAGCCCCAAAGCTAAATTTTAATTGTATAAGTAATCACTGAGTTTACTTTTCTTTTCAAAAATTAGATACTTCTTTTCCTTTTTTAAGACAGGATCTGGCCGGGTAGCCTTGAACTTGGGGTCATTTTGCCTTCTCAGTGCCGGCCGGCAGGGATCGCAGGCCTGAGCCATCCCATCGGGCTTCTTCAGCCCCCTTCCTGATCTCCTTTTCTTTCCTCCTCCACAGAAATAACTACTGAAGAAAGTTTGTGTCATTCTAGGTGCGCTAAAAGTGCTCAGCCAAAGCTAGGCGGTGGTGGCACACAGCCTTTAATCCCGGCACTCAGGAAGCAGAGGCAGGTGGAGCTCTGTGAGTTCAAAGCCAGCTGGATCCACGTAGGGAGTTCAAGGCCAGCCTGGGCTATACAGTGAGACCTTGTCTCAAAAACAAAAAGAAAAAAACAAATACCAAATCAAACAGACAAAATTGCTTGTTGACATAAAACCCCACAGGTATCCATAGATATTATTCTGTCTAGGAAGTAGACTATAGTGCGGCATGATGGTGCATGCCTTAAATCTCAGCTTTTAGGAGGCAGACACAGGTGAACCTCTGAACATTTGAGACCAGCCTGTTCTACATAGAGAGTCCCAGGACAGCCAGGGCTCAAAAACAAAACAAACAAAAAACAAACAAAAAATGGTTTATGGTACATGCAATTGCATGCTTGTCAAACCCAAACTGTGACACTGAGTGTCTATCTACTGTGATGTGCAGGTGAGCTTGGCTGCTTTAGCGATGTGTGCTATTCTGTGGTAAATCCCTGCAGTTACAAACAGGTCACCACATGCCTGTCCCCTTGAACACCCATGAGTGCTCCTCCAGGGCAGGCCTGAAATGGCCAGAGGACACTTCCATTCTGTGACTTATCCTAGAGGCATTTCTGAGCAATTGCAGTGATGGATTTGTCTAAAATCCGTGAGTAGGTTGTAGATGAACACAACATTTGGAAAACAGCCACGTGGTTTCAGGGAAAGAACCAGGGGAGAAGGTGGGTTCTCTGCCTTCGTGATAATCTGCTAAACTCGACCTGCCCGTCTCTCACAGGTGTGGCTCCTGTGTCTTGAGTAATGAAGGTTATTCCAAGGCAAGTTCAGCACTCTGGACTCCTGAACCCCTTCTCCTCTCTACCCAGGTGAACCCAGCCGATACGGATAACTATTCCGTTATGGTAGAGATGACGTTTGTGTTCAGCATGATCTGGTCTGTGTGTGCCTCTGTGGATGAGGATGGACGCAAGAAGATTGACAGTTACCTTCGAGAGATCGAGGGCTCATTTCCCAATAAGGTCAGGGCTCTTAAAGCTAGCTGCCCTGTGTGTCCCGTTTTCCCATGACTTGCAGGCACTCTGGTCTTCAGCCTCTGCCTGACTGCGCACCTTGCTGCCATTCAGTCTGGGGGCCCTGCCTCTGCCTGGGAAGAGCTGAAGGAAGGTCTGGTAACATGACTCACATACTTTTCTTAGGACACCGTGTATGAATACTACGTGAACCCCAAGATGCGGACTTGGACGTCATTTGAGGAGAAGCTCCCTAAGAGTTGGCGTTATCCTCCCAAGTGAGAGCAGAGTCTGGGGTTTGTCTGGGGCTCGGTTCTGTTGTCAGTGGCAGATATGGCAAGAGCGATGGGTGAACCGTGAAAGGAGAAAACCAGTTCCAGGGAAGAGGTGACTGGGTTTGGGAAGTAAGATCTAGAGGGCAGGGCTGTTGATTAGACCATGGTAACACCAGAAGATGATAAACCCTAGGAGGAGAGAGGCCATGAGAGCTGAACTGGAGAGGGCCAGCGCCCCTGAGACACCTTTCCTCTCTCCCCTAGCGCCCCTTTCTATAAGATCATGGTCCCCACTGTTGATACTGTCCGATACAACTACCTGGTGAGCACCTTGGTGGCCAACCAGAACCCTGTCTTACTGGTGGGTCCTGTGGGGACTGGAAAGACCTCCATAGCCCAGAGCGTTCTCCAGTCCTTACCCTCCGGCCAGTGGTCCGTGCTCATCGTCAACATGTCTGCACAGGTATGGGGCTCGGGCTGCCAGCTCCTCACCATCTGCTCTCTCCCGGAACCCAAGTGCCCAGCTGACACTCCTTCATGGCCCCATGTTTCTCTTGGGAACACTTACATCCGCGTCTATTCTGTGCTTTTCCACCAGACCACATCCAACAACGTACAGAGCATCATTGAGAGCCGAGTGGAGAAGCGAACCAAGGGTGTGTACGTGCCATTTGGGGGCAAGAGCATGATCACCTTCATGGATGACCTGAACATGCCTGCTAAGGACATGTTTGGGTCCCAGCCACCCCTGGAGCTGATCCGCCTCTGGATTGACTACGGCTTCTGGTATGACCGTATGAAGCAGAGCATCAAGCACATTCGAGTAAGCATCCCGAGACTTTGTTCTCAGGTATCCGTTCTCTCCTGTGCTGGGTGGGCTC
This sequence comes from Peromyscus maniculatus bairdii, assembly GCF_049852395.1. Lineage (NCBI taxonomy): Eukaryota > Metazoa > Chordata > Mammalia > Rodentia > Cricetidae > Peromyscus > Peromyscus maniculatus. The sequence continues at coordinate 54,120,915 of NC_134859.1, read as the reverse complement.
AGTCCCTGCTCCCCTGGGCCCCAGGGCCACAATCTTATAATCCTATCTTCCTCCCTACACAGGACTGCACTGTTCCTTTCTGGGGACCCATATATCTAGCTTACTGACCCCCACTGTTAACTCTCCTCACTGAGCCTGTCCTGTATGTACTTAGTGACCTGAGAATCTCGTTCTTCACGTCACCTAGCTTCCCGGCTCCTCCCCTCACTCACACCACACGTTAGCAACATCCTCAGAGCCAGGTCCTAACTTCACACTCACAGACTCCTCCTCTTTTCCTGCAGTTGCAGTAAATCCATCTGTCTGTCTGTTCTCTTCTCCACCCACAGCCCAGACAGCTCCCTTCTGTCTTCAGTCTCCTCCCATGGGATCATAGACTGGATTTTCTCTTTTTCCTTTTTCTTTTCTTTTTTAAATTGGTTTTTGGGTTTGGTTTTTGTTTTGCTTTGTCTTTTTGAGACAGGGTTTCTCTGTGTAGCCTTGACTGTCCTGGAACTCACTCTGTAGACCAGGCTGGCCTCTAACTCACAGAGATCCATCTGCCTCTGCCTCTCGAGTGCTGGGATTAAAGGCATATATCACCATCATCCGGCAAGACACAGTCTTTGTATGTTGTAGTTCTGGCTGTCCTGGAACTTGCTATGTAGACCAGGCTGGTCTCTTGAACTCACAAAGATTCCCCTGTCTCTGCCTCCTGAGTTCAGGGATTCAAGCTGTGTGCCACCGTGCTCAGCCAGCATGCTGTTTTAATACATGTAGTACGATGTGTAACAGTCAGATCAGGGTGACTAAGGTACCTGCCCCTCAGATGTGCACTACTTCCGTTAGAAACATTCAGGGGCCTCTGCCTTAGCTATCAGGAAGCAGCATCAGCATCTGTCTCTCATCACTCCACCTGTCGCTCCCCTATCTTTCTTTGTCTTTGCTCTCTAGGACATGTTCCTGATGGCTGCCATGGGCCCTCCAGGGGGTGGACGGACTGTTATCTCCCCGAGGCTACAGAGTCGCTTCAACATTATCAACATGACCTTCCCCACTGTGAGGCCATTGGGGGTTGAGGGTGGGGATTGTACTGGGCAAAACCATCCCAGGCCCAGAGAATGAGGAGCCGATGGCGCCAGGCGGCTAGGCCTTGGGCAGAGTTGCTTTCGGGAGCTGTGACACCTAGAGGGGGCCCCTGTGAAGCCCTTGGTCTCTCCTGAGCCGGGCAGCTGCAGAGTCTTTGAGTTTGGTCTGCTGGCTCTGGAATGTGGAGCCCGTGGTGACCACGGACAGAGAATGCCCTGGGCTGAAGCCACTTCAGGGGGATGGGCTTTGCAAAACTAAGAGCCAAAAACAGTGCCAGGCTTATGGAGGTGAATAAAATTCACGGGGACTGAGAACGAAAGCCAAATAAAACGCCATCAGGAGAAATACTCCTTTTTTAGTTTTTGAGACAAGGTCTCACTAAGTGTGGTCCAAGGTGGCTTTAAAACTCATACCCTTTCTACCTCAGCCTCCCAAGTGCCAGGTGTACAGGCGTGTATCACTACACCTGGCTCTTTTTTTTGGAGCTGAGGATCGAACCCAGGGCCTTGCGCTTGCTAGGCAAGTGCTCTACCACTGAGCTAAATCCCCAACCCAACACCTGGCTCTTAATTGAATATTTTCTTTAAATTAACATTAAGTCAGGAAGGTAAAGATGCCTGTTGCTAAGGCTTACAACCTGAGCCTGATCCCTGGGACCTGTGTGGTGGACGGAGAGAGCTGTCTCCCACAGATTGTCCCCCCATACACATGCCCACATACAGATCCATAAAATTAATTTTAAAAATAAAATTACTGTAAAAAAAATTCTCCACGAACAAGATACCAAAATTCCAGATGTAAAATGGGTTCAGTGCATCACTCAGCCACAGTGAAGCCTGAGATGAAGGTCTATTCAGCGGCACCGGCCCATCTTTATTTAGAATGTTTGGGTTTATTATGGATATTTTTCATAATTGTTTTTTTTTCTTTATTTTTTTATTTTTCCAGAGCTGAGGACCAAACCCAGGGCCTTGTGCTTGCTAGGCAAGCGCTCTACCACTGAGCTAAATCCCCAACCCCATAATTTTTTTTTTTTTTTTTTTTTTTTTTGGTTTTTCGAGACAGGGTTTCTCTGTGTAGCTTTGCGCCTTTCCTGGAACTCACTTGGTAGCCCAGGCTGGCCTCGAACTCACAGAGATCCGCCTGCCTCTGCCTCCCGAGTGCTGGGATTAAAGGCGTGCGCCACCAACGCCCGGCAATTTTTTTTATTTAAAGGATTATAGAAAAATTATTTATCCGTGTTTTTTTTTCTTTCTTTTGTATGTGTGTTTTTTTTAATGCTTCTTCAATTCTGCTTATGAGGTGGGCTCTGCATTAGCCTCCACGGTCCTGGCTCTGGCTACAGGCCCAGGAACCTTGGAAAGTGAGTCTGAATCTTTTTCCAGGAATCTCAGATCATCCGAATATTTGGCACCATGATCAACCAGAAGCTTCAGGATTTTGAAGAAGAGGTAAAGCCCATTGGGAACGTGGTGACAGAGGCCACCTTGGATGTGTACAACACGGTGGTGCAGCGCTTCCTGCCTACACCTGCTAAGATCCATTACCTTTTCAACCTCCGAGACATCTCCAAGGTAAGCTTTGGTCTGACCTCTCCATTTTGACCTCGCTCAGCCTCCTCCTCTGCATCAGCAGCAGCAGCAGCTTCCTCTTCCTCCTCCTTTGAGACAGGGTTTCTCTGTGTAGCCCCCTGCCTGTCCTAGAACTCACTCTGTAGACCAGGCTGGTCTTGAACTCACAGAGATCCACCTGGCTCTGCCTCCCTAGTGCTGGGACTAAAGGAGTGCGCCACCGCCCAGTGCACTTTCAGTCCTTTCAGGTTTGGTCCCCGGCTCCCACATTGAGTGGCTCACAACCACCAGTAACTCCAGCTCTGGGGAGTTCAATGCCTTTTTCTGACCCCTGTGGACTCCTGCACATATGTTACACACACACACACACACACACACACACACACACACACACACACACACACACAATTATTTTTTAATCTTTGAAAAATAAAAATAGAATTCCACAGCGGAGCACGTGCCTACGGTCCCCCCATCCTAAAGTGCCGTGCAGCCATGGCCTCTGCTCCCAACCCCACATCTGCAGAGGCTCTCTTTCCTCCCCTTACTACAATCAGGGCTTCAACTTTCCAGGTTTTCCAGGGCATGCTTAGAGCCAACAAGGACTTCCATGATACCAAGGCCAGCATCACCAGACTCTGGATCCATGAGTGTTTCAGGTGACGTGTCTGTGTGTCCTGGCCAGATCGCTTCTCCAGCCTCAATTCCAAGCCCAGCCTTCACCTCTGGCTTGGCCTCCCCTTCCCCGGGGACTGTTCTCCTCTGTAGCCTTGACCCTCCCCCACTGTTTCCAACAGGGTCTTCTCAGACAGGCTGGTCGACGCAACAGACATGGAAGCCTTTATGGGCATCTTGAGCGACAAACTGGGCACTTTCTTTGACCTCACTTTTCATAATCTCTGCCCCAACAAACGTCCTCCTATCTTTGGTGAGCCAGGATCTGGGACTGCCTGGGGCCTTAGGAGGTTGGTTAGAAGGTCGGGGCATGGATTCCTGATGCTAACGGCCCTAAGGGACCTCTGAGAGCACCAGGCCTTGGGGACTCTAATGCCCTTCTCCCATGGCCTAGGGGACTTCATGAAGGAGCCCAAGGTCTACGAAGATCTGGTCGATCTGACGGTGTTGAAGACAGCCATGGAGACAGCCCTAAATGAGTATAACCTGTCTCCTTCTGTGGTGCCCATGCAGCTGGTGCTCTTCCGGGAGGCCATTGAGCACAGTGAGTGCCTGCCCCTCCGGCCCTCCCCACCCTCCCTTCTCCCACCCTCCCTCCCCACCTGCCCTTCTCCTGCCCACAGTTTCCCTCCCAAGGCCACTCCCAAATCAAGTTCTAGAGGTGGTTTTCCTTTCTGGTCCAACATATTCTTGTGCCAGTGGGGTTTATTTATTTATTCTTTGTTTGTGTGTGTGTTTGTTTTGTTTTTCGAGACAGGGTTTCTCTGTGCAGCTTTGGTGCCTGATCTGGATCTCGCTCTGTAGACCAGGCTGGCCTCGAACTCACAGAGATCCTCCTGGCTCTGCCTCTCGAGTGCTGGGATTAAAGGCGTGCGCCACTGCGACCTGGCTTCATTTGTTTTGAGACAGGATCTTACTGTGTCACCCTAGCTGGCTTGGAAACGAGTAAGCTGGTCTTAAACTTGTGGTGACCTCCTGTCTGCCTCTCCCTGGTATTCCAGGCCTGCACTACCACACCTACCCACAGGAGTGTCCAGTGGGCAGGTGAAGGTCAAAGGATGAACGGCCATCAGAGCCTTGGGCACCAACTTCTTCCCTCTGACTTGACTCCTCTGCTTCAGCCTCAGAGGCCCTGACCTAGCTCAGGGCCTGGAGTGGGCTGGAATTGCTTACCCAGTGCGTTACCCTCGCCCCCCCCCCCAGTCACACGGATCGTGCGGGTGATCGGACAGCCTCGTGGCAACATGCTCTTGGTGGGCATTGGGGGCAGTGGACGCCAGAGTCTGGCCCGCTTGGCCTCCTCCATCTGCGAGTACAACACCTTCCAGATAGAGGTCACCAAACACTATCGGAAACAAGAATTCCGAGACGGTATGGCCGGGTTCCTGAGCTGGAAGAGGGCAGAGGTTTTAGAATGAAAGATGAGCTGCTTGAGTGAGTTTCTACCGTGCCAGGGGCTGAGCTGTGCCTGGCGTTTGTGGACCAGGCGTGGGATGGTGGTGGGGGTCCTGTAGGTGCTCATGGGCTGAGGGAGGGTCCTGAAGCCTGGAGGACTAGGATGGGGAGTCTGAAGGAAGTCTTTCCCTTTGACCTTCATTATTTGGCCAGATATCAAGCGTCTGTATCGCCAGGCAGGGGTGGAGCTCAAGACCACGTCCTTCCTTTTCGTGGACACCCAGATCGCTGATGATTCCTTCCTAGAAGACATCAACAACATCCTCAGCTCAGGCGAAGTCCCCAATCTCTACAAAGCAGATGAGTTTGAAGAGGTACAGTTCCTTCAGTGCTAACTCTTTGGCTCTCCTAATAACCACCGAAATCCACAGATTTTGCATCTGTTTCTGTAGCATCCCCAACCATCCAGATGAGGCCCTGTGAGGCTGAAGGGCTGTCTCTCTTCAGTCATCTCCCAGAGGCCTCACAGGGGCGGGTGGGGGATGGGAGTAGGGCAGAGTTGCTTTAAATCCCACTCCTGTCTGCCAGCCTAACCTGCTATCTGGCTCATGATGCTGTGAGAACTTCCGTCCAATGACTCAGGGTGGCTTTTGTCCAGATCCAGAGCCAGATCATAGAACAGGCCCGGGCAGAGCAGGTGTCAGAATCCTCCGACAGCCTCTTCGCATACCTCATTGAGCGCGTGCGGAACAACCTGCACATTGTGCTGTGCCTCAGTCCGGTGGGAGACCCCTTCAGGTGATGCCTGCCTGTGTTGTCCTTGTCCCCGGCCTCCCCTCTCTTTTGGCCTTCTGTGTCCTTTGGACGTCAGGGGCTTCCATGTGACTCCCTCGGCAGTCCAGGGGTGTTAAGGACCCACGTTGTTCTGTAACAACCCACTGGAGCTTTTCATTTGCTCAGACTCAAAAGTCTTTACCCAGCAGGGAATAACTCCCCAGCTTCCGGAAGCTGCCTTTCTACTTCCCATCTCTGTGAATTTGACGACTTTTGATGAGCTCATACAAGTAGAACGGTGCAGTATTTGTCCTTTTGTGACTCATTTATTTCACTCAGTGATGTTCTCAAGTTTCGTCCATATTGTACCATATGACGCGATTTTCTTCTTTTTGATTAAAGGGTGACTAGAATTACACAGTATGCATACATAACAATTTTATTTTATCCATTCTTGTATGGCTAGTTATTTCAGAACAATCAACACTAGAAGGAGGAGGTTGGGTGTGGCAGTGCACACCTATAGTCTCAGAACTTGGAAGGCCGAGGCAAGAAGATTGCTGCAAATTTGAGACCAACCTGGGCTACATAGCAAGGACCGGGGTAGCCAGGGCTACATGGGAGACCCTCTCTTTAAAAATAAATAATTAGGGGCTGGAGAGATGGCTCAGTGGTTAAGAGCACTGATTGCTCTTCCAAAGGGCCCGAGTTCAATTCCCAGCACCCACATGGCAGCTCGCTGCTGTCTGTAATCCCAGTTACAGGGGACCCAACACCCTCACCCAGACATACGTGCAGGCAAAACACTAATGCTCGGGCTGGAGAGATGGCTCAGAGGTTAAGAGCACTGGCTGTTCTTCCAGAGGTCCTGAGTTCAATTCCCAGCAACCACATGGTGGCTCACAACCATCTGTAATGAGATCTGGCGCCCTTTTCTGGCCTGCAGCCATATATGCAGGCAGAACACTGTGTACATAGTTAATATTTATTAATTATTTATTTATTAATTAATAATAATTAATATTTATTAATTATTATTAATTAATCTTTAAAAAACACTAATGCTCATAAAATAAAAATAAATAAAATTATAAAACAAACAAACAAACAAATGGGGCTGGAGAGTACTGGCTGCTCTTCCAGAGGACCCAGGTTCAATTCCCAGCACCCACATGGCAGCTTTCTGCTGTCTGTAAACTCCAGTTCCAGGAGACTCGACACCCTCACACAGACATACACGCAGGCAAAACACCAATGCACATAACATAAATACAAAAATTTTTAGAAATCAAACCAAAATAAACTTAGGAAGAGGGTGAGGCAAACTGGGTCACTGTATTGCTTATGTTTTTAATTTATGGTGCGTGGTGTATTTACCACGGGGGTGCCATGCTAAGCGTTCTTCTTGGGTTACCTCACCGAATTCCCAACGACCTTAGCGTGTACTGTTATCTAGAGATGAGGGAACTGATGTTTGAGTATGTCAGATACTTGCTCAAGGTCAGCTTCTAGGAAAGGTGGATCTGGGCCTTTTTGACTGAGACCATTTCTCAGGGTCGTGCTGAGCTGTCTGTGAGGAGGTCCATATGCTGGAGCAGATGGGGGGGGGGGATGGGGCCCTAGGATTCTGCAAAGCAGGTGGGCGTGTACTAGAAGGCTAAGGGCACCTGTGAGTAGACCCGATGCCCTCCCCTTCCCTCTAGGAACTGGATTCGCCAGTACCCAGCCTTGGTGAACTGCACAACCATCAACTGGTTCTCAGAGTGGCCCCGGGAGGCCTTGCTAGAGGTGGCTGAGAAGTACCTCATAGGAGTGGACTTGGGGACACAGGAGAATGTGAGCCCTTCCCTTCTGACCCTTCAGCCCCACCCCCACCTCCCCTCCATTCCCTGGTCCACACCCTGTATCTTCCATTCTGTGTTGTTGGCTTCAGATCCACAGGAAAGTAGCCCAGATCTTTGTCACTATGCACTGGTCCGTGGCTCAGTACTCCCAGAAGATGATGCTGGAGCTGCGGAGACACAACTATGTCACCCCCACAAACTACCTGGAGCTCGTGTCTGGATATAAAAAGTACGGAAACCGGGAGACAAGGAGGGTCAGGGTGTTGTTTAGTGAAATGATATCCTGGAAAATACCCAAGATCTGGCCAGGGGGACAGGCTGGAGGGTGGGCACTAAGGTGGGATGGGTGGGGGGTCACAGAGGGTCTCAGTTGCTGGAAGTTAATGAGAGGAGGGCCTTCTGCTGGGAAGGCCTCTTCTAGAGTCCCCAGTCATGTCCCCTAGGCTCCGGTGCCTACTTAAACCCTGTCTGTCCTTATTTACTGGGATGACGTTTCTCTGTATTTTTTAGACCACAAGTCACCTGGAGTTTACCATAAAGTTGTGACCCTTTCCTGTCTCCTCGGTGTCTCTTAGACTGGCCATTTGTATGAAATAGCCAGGTGTAGTGACACACGCATATAAATTCTCCACACTAGAAAGGCTGATGCAGGGGGATTATGAATTCAAGGACAGCCTGGCTACATACGAGGACCCTGTCTCAAAAATACACAAGGTTGGCAGTGGTGGTGGCATACACCTTTATACCCAGTTTTCAGGAGGCAGAGGCAGTTGGATCACCGTGAGTTCAAAGCCAGTCTGGTCTACAGAGTGAATTCCAGGACAGCCAGGGCTACATAGTGAGTCCCTGTTTCAAAAAATAAATTAAATCCGTATGTGTGTCCTTAGCATACACAAAATGCTAGCTTTGATTCCTGATCACAGCACAAACCCTACAATGGTAGCATACGGTTGTAATCTCAGTACTTGGGAAGTGGAAGCAGGAGGATCAGGAGTTCAACACCCCCCCCCCCCTCCCGGGAGCTCTAGTTCCAGCTAAGGCCGCAAATCAAACACAGCCAAAAATGAAAAAATTCAAGCAAAGCAGACAAAACCCGGAAAACTGAAGCGTTTCCGACTCTCACATCTAACCCAGCACTTCCCTTTGAACATCAGATGTGTGGGCAGGTTTCCCCCCGACACACACAGTGACTGAGTATCCTACAATCTTACACTGTCTGCTTAGAATCAGATCCTACAGGCCCCCCTTCAGATGTACAGACTGAGCCCCGTTTCCCTTGGGTGTCTGTCAGCTCCTCAGCTTAGCTAAGTGGTTTGTCGAAGTCAGGCAAACACTACTGTAAAGGACATTTTATCTTGTTGGGCAGCGGTGGCACACACCTTTGATCCCAGCACTGGGGAGGCAGAGGCAGGCGGATCTCTGTGAGTTCGAGGCCAGCCTGGTCTACAGAGTGAGTTCCAGGACAGGCACCAAAACTACACAGAGAAACCCTGTCTTGAAAAACCAAAAGAAAAAAAGGGGGGGGGGAGAGTATTTTATCTTATTTGACTTTTCTTGAGACAGTGTCTCACATATGTAGCCCAGTCTGAGTTTGAACTCACTGTGTAGCTGAGAATAACCTCAAATTCATAGCAGTTCTGCCTCAACCTCCCTAGTGCTGGAATTACAAGCATGACCCAGTACACTTTCCCGGACTGGGTATTTTGATCAAAGTTGGAAAAAAAAAAAAAGCAATTTGTAAGAATGATAGTAACATCAATTCACCTATTTACCATGTATTTTTAAAGTACCTACTATGTGCTAGGCACTATTTTAGAGTAATATACTGGTGAGCCCTATCTTTCTGTACATACAGGCTTTTTTCTATTTGCCAATCTTTTTTTTTTTTTTTTTTTTTTTTTTGGTTTTTTCGAGACAGGGTTTCTCTATGTAGCTTTGCGCCTTTTCCTGGAACTCACTTGGTAGCCCAGGCTGGCCTCGAACTCACAGAGATCCGCCTGGCTCTGCCTCCCGAGTGCTGGGAATAAAGGCGTGTGCCACCACCGCCCGGCTTGCCAATCATTTTTAAAAAATGCATTTTATGTGCATTGGTGTGAAGGTGTTGGGTCCCCTGGAACTGGAGTTACAGACAGTTATGAGCTGCCATGTGGGTGCTGGGAATTGAACCTGGGTCCTCTGGAAGAGCAGCCAGTGCTCTTAACCGCTGAGCCATGGCTCCAGCCCCACCAATCATTTTGATAAACCCTTTAGCCCAGGAAATACCCACATATTTTTTTTAAATCCGTATTTCTAGCTTCTCTTTAAACAGAAATGTAAGAAGACTGGGTTCCCATTGACTCCCACCGAGAGGGAGACTGGAGTAGGGCTCGCTTGCCCTCTTTGGGTGGGTTCATGTTTTCTAGACCACTGTGGTCGAGCTGTCTGCTGCAGGTGGGGGCCATGGGAAATCCACAGGTAGAGGAAGTGATGTGTCAGAACGGTATTTAACAAGCTGATTTTGATGATGGTGTAGGGAGTAAAACGAGAGGGACAAGAAGACCTGTGGAGAGTTTGTTGGAAATGATAAAGACTTGACCAGGCTCCGTAAAGGCAGAAAGCAGACTGCATGTCTGTATGTGAGAGCAGGAAGTGGCCAGAGAGAGACTGGGACATCCGAGGAAGGGACATTATGTAGGACACCTCCTTCCTCGGAGCCTCTCCCCACAGGCAACTCACCACACGCTTCTCTGCAGGCTTCTGGGAGAAAAGCGGCAGGAGCTGCTGGACCAAGCCAACAAGCTACGGACCGGGTTGTTTAAGATTGATGAGACGAGGGAAAAAGTAGAGGTGATGTCCTTGGAGCTGGAGGACGCCAAGAAGAAGGTGGCTGAGTTCCAGAAGCAGTGTGAAGAGTACCTGGTCATCATTGTCCAGCAGAAGCGGGAAGCGGATGAACAGCAGAAGGTCCGTGGTCCTGCCCCCGCCCCATCCGCCAGGGTCCCCTCTTCCTTGGTTTTCTATTTTTCCTTCCCACCAGCCCTGGCACCCCACCTTTGCTCAAGACAAAGCCAGACCCTCTCTCTTCTCTTCACCTCTAGGCAGTCACGGCCAACAGCGAGAAGATTGCTATTGAGGAAGTCAAGTGTCAGGCCCTGGCGGACAATGCCCAGAAGGATCTAGAGGAGGCATTGCCCGCCCTTGAAGAAGCCATGCGGGTACCAGCAGCTGGCACTGGATGGTGCCAGGCTTGGGAATGGGAGCAGCCGTCTTTGCCCTCGGAGTCTCTGGGGAAGGGCGGGGGGTGGTACCTCAGTTGGCCCCGTGTCCAGGAAGGACCCAGCTTGTTGTCTGAGTTGACTCTGGCCCAGTTTTCTCAGTTAATCCTGTTCCCCAGGCCCTGGAGTCTCTGAATAAGAAGGACATAGGTGAGATCAAGTCCTATGGACGGCCTCCTGCCCAGGTGGAGATGGTGATGCAGGCAGTCATGATTCTCCGAGGCAATGAGCCCACGTGGGCGGAGGCAAAGCGGCAGCTAGGTGAGCAGAGGACACTGGGAAGAAGAGGCTTCATTGGTCTGGTGTTTGTTGATCAAGTGAATACAGTTTATCAGGCCTTGTGCACAGGCTGCCTGGGGGACCGTGGAGACACACCCCAGCACCCCGTCCCCAGGAGCACAGAGGACTAAACATCCTTTAGGTTCTTTAGGAGTATGGAGTAGAAACTGGCTCTTCTTACCACAACCAAGAGAAAATTGCTCTGAGGCAGTCAGAATGCATGGCAAGAGCCAGGGACAGGAAACCTCCGTGCCACACGGGGACAAGACTAGGAAATGAGAAACGACTCTTCTTCTCTGTCTCTTTCTGTCTTTGTCTCACTTCCTCATTCTTTCTTTGTGTATGAGAGTTAGTATGTTCATGGAGGGGGAGGTATGTGGCGCCTTGTGGTGCTGTGTGGTGTGTGTGTGTGTGTGTGTGTGTGTGTGTGTGTGTGTGTGTGTGTGCCTATGAAGGCTGAAAGTCAATCTTGGGTATTGTTCCTCAGGAACCATTCACCTGTTTTGTTTTTGAGACAGGGTATCTGACCGTGACCTGGGGTCACTAGTTACCTAGGCTGACTGACCAGGGCACTCCGGGAATCCTCCTGCCTCTGCCTCCCCAGTGATGGGATTATAGGCACTTACTACCATGCCTACCTTTTTATTTAAGTTTTGGAGGTCAAACTCGGGTCATCATGCGCGTGTTTTAAGCACTTTACTGACTGAGGCCTCTGTCTGGCCTCGGGACGGACGCTATTTTCACTCTGTGGCTTTCTCTGCTTTGGGTTCCCACAGCGGAGTGTAGCTCTGGTTTGGCAGTTTGTGTCCAAAAGGAAGTACAAAGCACATAGACAGAATGCTAGGCTGGGTGATTTAACTGAGTTTGTGAAGGAAAGGGAGAAGGAGATGAGGCTGGGGAGACCGAGCAGGCCCTGGGGGCTGAGAGGATGCCAGCGAAAGGAGCAAGGTCAGAGGGGGTCACGTACCTTGGCCTTGGGAACTGGAAAATAATAAGCAGTGGCAGCCGAGCTGGGCAAGGAGAAAAGGATTTGGCCCTCTGGCTGAGCCTCAAAATGTCATGCCACAGGGGAGCAGAACTTCATCAAGTCGCTGATCAACTTTGATAAAGACAATATCTCAGATAAGGTGCTGAAGAAGATCGGCGCCTACTGTGCCCAGCCTGACTTCCAGCCTGACATTATCGGCAGGGTCTCCCTGGCTGCCAAATCCCTCTGCATGTGGGTGCGGGCCATGGAGGTAGGTGGTGGCCCAGTGGGGCCTGAGAGGGCAGTCGGGGACAAGCTGGGGGTGGCAGGTGGGACAGAAGGAAGCCGCTCGGTGGGTGAGTGGGTTGGTGGTTGGTGGGGGTCCCCAAAGCCTGGCTGTCTTCCCACAGCTGTACGGGCGTCTATACCGAGTGGTAGAGCCCAAGCGGATCCGGATGAATGCCGCCCTGGCCCAGCTTCAGGAGAAGCAAGCAGCCCTCGCTGAGGCCCAGGAGAAGCTGCGGGAGGTGAGCTTCGCTCTGGTCTTTCTGAACTGTGTTCCGCTCTCCGTCGCAGACTCTATCACCATGCTTCCCCACTTAATTCTGCCCAGCTCTGCTATCCTGCGGTATCGAACCGTCTCCCTGCTCCATGTCCTCGTCAGGTCTGTCTGAAGCTTAGGAGACGGCAGAGGGTGCATAAAGCTCCAAGGCTCTGTCGTCTTTGTGGGTCACAGGGCACTGTTGCCCCAGAGTCCTTCCAGAGATCGATAGATAGAGTTACCTCTGACACAGCCTTGGAATAGGCTTTGGGATATTGACGGATGGCATGTTGGTAGTGAGTCAGTCAGTATGTCTGTAGGGTCAAGATGGTAACTGTGGGTCTGGAACAGGAGGGGTGTGTCTGTACTCGGTGGGGGCAGAGGAGACAAGATAGACGACTTCCCATGAGATATGTGCACAGTTGACTTTTTTTTTTTTTTTTTTTTTTTTTTTGGTTTTTCGAGACAGGGTTTCTCTGTGTAGATTTGTGCCTTTTCCTGGGACTCACTTGGTATCCCAGGCTGTCCTCAAACTCACAGAGATCCGCCTGGCTCTGCCTCCTGAGTGCTGGGATTAAAGGCGTGCGCCACCACCGCCCGGCGCCACAGTTGACTTTTAAACCATGAAGAATGGTCAAAAGATTCAGAATTTGGGGTTGGGGATTTAGCTCAGTGGTAAAGTGCTTGCCTAGTAAGCGCAAGGCCCTGGGTTCAGTTCTCAGCTCTGGAAAAAAAAAGAATTCAGAATTCTCCCTGTCATTTGATTTTTTTTTTAAATCATAGGTTTAATAGATAATATGCTAGGTGTGGTGGCACATGTATTTAATGCCAGCACTCAGGAGAAAAGGCAGTTAGATCTCTGTGAGTTAGAGGCCAGCCTGCTCTACATAGTGAGTTCCAGGACAACCAGGGCTATATAGAGACCCACAACAACAAAAAGATAATATATAAAAATTCATCCCTAGATAATATACTTACATTGAAATTAATTTGAAATTCAATAGGTACTAAATAATATACAATAAAGTCTTCCCACCTTCAGCTCTGTAGCACCCAACTTCCCTCCATGAAAGCAGCCAGATTTTACAAAATTTCATCCATCCTTCCAAAGATGATCTGTTACTATCAGTGCATGTGCGCATACACACAGAAATACACACACACACACACACACACACACACACACACACACACACAAATACACACACAACATACTTGTGGTGGTTTGAACAAGAACGGCCCCCATAGGTTCATATATTTGAGTGTTTGGCCACCAGGGAGTGGAACTGTTTGAAAGGATTAGAAGGATCAGGAGGTGTGGCCTTGGGGGAGGAAGTGTGTCTCTGGGGACAGGCTGTTTCAAAAGCCCATGCTAGGCAAGTCAGTCTCTCTCTCTGCCTCTCTTTCTCTGTCCCTCTTTTCTCTCTGCCTCTCTCTCTGCCTCTCTGCCTCTCTCTCTGTCTCTCTGCCCCCCCCCCCCCCCCCCCCGCCGGCCTGCCTGCTTCTTACCATGATGATCACATGTAAACGTGTGAGGAATCGTCCCACTAAATGCTTTCTTTTTTAAGCTACCTTGACCGTGGTGTCTCTTCACAGCAATAGAACAGTAACTGAGACCACACACAAACACATACATATTTTTTTTTACATTACAAATACTTCTGGTGCATTCTTCATTTACCTGTGGCTAATTACCAACAAAGCTGGGCCAGGCACCACGTTGGTGACTGATGACTTAGCCATAGCTGGTCTGTCTTTTCCCATCACAGTCATTTTTACAGGCAGAAGCACAGATGTCCTCAAGGCTCTTTTCGGTTCGGCCTGTGCAGAGGACTCATCTAGGCTGGGTGAATGGGCATCTGGGCCCACATCTCCATCTTGTGGTTATAACCCCTCCTAACTCTCACAAAGCCGCCTCTCTCTTACTGTCTCTTTTCCAGGATGTCATAGCCACAGGTGAGGCAACCCACTTGGAAAGGTCTCTCAACCCAGATGAGTCATATCCTGGGCCGGGCCATTAAGTTGTTCCTTTAGATTTAAACAATGGAGCCTTGGGAGTTGGCTGCCAATGAGTCATTCCTTGCACAGTCACCGAGTTCACAGTGTTAGGACTCTTAGTGGATCAGCCACACATACTCGAGAAGAGCAGCTTGATCAAAGGGAGCAGACAGGAGAGCCATGTGCAAAGGCATCTGAGACAGGGGGATCATTTGGTCCCAGGTACTCAAGCCTGAACAGCATGGTGCCGGCCCTGTCTCCAAAGACATACCAAGAAAAACAGATGGGGGACCCAACATTTTCCCTTATTGCTGATAAAGGCTGGAAAAACTAAGAGCCAAGTTCATCTTTTGCTTGCTTGTTTTGTTTATTGAGGCAGAGTCTCCTGCGGCCCAGGCTGGCCTTGAACTTGATGTACAGCCAAGGATGACCTTGGACTCCTGATCCTCTGCCTCCACCTCCCAAATGCTGAGGTTATAGGTGTGTGCCATGGTGCCTGGTTTATTTGGTGCTAGGGATCAAACCCAAGGCTTGGTGTGTGCTGGACGAGCACCCTGCCAAATGAGCTATGTTCCCGGCCTTTAAGGCCCTGGTAAATGTTTGTATTTTGATAGGTTCTCCATTACATCGCCCAGGCTGGCCTTACACTCGCTCTGCAGCCCCAGGTCTTCCTACTTCAGCCTCCCAAGTAATTCCACGAGGCCTGGGCAGGAGCTTCTTCAACAAACAAACTGGGTGTCTGTGTGTGTGAGTGTGGTGTCCTGGGGAATGCCAGAGGCAGAGCTGTCAGATCTTTCTGGAGCCAGTTCTAGGTGGTTGGGAGCTGCCCTGCTGTGGGTGCTAGGAATCAGTTTGAGTACTCTGCAAAGTAGAATATACTGTAACTGCTAAGACGCTTCTCCAGCTCCCTTTTTCTTTTTAAGTTACAGTGTGTGTGTGTGTGTGTGTGTGTGTGTGTGTGTGTGTGTGTGTGTGTACACATGTGGGGTCAGAGGATAACTCACAGGAGTTGGTCCTTCCCCTCCATCCTGTGGGTTTGAGGGACTGAACTTGAGTTGTCAAGCTTGGCACCAAGGGCCTTTACCTGCTGAGCCATCTTGCTGGCCTGGGGTGGCCAGGCAGCCGCTGCTGCTGCTGTCGCCAATGCATTTATTTTCTTCTTTCTACCCACTCCTCCCTTTCCTCTCCCTTCCCTTATTTTTCTGTTTTGAGGTAGTCTTACTTCTTCCTTCATAGCCCAAGCTAGCCTGTAGCCCTCTAGATAGATTAGGCTGGCCTTGAACTTGTGGAGATTCTCCTGCCACTGACTCTTAAGCTCTAGAGTTATAAGTAGCAGCCACCGTTCATGAGAGTCTCTTTTTTAGGGACGTCAAGCTCATGCATGAGGACTTCATCCACTCTCATGATCTAATCACTTCCCAGCACCACAGCACTGAGTAAATAAATAAGGAAAGGCCTGGGTTAAAGTTTTAAAAAATAGGTTAGTTTTCCTAAACTATAGGCTAGGTGTCTCTCCTAGAAAAGGGGATATAGTTGCTTTAAGACCTAAAAGGCACACACCTTTAATCCCAGCACTCAGGAGGCAGAAGCAGGGGGATCTCTGTGAGTTCGAGGCCAGCCTGGGCTACAGAGTGAGTTCCAGGAAAGGCACAAAGCTACATAGAGAAACCCTGTCTCGAAAAACTAAAAAACTAAAAAAACTAAAAAAAAAAAAAAAAAAAAAAAAAAAAAAAAAAAAAAAAAAAAAGACCTAAAAGGTTAGTTGGGTATAGTGGCGCACACCTTTAATCCCAGCGCTCAGGAGGCAGAGCCAGGAGGATCTCTGTGAGTTCGAGGCCAGCCTGGTCTACAGAGTGAGATACAGGACAGGTACCAAAAAACTACACAGAGAAACCCTGTCTCAGAAAAAAAGAAAGAAAGAAAGAAAGAAAGAAAGAAAGAAAGAAAGAAAGAAAGAAAGAAAGAAAGAAAGAAAGAAAGAAAGAAAGAAAGAAAGAAAAGTATATATCAAGTCTTTTAAAAGTTTTTTAAAGATTCTTTCAAATTTTGTGTGTAAAGTTGTTTTGCTTGCATTATGTGTGTGTACTACATATGGTGTCTGATGCCCACAGAGGCCAGAAGATGGCATCAGATGCCCTGGAACTGGAGTTATAAGCTATTGTGGGCTGCCATGTGGGTGCTGGGGATCGAACCTGGGTCCTCTGCAAGATTAACAAGTGCTCTTAAATGTGGAGCCACCTCTCCAGCCCCTCTTCAGTTGGTCTTAAAATGATATTCAGTGCATTCACCATTCACTTGTGTCTGGTAGGATTATTATTTCATACACGAGGGAAGCAGAGCCTCAAAAACCTCAAATTGTGTGATGTAACGAGCGGGGCATGCACACAGCTGGTGTCTGGAGGCCAGAGGACAGGCTTCCAGAGTCCAGGCCTCCTCTGCGGCCTTAGTGAGGCAGCTGGCTTTAGCACTTCTGGGTGATTCTCCTCTTTCTGCTTCCCATCTTCTTCAGTGCTGGGATTCCACATGTGCACCTCCACTTTGTGCGGTGTGTGTGTGTGTGTGTGTGTGTGTGTGTGTGTGTGTGTGCACACATGTATGGGGTGCATACGCGACTTTGGAAGATTGACTCAGGTCAACTTCTCTGGCCCTCAAAGACTAGCCAAGGGCAGGCAGCTTCAGGTGGCAAAGTTGGGGTCTGACCTAAAACAATCTGCCCTTTAGCCCTGTGTGCCCATCCCCCCGTGTGCCAATCATCCCTAGGTGGCGGAGAAACTGGACATGCTGAAGAAGCAGTACGACGAGAAGCTGGCGCAGAAGGAGGAACTTCGGAAGAAATCCGAGGAGATGGAGATGAAGCTGGAGCGGGCAGGCATGCTGGTTTCCGGGCTCGCCGGTGAAAAAGCTCGCTGGGAAGAGACGGTACAGGTGAGGTGGCCGCAACAGTGGCCGTCCTCCCGAGCAGCCTCCTGATTCAAGAGCTCCATCCCCATGTCCGCTGAGAGGAAATGGTCAGGGGAAACAAAGGCGCTTGGATGTAGAAATCCAAGAGCAGACAGTGGGAGTCTTTCTGTCGCTTCACATTTGGTGAGACCGTGCGAGGAATGACATCCTGTCCACTAGGGGTGGGTTCCAGGAGGGAGCTGGAAGGCTCACTAGACCTCTTGGTACAGCTTATCTTCCTGAGAGCTGACAGACAGGGGCCATCTTGTCTTTATCTCCCTGGCTCCAGGAAAGGTTAGATCTTATCGGTGGACGATTAGACTCCCTAGAGTGCAGGGCTGGAGAAGGGGAAGACTAGCTTTGATCTAGACCAGAATCAGAGGAGATTATCTCCCAAAGCATTTCAGCTATCTCCAGAGGTCTGGGTTGCAGGCACTCACAGCTCCCTGCCCTGTCCCAGGGCCTGGAGGAGGATCTGGGTTACCTGGTCGGTGACTGTCTGATCGCAGCCGCCTTCTTGTCCTACATGGGACCTTTCCTGACCAACTACCGGGATGAGATTGTCAATCAGATCTGGATCAGGAAGGTGAGAAGGGTCCAGACGTGATAAGGGAGCACTGGGGGAGCGTGTGTGTGTGTGTGTGTGTGTGTGTGTGTGTGTGTGTGTGTGTGTGTGTGTGAGTTCTGGAAGAGGTGCAGGCAAGAGGCGGAGCTGCTGGGCTGCAGCTGAATCTGGGGGTTCTTCTCCCCCCAGATCCGAGAGCTGCAGGTCCCCTGCTCACCTCGCTTTGCCATCGATAGCTTCCTGTCCAATCCTACCAAAGTTCGGGACTGGAACATCCAGGGGTTGCCCTCAGATGCCTTCTCCACTGAGAATGGCATCATCGTCACCAGGGGCAACAGGTGAGGACAGTTCGGGGAGGGAGAGGCAGAGGAGGAGCAGAGAGCACAGGCTGTCTTCTGACTCAGGCTTCCTCTTCCAGGTGGGCCCTCATGATTGATCCTCAGGCCCAAGCCCTCAAGTGGATTAAGAACATGGAAGGAAACCAGGTACTGGGTGGGCGGTTGTCTGGGCTGCCCCAGGAGAGTCTCCCACGCCCAGCTTCTTCTCAAGGCCCTGTTCTTAGCCATTGGGTTTCTCCAAGCTGCTTCCATCCATCCCCTTGCTCTCTAGGGCCTTAAGATCATCGACCTGCAGATGCACGATTACCTTCGAGTTCTAGAAAATGCCATCCAGTTTGGATTTCCAGTGCTGCTTCAGAATGTGCAGGAATATCTGGACCCCACACTCAACCCAGTGCTCAACAAATCTGTAGCTCGCATTGGTCAGAGCCTAGGCTTGTTATGGGCTGGCCCTAGACACTAGCCAAGTAGGACACTAGGGTGGGAAGGGGGGCTCTTGGTCTGTGTCCCCATGAATTAGGCCTCAGGTTAAGTCACTGACCTAGGTGTCAATGGGGAACGGGTCAGCCCTTACCTGATCATATACAATTCTTGCCCTTGACCCTTTCCTGGATGCAGGAGGTCGGCTGTTGATACGAATTGGTGACAAGGAGGTGGAATACAATCCCAATTTCCGTTTCTACCTTACCACCAAGCTCTCCAATCCCCACTACAGTCCAGAGACCTCAGCTAAGACCACCATTGTCAACTTCGCTGTTAAGGAACAGGTAGGTAAGGCTGGTGCTGAGATGAAGCAGGCCAGGCTGCAGTCTGGAAGAAACATGAGGGAAAAGCCACGCTTGAGCTGGGCAATGGAGGAGCAGGAGGGTCTTGGGAGGTCTAAAAGGGTGGCAGGCAGAGAGGTCATGGGCATGGGACCTTCGCTCTGAGTCTTGGCCTTCTCAGGGCTTGGAAGCCCAGCTGCTGGGCATTGTGGTTCGGAAGGAGCGTCCCGAGCTGGAGGAGCAGAAGGACTCGCTGGTCATCAACATCGCCGCTGGGAAGAGAAAGCTCAAAGAGCTTGAGGATGAGATCCTCCGGTGAGAACGTCAGCCTCATGCCCACGTCACCAACCCCACCCCTGTGTCTGCTCCCCACAGGCACAGCTGGCACCCCACGGTGCCAACCCGAGCGCTTCCCCAGTCTTCTGAACACCGTCATCCCTGTGTCTCTTGGCTTCCTCCTAGTTTGTTGAACGAGGCCACAGGTTCTCTGCTAGATGATGTGCAGCTGGTGAACACCCTTCAGACGTCCAAGATAACAGCCACCGAGGTGACCGAGCAGCTAGAGACCAGTGAGACCACAGAGATCAACATTGACTTGGCCAGAGAGGTGAACGTCTGTACCCTCCGCTGCAGTCCCTGACCAGCCACCAAGCAGCAACGTAGAGCATGTTGACTTGAGAGCCCCTTCCTCCCAGAGTCCTTGTTTGTGCCTGTCCCTCTGTGGCCCTGACTCCCTCCGATTGACCCCCACAGGCTTACCGCCCCTGTGCCCAGCGGGCTTCAGTGCTGTTCTTCGTGCTCAATGACATGGGCCGCATTGACCCCATGTACCAGTTCTCTCTGGATGCCTACATCAGCCTCTTTATCCTCAGCATTGACAAGAGCCATCGCAGCAATAAGCTGGAGGATCGCATCGAGTATCTCAACGACTACCATACCTACGCTGTCTACAGGTCTGGTGACCGTGCACAAGGCAGGGGATCAGGTGGCTGGCTGAAACTTCTCTGGCTACACAGAGTGACAGTGCCACTCTGGTGGGGCTGTTAAATGCAAATTTGGGGGGTGGGTGGGAAATAGCTCTGTGGGTCAATTGCTTGCTGTGCAAGCATGGAGGCTTGAATTCAGGTCCCAGGCACCCTTATCAAAAGTTGGGTACAGTGGTGTGGGCCTGTAATCCCAGCACTATGGAGGTAAGACAAGACCCTGAAACTTTGCAGGCAGCAGCTTTAGCTGAAGTGGTGAGCTCTGGGTTCAGTGAGAGATCCTGCCTCAAAAAATAAAGTGGAGCCGGGCGGCGGCGGTGGCACACACCTTTAATCCCAGCACTCAGGAGGCAGAGGCAGGCGGATCTCTGTGAGTTCGAGGCCAGCCTAGTCTACAGAGCGAGATCCAGGATAGGTACCAAAGCTACACAGAGAAACCCTGTCTCGAAAAACAAAAACAAACAAACAAACAAACAAAAAAGTGGAGCGCAATTTAAGAAAGTCACTCACCCCCTGTTGTTGGTTGTTTCTGCTCTTTTTTTGGGGGGTGGGGCCCGCCACCAGCTCCCAAATAAATCACACACAGAAGCTTATTCTTAATTATAAATTCTTAGCCTTAGCTTGGTTTGTTTCTTGTCAGCCTTCCCTAACTTATCCCTTCTACCTTTTGCTTTTCCCATTCCCTTCCTTCTGTAAAACTTACTCTCACTGTGTAGCTTGCTGTGTAGCTGGGTGGCTGGTCACTGCTGTCCTCCTCCTTCTCTGGCCACCTCTTCCTCCTCCCAGATTTCTCCTGCCTGCCAGCCCCGCCTATCCTTTCTCCTGCCTTGCCATTGGCCATTCAGCTCTTTATTAGACCATCAGGTGTTTTAGACAGGCATAGTATCACAGCTTCACAGAGTTAAACTAATGCAACATGAACAAAAGTAACACACCTTGAAATAATATTCTACAGCAACCCTGTTTCTCCACATGCTTTGTGCATACATGTCACCCATTCACTCACACATGAACAGACACACAGATACATGCACAGATTTGGACCCAGGTCTGGAGGAGAGTTTGTGATTCTGTTCCTCTAATAAGCTTCCAGGGAGGTGTTGGTCCTGATCTGTGAAATATCTTTTCTTTTTTTTTTTTAATTTACACTCATTTATTACTTTGTAGTGGGTGGCACACACATGCTTTGGCACATGTGTGCCATGGCAAGCTTGTGAGGATCAGAGGACAAATTACAAGAGTCCATTCTCTCCTTCCAGCTTATGGGCTTCCGGGGTCAAATTTGGGCTGCCAGGCTTGGCTGCCAGCTCCTTTACCTACTGATCATCAGGCCAACCTCTGGCTCACATTTTGAACAGCAAAGTACTTCTCTACCTGGACTTGCCTACAGACCCTTCAAGTCCAGCTTGTTTCAGATCAAACTTGTGATCTGCCCTCATGGGGTCCTCATCCCTCAGGGGCACACCGCCAAGCCAGTCACTCATGTCAGTGACTTGGAGTTACGCTTTTTTCTCCCAGCTCCAGTCAGTTGCTGGGTTCTGCTCATGTGTATTTCTGATCCCTTCTCCCTCCCTCCCTCCCTCCCTCCCTCCCTCCCTCCCTCCCTCCCTCCCTGTTCTCTCCTGTGCACTAGGGCTGGGCCTTGGTGTGTGTTTCCACGTGGATTACACAGCATCCCCTCGCAGGGATTCATGCCAGCTACCTGGGCAGCACTGGTGTTGTTTTGTGTTTTTTTCTTTTTTCGAGACAGGGTTTCTCTGTGTAGTTTTGATGCCAGTCCTGGAACTCACTCTGTAGACCAGGCTGGCCTCGAACTCACAGAGATCCACCTGCCTCTGCCTCCCGAGTGCTGGGATTAAGGCGTGCACCACCACCGCCCGGCCTGGCCAGCACTGTTGACTTCACCCCATGCCCTTTCCCCCTGGCATTCCTGATGCTGTGCTTTGTCTCTGGAACACTCAGTTCCTCCTCCCCCCATGCCTTTGGATAGTCCCCACACACCTCTAAGCACATCAGGCACAGCTGGAGAGCGCACCTTACAGCCTTACATTCCCTTAACGCCACTCCCACCCTGTGCAGGACGCCAGGGCTTATGCTGAGCACATGTCCTTCCTGGGAGACCGTGACTTCCTCAAGGACAGAGACTACGGCTTATCTGTGTCTTCAGGACCACAGAGTGCCCAGCAAGATAGCCAGGGAATAATTGGTGTTTTGTTTTTTAATGGAGCAGAATGCCTAGTTATGGGTGAACTCCAGGGAAACCGCATCAGCCTCTCAAGGTCCCTGAGTCCTTGATGGTTTCCAAGAGGTGCAGGTTAGCTGCTGCCTAGTCTTTGTGTGTGAGGCTCTGTGCATGACCTTTACACGATGCACGTCCGTGTGGGCATCTCACCCGTATCGCGCTGCCTCCAGCTTCCCTGTCCTCCCCTAGGTATACCTGCCGTACCCTTTTTGAGCGCCACAAGCTCCTGTTCAGTTTTCACATGTGTGCCAAAATCCTGGAGACTTCCGGCAAGCTCAACATGGACGAGTACAACTTCTTTCTGCGTGGGGGTGTGGTGAGTCGACTAGAGGGCACGGAGCAGCGTGGCAGTCACGGGGTGGAAGCAGGTGGGATGAGGACGCCAGACTCGGGGCACTGAGTCTCAGGCTCTGCTGAGTGATCGGAAGAAAAAGCATGGTAGGAAGAGGTGTACAATTAGCACCCTGGGGGTGTGGTGCTGACTCACTGTGAGATTCCTGGTACTCAGTACAGGCTGGTCGTCGGAACACATCTCACCTGTGACTCAGGTATACTTGGCTCTCTCACCAAGAAAAAAAAAATTAAATAAATAAAAGTCAGGCGAGAGCTGGATAATGGCGGTGCATACCCTTAATCTCAGCATTTGGGATGTAGAGGCAGGTGGATCTCTGTGAGTTTGAAGCTAGCCTGGTCTAGGACAGCCAAGGCTACATAAAGAAACCCTGTCTCGGGAGGGAAAAAAAAAAAAAAGAGTCCAGTGAGGTTGCATGTACTTGTAACCCCAGCATGGGGGTGAATGGTGGATGGGGTCCTGGGAGCCCACCACCCAGCCAGCCTAGCCTAACTGGCAAACTTCCCATTCAGTGAGAGAGCCTATCTCAAGTGGGTAAGAAGGAAACGCCAGAGGGAGACACCCAACATCATCTCTGGCCGCCACAGCTTGCACACTCATATGCATGCACCACAGACACATAAACCACACACGAGTGTGCACACACAGCAAAGACAAAAGCTCCAAATTTTCATTTAAAAGAATGAGTACGTGAAAGGAACGGACCAGTTTGAGGGTCTACCAACAGGAGGGTTGGCACTATTTCTGCCAGTAAACCACCAGAGGGCACCAGCTCCCCAAACTTCAACAGTAATACACCACCCCCACCCCATCAACTCCTCAGTAAAGGTGGCTTCGCATCCATCTTGGATTTCTGTATTCATCTCTTCATTCAGCATTCACTCTTCCATACAAGACCAACACTGGAGATACACACACACACACACACACACACAGGTGGGGGGAGGAGATAACTTAAAATATCATGTTTTATTTTTAATTAAAATATAGCAATTATATAGTTTAATACGGTCTAGTGTAATTTAAATGTTTTTAATCTAAAAAAGTTAAGGCTCTTTTTATAGCTCAGGCTAGCCTAGAACTCACTTGATAGTTCCAGCTGGCCTTGAATTCCTGGTAGTTCTCTTGCCTCAGCCTGGGTGCTTCGGTGATAGTCACCACGCCTGGCTTACTATGAGGCATTTTAGTACATACATACATGTGTGTATATATAAGGATAAAATCAGGCTGGTCGGCATATCCAGTACAACAAACACTTGCCAGTTTGTTGTGGTTTGGGGAATGTTTAGAATCAATAACTCTTTTTGTTTTGTTTTTTGAGACAGGATTTCTCCGTGTAACAGCCCTGGCTGTTCTGGAACTCTCTTTGTAGACCAGGCTGTCCTCAAACTCACAGAGATCCACCTGCCTCTGACTCCCGAGTGCTGGAATTGAAGGTGTGCACTACCACTGCCCGGCCCTGTAACTCTTCTTTTGGGGATTCCAGGCATCTCTCTTCTCTCTCCTTTCCCCAAGGTTCTGGATCGGGAAGGACAGATGGACAACCCATGCACTAGCTGGCTAGCCGACGCCTACTGGGACAACATCACAGAGCTGGACAAGCTGACCAACTTCCACGGACTCATGAACTCTTTTGAACAGTACCCTCGGGACTGGCACCTGTGGTATACCAACGCTTCCCCTGAGAAGGCCATGCTGCCAGGTGCCCGGCCTCCACCTCTGCCCTTCCCTTTACACCCCCCGCCCCAGCTCCCCTGTGCAGATGCGGCCCCTGAAAGTTTCCCTTGGCTCAGGTTTCTTCCACTCACTCTCGGGGCGGGTCTCCTCTCGCCTCCAGGTGAGTGGGAAAATGCGTGCAATGAGATGCAGCGGATGCTGATCGTCCGCTCCCTGCGCCAGGACCGGGTGTCGTTCTGCGTCACTTCCTTCATCGTGTCCAACCTCGGCTCTCGGTTCATTGAGCCGCCGGTCCTGAACATGAAATTGGTCAGTGGCTCGGCCTTCTTGCCCACACAGCCCCGACACCCTGCTGCCGCGTCTCTCTTGGTTCTGAGACCATTCCTGTGCTTCCAGGTGATGGAGGACTCTTCTCCACGATCCCCACTGGTGTTCATTCTGTCTCCCGGTGTGGACCCCACCAGCGCTCTGCTTCAACTGGCGGAGCACACAGGCATGGCCCAGCGCTTCCATGCCCTGTCCCTGGGCCAGGGGCAGGCCCCCATTGCTGCTCGTCTCCTACGAGAAGGTGTGGTGCAGGGTTAGTAACGCTCTGCTCTTAGGGTTCCTATTGATGTGCTAAATACCGTGACCAAAAGCAACTTGGGGAGGAAAGGGTTTCTGTCACTCACAGTTCCACATCACAGTTCATCATCAAAAGCAGTGAGGGCAGGAACTCACACAGGGCAGGAACCTGGAGGCAGGAACTGAAGCAGAGGCCATCTGGGGTGCTGCTGACTGGCTTGCTCTCCCTGGCTTACTCAGTCTGCTTTCTTACACCCAGGACCATCTGCCCAAGGATGGCCTCCCCTGCAATGGGCTGGGCCTTCCCGCATCCATCACTGAATAAGAAAATTCCCTACAGGCTTGCCTGCAGCCTGATCTTACGTCCTCACCTGAGGCTCCCCCTCTTTGATGACTCTAGCTTGTGTCAAGGTGACTAAAGGTGGCCAGCACAGTATCCAGCTCCTTTCCTGCCCACTCCTCAGCCCCATCCTCTTCCTCAGAAGCTCCAGCCTCAGCCCCTCTACTGTGCGTGCGGTTCCAACTCTTCCAGAAGTAACACTGGACATTTGATACCCACCTCACCCAGTGCCAAGTGTGTGGGTCAGAAAGCTTGAGGAACTGTTCCCATTGACCTTGGCACCTCCTTGCAGGACACTGGGTGTTCCTGGCCAACTGCCACCTGTCGCTGTCGTGGATGCCGAACCTGGACAAGCTGGTGGAGCAGCTGCAGGTGGAAGACCCGCACCCAGCCTTCCGTCTGTGGCTCAGCTCCAGTCCTCACCCCGACTTCCCAATCTCCATCCTGCAGGCCAGCATCAAGATGACCACGGAGCCCCCAAAGGTACAGTGGCCGCAGAGAGCCAGCGTCACCTGTGGGGTCGGCTCAGCTTGCCTTTCTTCTCACCTGCGCCAAAGACAGGCCCCCGCCTTAACAGCGACGTTGGCACCTCCTTTGGCCGTTTTCTAAAAACCTCTCTTCTGCACGGCCGACTTCCAGGACGCAGTCACAGTAACATTTCGTGAGCGATTATTCCACGTCATGCTCCAGCCTAACCCTTCACATTTACCGACTCATTCCACACTCTCACCACATCTTGAGAACTTTATCTCTAATTTCACAAGCTCACCGCCGAATCCAGTGATCTTGACTACAACACTGGCCCCTTTAAAATCTGTTCTTGTCACAACATTCTCACACCCACAGACCCCCTACGTAAGTCATTTGGAAGGGTGTGTTGTTTGTTGTGGCCCTGTGATAGAAGTCAGGGCCTCGCTGTGCTGTTGAGCTGCTGAGAGACATGCATACAGACCCAGCTGTTGGTTGGCCGAGGCTGGGTTTCGCTGTGTAGTCCAGGCTGGCCTCAGACTCCTAGATGCTGGGATTACAGGCACGCAGGTGAAGCTACTGCCATGCTTGGCTTGCTGATTTTGGCAGCTTTTTATTGCTCTTAGTTGAGATCAAAATCCTTTTTTTTTTTTTTTTTTTTTTTTTTTTTTTTTTTTGTCAATTTATAAAAAGCATAGGGACAGGCTGAAGAGATGGCTCAGTGGTTAAGACCGCTGGCTCTTCATTCCCAGCACTCACAGGGTGGCTCCCAACCAGTCCTCCCTCACAACACCCTCTCCTGGGTTCCACAGCCACTGCATGCATGTGGTGCACAGACATGCATACAGGCAAACATACACATAAAATAAAAATAAGGGTTGTTAACAAATTTAAAACAAAAAATCCACACATAGAGACCACTCTTTATCAGGTACTCAGCAGTAAGTCCCATGTTTTTCTCATCCTATCCATCCTGACCATCCTGGGCGAGCTTCCTGGACCACTCTCCCCTTCCTGGCTTTCCAGACACAGCCTTCCCTTATTCTCCCTCTTCATATGATGCATCCTTTATATATTTTTTTAATTTTTTTTTTTTTGGTTTTTCTGAGACAGGGGTTTCTCTGTGTAGTCTTGGCTGTCCTGGAACTTGTTCTGTAGCCCAGGCTGGCCTCCAACTCGTGGAGCTCTGCCTGCCTCTGCCTCCTGAGTGCTAGGATTAAAGACATGCGCCATCACCACCCGGCTGACACATCCTTTCTTAATTCTGTTTCTTTCTGGTCTTTATACCTCAAGATTTAGTGCTTGATCCAACTTTTCTCATTCTACGTCATTTCTTCATTCACACTTTATAGAGAAATTGTCCTTTTCATGATTTCACCTCCAGCCCCCATCCCTGGCTACAATACCAAGCTCAGCTCTGGGCTTGAATTGTCACGTGGTGATGAAGCATTTCTTCCTGGTGCACCAGCACATGGATCCTGCATCCGCAGAACAAGGTGCTGGCTTCATCATCTTTAGAGTCTCAGCCCACCTTTGCCTCCGGCAACACTATAAAAGTTACCTAGCACTCAGGAGGCCTTGAATTCCACCCCTAGCCCAGGGAAGAAATATAAAGTTGGCTTTTTGTTTTAAAATGAGACAGGGTCAGCCTGGTGGTGGTGGTGGTGGTGGCAGAGGCGCACACCTTAAATCCTAGCATATGGGAGGCAGAAACAAGTAGATCTTGGTAGGTTCAAGGCCAGCCTGGTCTGCAAAGAAAGTTCCAGGACAGCCAGGCCTACAAAGAGAAACCCTGTCTCAAGAAACAAAAATCAAAGCAAGACAGGAGAGAGTCTCATGTGGTTCAGGCTGGCCTTGAACTCACTACATAACCAAAGATAGTCATGAATTCCGGATCCTCCTGCCTCTATCTCCCAAATGTGCTACTCTAGGCATATGCCATGGCTGTTTAGGCTCATTTTTTCTGCCATCAAAAGTATTCTGTATGGATTGGTATGTATATATGGTTGGGGTTTTTTGGTTTGGTTTTTGGTTTTTGGAGACAGTTTCTTTGTGTAGCCTTGGCTGTCCTGGAACTTACTCTATAGACCAAGCTGGCCTCGAACTTACAGAGATCTGCCTACTTCTGCCTCCCAAATGCTGGGATTAAAGGTGTGTGCCACCACTGCCAGGCCTCCTTACATATTTTTAAAATGTCAAATATTCCATAAATCTGTCACCAAAGTAACAAAAATCCTGCCCCCCCACCTTTTTGAACAAGGCGGGAATTGAACTCAGAACCAGAACATGCTAGATGCACACTCACCATTGACTTATCCACTTCACTATCTTTTATTTATTTTTACACACTTATTTATTTTGTGTGTGTGTGCTCAAGAGAGAGAGGAGAAGAGAGATGGGGGGACGGATTGCTTATGCTGTGGCGTGAATTTTGATGTCGTAAGATGACGGCAGTGCCAGAGTCCATCTTTAACTCCCACCATGTGAGATCCAACAGTGAATTCAGGTCCTCAGCAGCACGCTTGGTGCCGAGCCCCTTTATCCACCGAACCATCTCTGCAGACCCTTTTCTTTGAAAAATCACTTCTGGGCCAGCATCAGTGGCTCAGCCTATGAAAGGTTTCCAAGAAAGCCTCCTTGCTGCAGATATGGGTCCTCCCCACCATCTGCTAAACCTAGTGAGAATAGTTCAAGGTTTCTTTGTTAGAGCTGGGTTCTTGACATGTGAGATGCTCAGTGGGAAAAGGCATTTGCTGCCAAGCCTGGCAACCGAAGTTTAATCTCCTGGACCAACTTGGTGATGGAGAAAACCAACTCCCATCAATTGCCCTGTGACATCCACACCTCAGACACCCAAGTCTCTGAGAACGACCTTGAATCCCTGCTTTTCCTGCCTCCACCTACTGAGTGCTGGGGTTACAGGAGTGTGCTACCAACACCTCCCGGTTTATGGGTTTATTCGGTGCTGGGGAATACCTGAAAGGATTTCTGTGATGGGAGAATTCCCACTGAGCTATACACTTGGTCTGGCTTCAGTGTTAGCACCTATCCTTAATTTACCTTTGGTTTCTCATTGCCCTCTATGTGAATCTTGCCTGAGAGTTTCCTAAGGGTACAAAGCCTCTGCAAAACTTGGTTGGGAAAAATCCAGCACACTGTGATATTCCGTAATTGAGAATCTGCATTTGGCATTGTTCCTTTGGAAGCTTAGTCACGAGGTTATGAGATATGGAAGTCAACTTGCTAAATTTGGAGAACAATAAAAACGCCCTTGGCTAAGGGAGAGTGTCTCTGTCAAGAGAGGCTGAGTCCCCCTGTAGCTGGAAAGGCTAAGACATCCTTAAAGTGTGCTGTGTCTTCTTCCCGTGGACCCGAGCGAACCCACACCCGTTCAACAACGCCAGCCTGCGTTACAGAAGACTGTCTTAGCTGGGCAGTGGTGGTACACACCTTTGATTCCAGGACTGGGGAGGCAGAGGCAGGTGGATCTCTGAGTTTGAGGCCAGCCTGGTCTACATAGAGAGTTCCAGAACAGCCAGGACTACATAGAGAATCCCTGTCTTGAAAAACCAACCCCCCTCCCAAAAAAGAGGACTGTCTTCAAAAACAAAAATAAAAAATAAATAAATAAAACAAGAAGGGAAACTAGGAGACCTGGAGAGATGGCTGGGCAGTTAAGATCTGACACCTCGCCACCTCCACAGGCACCAGGCAGGCACGTGATGCACACATACATGCAGTTAAGATCTGACACCTTGCCACCTCCACAGGCACCAGGCATGCACGTGGTGCACACATACATGCAGACAAAACATTCACATAAAATAAGTCTTTCAAAAGTGACTCTGCTTTTTAAAAATCACACACACACACACACACACATGGGGGGCGGGGAGAAAGAGAACAGAATATTAAGCTTTTATGGAAACTTTTTTTGAGACAGGGTTTCTCTGTGTAGCTTTGGAGCTTGTCCTGGAACTCACTCTGTGAAATGGCCTTGAACTCACAGAGATCCACCTGCTTCTGCCTCCTGAGTGCTAGGATTAAAGGCATGCGCCACCACGGCCCAGCTCTGGAAACATTTCTTTAAAGTGTCTTTTCTTAATCTTGTTACCTTCTCTCCAGAACCAGAAGCCATTATTTGAATATTGTTTGTAATTTTCATGACAATTCTGTGTCATAAATACAACCATACTGTATGATTTCTTTTCCCACTTAATGCTGTATACTTGACATCCATTCCATCTTTCATACAGTCCAGATGCTAATCTTTGCTGTGACATGTTTTTTGGTTTGTCTTTTTTCCTTTCCTTCTTTTCTCTTTTTGCTAAGTAGCCCAGGCTGGCTTTGAACTTATGATCCTCCTACTTTGGTCTCCCAGGTGAACCCCCAAGCTTGCAGTTCCATACATTTCAAAAAAATTCTCAGTTGCAGTGGACTGACAGTATAGTTCAATGGTAGACTATTTTCCTGGCTTGAACAAGGCTTTGAGGTTTAATCCCCAGCACTGAAACAAAACAAAACAAATACCAATGAAAAACTAATTGTAGGTATACACTTCTGTCTCTGTCCATATTTTCTGGCCCTGGCAAATTGAATTGGCTCATCATGATCAAGAGAATCAAGCTAGGGGAGGGCTGGGTGCTGTGGCACACATCTGTAATCCTAGCACAATAAAACACTCTAAAGGAGAAGGCAGGACGATGTCTATGAGTTCCACATCTACCTAATCTACATAAGAATTCCAGGTCAGTCAGAGCTACACCATGAGAACTTGTCTTCAAAAATGGGGAGGGAATGGCTGGGGATGTAGCCCAGTGGTGATTGAGTCACGTGTTAAAACCCAAGGTTCAGCCGGGCGGTGGGCGGTGGTGGTGCACGCCTGTAATCCCAGCACTCGGGAGGCAGAGGCAGGCGGATCTCTGTGAGTTCGAGGCCAGCCTGGGCTACCAAGTGAGTTCCAGGACAGGCTCCAAAGCTACAGACAAACCCTGTCTCAAAAAAACAAAAACAAAAACAAAAAACAAAACAAACAAACAAAAAAAACGCAAGGTTCAATGTCCAGTACTACTCCCCCCAAATAAGTAATCAGTGGCACGGGCCCTAGATATAGAAAGGTACACCCACCCCTAGGAACGAGTGTCTTGGCCTGCAGACCAGAGGCCAATATTCATCTTCCATTCACTCCTTCAGCCAGGGCCTTTGTGCAGGGTCTCCTCCACAGCTGCCCATGATGCTGCTCGGAGCAGATCGGACAGGACAAACAAAACCCTCCTATACCGCTCTGTCCTCAGGGTCTGAAGGCCAACATGACACGTCTGTACCAGCTCATGACGGAGCCACAGTTCACACGCTGCTCCAAACCTGCCAAGTATAAGAAGCTGCTGTTCGCGCTCTGCTTCTTCCACTCCATATTACTTGAGCGCAAGAAGTTTTTACAGCTGGGCTGGAATATCATCTATGGCTTCAATGACTCCGACTTCGAGGTTTGTGCTGACCAGGGGTCTCCCAGGGCAGCCCTCTCTTCTCGTCCCACGGCTCTTTTGTGGGACTACGGGCTGCCAGAAAGCCGACGCTTAGCCCCATCGGGAGAGTTCTTGCCCTAACTATATGGGGCTGGGGGCTTGGGTTGGGACCACACACAGGTGTCAGAGAACTTGCTGAGCCTCTATCTGGACGAGTATGAGGAGACGCCCTGGGATGCACTCAAATACCTCATTGCCGGTGTCAACTATGGGGGACATGTCACAGATGACTGGGATCGGCGCCTGCTCACCACCTACATCAATGATTATTTCTGTGAACAGGCTCTAACGACTCCCTCCTACCGGTGAGGGGAAGGAGCCCTGAGGAAGGGGTAAAAGGATATAAACAGACCAGGGGTCAGGATTGAGCGTGTGTGTGTGTGTGTGTGTGTGTGTGTGTGTGTGTGTGTGTGTGTGTAGAGAGAGAGAGAGAGAGAGAGAGAGAGAGAGAGAGAGAGAGAGAGAGAGAGACTAGGAGGTTGGGAGAAAATGGAAACTGTGGAATTGGGAGGCAGAACAAGAGCCATGAGTTAGAAAATGAGGAAGCATTGAGACTGGGGTCTGGGCTTGGCTTGGCTGCTCTTCAAGCCCTCCACTGTGGTGATCCTCTGTTGTGGCTGCCCAGGTTGTCTGTACTGGACACTTACTTCATCCCCAAGGATGGGATTTTGGCCTCTTACAAAGAATACATCAGCTTGCTGCCCAGCATGGACCCCCCTGAGGCCTTTGGCCAACACCCCAATGCTGACGTGGCCTCCCAGATCACTGAGGCCCGGACCCTCTTTGAGACTCTGCTTTCTCTGCAACCCCAAATCACACCCACCAGGATTGGTGGCCAGAGCCGAGAAGAGAAGGTAGAAAAACCGAGGTTGCCCCGTGGGAGGGAACATGTTGAGGAAGGGCTGGCCAGCACCAAGTGCCTGCCTCCCTAGGTCCTCGAGTTAGCTGCTGATGTGAAGCAGAAGATTCCCGAGATGATCGACTATGAGGGGACCCGGAAGTTACTGGCTCTTGACCCCTCCCCACTCAATGTGGTCCTCCTGCAGGAGATCCAGAGATACAACAACCTGATGAGGACCATCTTGTAAGTGGAAGGAGAGAGGCCTCCGCCCATGGTGGGGAGGGTCTCCCAGACCAGCACCTCTTTTAATACTCCACCCACTTCCTTCCACCCAGGCTGTCACTGACAGACTTAGAGAAGGGCATCCAGGGTCTCATCGTTATGTCAACCAGCCTGGAAGAGATTTTCAATTGCATCTTCGATGCCCATGTCCCTCCACTCTGGGGAAAGGCAAGACCCCACCACTGTCAACCCTAACCCTGAACCTCTTCACTTCATTCTCAGGAGCCATAGGGCAGACTTCAGGAAACCCGGGGTTCCAGTCTAGACAGGTTCAAGGTGTTGAAATCTGATGCCAGGCACTAACTGACTTCAGAACTTATTAACTTACAGATGTATTCACATTAACTTCTATTTCAAAGACCCCCCCCCCAGTACTGTACGTGGTACTAAACAAGTACCTGGTTATTGCAGAACAATCATTCCTAATCCAAAAAAATATGAAATCTGGAACGTGGCAAGCATGATGTTCAAAAGGTTTCAGTGATCAATTTTTGGATTAGGGATTCTTAACCAGTAGTCTGTGCAAATATTCCACACACACCCCGAAAACCAGTGAGAAATCTGAAACACTTCCGGCCCTGTGCATTTTGGGTAAAGGATTATCTGTAGTGATATCCTTGTTATTAATGAGTAGTTGCTATTGTACGCTTTTCCCCCGGGAGTTAACTTTTGGTATCAGCAGAGGCTGACACCACACAGCCGTCTCCTAGCTGTCCCAGGTGTTCCTAGTGAGGATGGGAAAGCATCGTGGGATGAGCAAACCCATGCACTGCCTCCTCTTTCAGGCGTATCCCTCACAAAAGCCTTTGGCGTCATGGACCCGGGACCTGGCTGTGCGTGTGGAACAGTTTGAGCTGTGGGCCAGTCGAGCGCGCCCTCCTGTGATCTTCTGGCTGTCTGGCTTCACGTTCCCCACCGGTTTCCTCACGGCTGTCCTGCAGTTCTCAGCTCGCCAGAACAATGTGAGCAATGCGGGCGGTGGGATCCGGGAAGGAGGCTGGGGGCGGAGGCTGGGGGCGGGATCTGTTCTTTGGGGGCTGCCTTCATTGCCACCTTCCGCCCACAGATTTCGGTGGACTGCCTCTCTTGGGAGTTTATTGTTTCCACTGTGGATGACAGCAACCTGGTGTATCCACCCAAGGTGGGAGTTAGATGAGCTTGGGCTTCTGAGCCAAGGGTCAGGTGGAGGACGACTGTGGGAAGAGAAGGGAGGCTAGAGGAGTTAGGTCAAAAGTACTGACCACTTAGGGTCTAGATTTCCCCCCAAATCTGTCTCCATCTCTCCCCAGGATGGTGTCTGGGTTCGGGGCCTCTACCTGGAGGGTGCTGGCTGGGACCGAAAGAACTCTTGTTTAGTGGAGGCAGAGCCCATGCAGCTGGTCTGCCTCATGCCCACGATCCACTTCCGACCAGCAGAGAGCCGCAAGAAAAGTGCCAAGGGTGGGAAACTGCCCCCTCCCCTTCCTTTGTCCAGTCCGCAAATGCACCCGCCTTGATCTTCCAGGTTCCAGAGTCTGACCGTCCGTCTTTTCCTTCCCCCTAGGCATGTACTCCTGCCCATGCTATTACTATCCCAACCGGGCAGGCAGCACAGATCGGACCTCCTTTGTCATAGGCATAGATCTCC
This sequence comes from Peromyscus maniculatus bairdii, assembly GCF_049852395.1. Lineage (NCBI taxonomy): Eukaryota > Metazoa > Chordata > Mammalia > Rodentia > Cricetidae > Peromyscus > Peromyscus maniculatus. The sequence goes on along the minus strand of NC_134859.1, from coordinate 54,087,041 downwards.
GATCTGGAGCCATGACATCTGATCACTGGATTAAGAGGGGAACTGCCCTACTGATGAGCCTGGACAGCTGATCAGCGCCCCCCACGCCCCGCTTCTTTCCTGCTGGAGAGGGTCGGGAGCCCTAAGACTTTGACCTAAAGCTGGATCTCAGGCTTTGATCTTAGCTGAACCCAGCATGTAATGGTGCCCCGGAGGTACCTAGTGACGCTCGCGGTAAAGGTGGAGGACTTGCTTCGGAGCTCAGCACAGTAAAACACATGCAAACCCAAGCTCCCAGTCTCTCAATGGTGCTGATTTAGTGTGTGCTGGGGTGGAGGAAACCGGAGGAGGGAAGCTGGCACTCACTCGTGGGAAGGAGTAAGAACGAAGAGTGAAGTGGGGTGGCCTCTAGCGAGAGGGAGGCGTGGCCTTGAACTACTCGCCCGCATAGCCTAAAGGGGATGTGACTAAATCTCGGGGGAAGGGCTTGAGCGGGCGGGGCGGAGCTTGCTTTGGAAGGGCGCGGGATCCAAACGGAATAGAGGTTTTTCAGGTGAGGGTCCAGGATAGGCTCTGCACACTGCACCCTAAGCATTGCAATCCTGACTCGGACCCCTTGCCTGACCCCACAGCCGAGGCGAGCCGGACTGGAGGCGGGGCGGGGCAGGAGAGGGACGGCAGCGCAAAGGGGCGGGGCCACGACTCGGGGGCGGGGTTGGGGAATGGGGGGCGGGTGCGAGTGTTTGCGTTGGAAAATCAAACTGCGCCACGGGGTAGAGCGGCCCCCCCAGTCCCTGTCTGGGAGAGGGGGGGCCCGCTCGACCCCCAGGAGGCCTTGCGGACCCCGAATATCTGGGACCCCCCAGAACCAGGTAATGGGGAGCCGCAGGGACTTTTGGAAAGAGGGAAGCCATCTCCGTGCAAGGGGGCGGGACGTCAGACTCTGCAGGGGTCTGACTAGGGATGGGCATTTGTGTCTTGGAAAAAGCAATGGCAAAGTTGGGGCGCAGGACATCCAGGTCCCCCAGAAGTGAACAAGGCAAAGGTCGCGGAAAAACTGGTCATGGTTGCAAAGGTCAAGAGGGCCCGAAAGTACTCCCAGTCCCCGTTGGGATGGGGACTTAGCCTAGGGCGGGGCTCAGCGATCCTGAGGAACAAGACTACAGGGCAGCTTGCCGTAAGGTCTAGGGCTGGGCGATCAGGCATAGTGAGCCTCCAGTTACGGGGCTACTTGAAGGCTCCTTCCAGCTCTTTCCCCTGGTGGGATGTGTATTTTTCAACCTTCACCATCCCACCAGGAGCGGTAGCTTTTCCCAGCTCACCACACTCCACCACATAGCTTCTGCTCTCGGCCTCCCCGGTGCTGTCCCCACTTTTTTGTCGCTGGGCTCTGGCCCTTTCTCCATGCTGAACCTTTCCCACGTAGCCGCGAGATGGCGAAGATGAGACGCCCACCAGGCGCTTGCGGGTTGGGGGAATCTAGCTATGACCTAGCCCGTGAGAAAGGTGCGCTGAGGTTCTTCTTTGATTTCCTGTCATCCGTCTGGCACCCACCCCCACCTCCACTGTTCCAGGAAATTGTAAGCATATGGGTAAAGGGCATGAGCCGGAGACAGGGCTAGATTCTCAGTCTATGCTTTTGTGGCCTGGAATCAACAGTGGTGAAAGGCAATGCCGGTTGGTGCCTAAGCTGCAGATTCGTTCCGACCTGTCGTGGCCGTGGCTGTCTTAGGGTAGGGGCTGGAGTGTGGGAAGGTCGAAGGCAGAACACCTAGTTCCGGGTGATGAGAACCCCGAGAGAAAGACAGAGAAGCAACGAGCTGAGATGCTATGGAAGCGATGCCGTTGTCGTTCCGAGTAAGGCAGGACCCAGAAGCTAGCTCCGGTCGGATCTCGGTCGCTTGCCTGGGTTGTTTGCTCAGTTGCCAGAGTAACAGGGCAACGAGCGTCCCCCGCCAGATTCCCAAACTCTCCCTCGCCTGTCCAATCCGCTGTAGAGAACGTCGCCTACGTCAGGGCCGTAGTGACCAATGGGGAGCTGGCATTATAGAGAGCCTGAAGCAGGGAGAGGGGGGGACGGGGGAGGAGGGGGAGGCGGTGGCTCCCCGGGATCTGCACGTGCACTCCCACACGCATCGCTCCCAGTACACCCTCTTCCACTGCACGCGCCCAGGCCGCCTCTTGCGCCTGCGCGGCGAGTCGTCTCCCCCCCCCCCCAACCCTTGCCTTAGGTCTTCAGTCTGTGTTTGCAAACTAGTCCAGGGCTGCGTTTCTCAACCCCTGCGGGCCCAGACGTCTGGGTGGGTTTGCGCTCTTTAGCCGGGTGTCGACTGTTGATGTCAGTCTCTTGTGGGAAGGCCGGCTACCTGTGTTCCCAACTGCCACCTCCAGCTGGCGCCCCAAAGCTCCCAGGTGGGCTGGGCGGAGCTGTGGTTTCCGGGCCCCCTAGGCTCAGTCGCGGCTTTCCCGAGCTCGAGCTTAGGTTGTTTCCACAAAAGAAAGGTTGTGGGTACCAGCGCCCATTCCCGAGGCCTCACCCGCCCAGGCAAGCCTAGCTGCAGTTAGTGACCCGGCAGGACACTGTGAGAAGCCCCTAGTGGTCCAGGTGACTTTCCTGGCCAGAGGGTCGTCATGCCCTTATTTTCCCTTGTGAATCCCTGCTTTTTGATATGCAAAGCAAACCTTTCCCTCCCCTTCCCCTAACATTTCCTTCTAGCTCTCTCTAGGGTTTCTTGCACCTCCCTTGGCTGCTTTCGGGCTGTCTGTCCCCGTCTCCACTCGTCCTTCTCTGCTTCTCCAGAGGGTTATATAACTCTTCCTCTCGGCGTGTCCTGATTTCAACTCCACAGACTCCGCCCTGGAACAGCACGGGAGGGGCGGGAGAGTTGGGGACCCAGACAGATTCCGGCTGGCGGCCAGCTGGGGCACAGGGGATCCCGCAGATAGCAGACGGAGTCCCTCGGGACCGAGTGCCCTGTCCCCAGACTCCCGCCCCTAACCAGGGGCCGAGCCCAGAAGAAAGAAGGCACAGTATCTCTAAGGGGCGTGTCGGGACAGTCAGAAATGTGGGTTGGGAGGTCAAGGCTGGAGGCTGAGAGGAGGAGGCAGGCGAATGACCGGATTCCCTAGGATTAGTCCTGCTGGGGTTAATACAGATAAAGGCAGGACGCCTGGGTTCCCTCCTTCCCCTCCTTTTTGGGTTTCCAGAATTCCTATAGCTATTTCCCAGGAAACTTAGCCAGCGGCTTCTTCGCCCTGGTAGGAGTCAAAGGTCTGTGTTAGAGGTGGCCTGGGATGATGTCACCAGTGCACGTGCCCCGGGACGGTTGCCAGGCAATGCGATCTCCTCCCCTTTCCATCCCCTCCCACCCCTGCCCGGAGTCCCGTTCCATTCCCGTGCCGTCTCTTTCCCCCTTCCTTTCCCTTGGCATTGGCATCCTGCAGGTGGGAAACCCTGGCCTGGAGTTTTGTGAGGGGGAGGGGCGCGGGTGTGGTGTGGCTTAAAAGACTTTGCTCCTTTGCTGAGTTGAGAGAATTCTGGGTCATTTTTTTTTTTTTCTAGATTGCCACAGAAAAACTTCCTCTTCAATCTCCTTTCCCTCCCCACCCCCACCCGCACCCTTGGCAGAGTCTCCCACCTGCTGCACGGCCCAGTGGCATGTCGCGCCCCTTTCCCATCTTGAGTTGAAGTGTGGGTAGTTGCAAGGCAGCTGCCCCGAAGAGAAACATCTGTATGTGGGGTACACACACCAACTCATCCCTGACACCGGCTTCACCTCCTCCCACCAAACAGAAAACAGTGTCAGGCTGAAAAGTCAAGGTCTTGATCTGGGTAGGTAGGTGGATCAGCTTCTGGCATTGCCCGCTTTGGAGAGAGGCACTCAGTGGTCTCTCTGGCTGCCCGTCTTGGAGTTGGTGATGGATGGTATTGGTGTCTCCTGTCCTATATGCCTTAGAACGTGGACTGTCAGCTCAAACCAGGATTCTAATCCCAGCTCTGCCTACCAAGGGGACTTGGACGGGTCAACACCTCTCAGAGCTCCCAGTCCTTAATCTGGGACATTTAAATATCAATACCTACCTTCTAGCTCATGGGAGGGGTAGGAGTGAAATAATTTATGCAAAGCACTTAGCACAGTGGTTGGCATAAAATTAATAGTGAACGAGTGTCATGAAATGCGTGTTATTAAATGGTGTTAGTTATATAGTGGGTGGTGGACCAGTTCTAAAGTAACTATCACTAGGGCTTGGGTAGAGAAGAGTGGAGTTTTGCTAACTGGTGTGTGTGTGTGTGTGTGTGTGTGTGTGTGTGTGTGTGTGTGGTGTGTGTGTGGTGTATGGGGGTGTTAGGAATTAGCATCGACTACTTTATGTACCTTATTTGACGTGGGCTTTAGTCAGATTTGTATTGCTTTCTTTAGGTTTATTTTCCCCTCCTTAAAAATAGCTAAGACTATTCCTTGGGCTGTTAAAATCATTACGCTGTGGCTTATGATTTTGAAGCGATACTCTGGTGCCCTCCCATGTCGCTCTCCGGAGCCTTTCGTTTTGCAAAGGGACTCCACAGTTTCCCTAGCGGGGACATGGCTAGGCTAAAGGGGTGTGTAAAAGGTTGGGGTGGGTGGTGGAGAGAGACTAGTGGGGGGAGGTTGGGGGAGCGGTAGTTAAAGGGAGAGACCGGAAGGGAGGAGGAGGGAGCCTGCTGGTGGGGAGGGAGGGGAGGAGGAGGAGGTGGAGGAGGAGGAGGAGGACGAGGAGGAGGAGGAGGGAGGGAGGGGGTTGGGGAGAGCCTGCTACAGTTCTTTGTTTGACTCCGGGACTCGGGGACGGGGAGGAGGAGGGAGGGAGGCCGAGGCTGCAAGCGCTGGGGCAGGCCCAGGAGGCAGAGGAGGGACCGTCTCCCCCGCCCCCCCAGCCCTCACTCCCCCCTGCTGCTTCCCCCTCCCTACCCGGACTCTGGGGGCACCGCCGGGGGACAGACACCCAGCAGGTAACCCCAGCCTGGCTCTCCCTCCCCCTGTCTTATTTTCTTCTACACCCTCCCGGACGACCCCTCTCCGTCGCCCCGATCCCCCCGGCCTTGCCTTTCCCCAGCCCTCCTTGTTCCATTTCCCCGAGTTGGGCTTGTCGCCTGCTGGCTCCGTCACCCTCTGTCTCGTGCAGCCTGGCTCCCTTCCCCCCACCCCACAGTGTGTGCTCCCCTGTTCTGCCCGAGGCACCTTTTGGGGTTCTGTCTCGCTTGTTTCTCGGGCTGGCTTCTTCCGACCTGTCTCCAGGGGCTCTAAGGGAGGAGGGAGTCCTTATCCTTTAATGGCTCCCCCCCCCCAGCCTCCCTTGCCCCGTTCTCCTTGTAGCAGTCTCTAGGGGTGAGGGAAAACCGGAATTTGGGGGGCCCTCTGGAGAGGCAGGGAGCTATGTGCCGCTGGAGACAGGGTCTGTGAGTGTGTGAGGAGGGGTAGGGATTTGTTAGAGACCAGGCTGCCTCTCTGATGTCCCTTTAAATGGCCCTTACATTTCTGGGGACTGGGGGGGTGGGGTGGGGAGGTGGCAAGCTGCTGCCTGGGGGGCAGGGCCCTTGGTTTGTCCACACCGTCAGGGGTGGTAATGATTTAAAGGGACAGCCTTGGTGTGGCCACTGCCACCCTGTGCTGGCAGGAGGGGGAGCTGGCAGGCAGTGTCTGCGGAGGCTTGGCTGGGTGAGCAGGGCATTTGAGGCTGTCTGGTCCTGGGCCTGCAAGTCTGCCGTACAGTGGCTCTGCCCGGATAGGTGGGAGCAGGGGTTGACAGCCTGCCCCGAGGGTGCTGAGGATGGGCTTTCTCCAGAACCCCATCTTCGAGTCCTTGGACTCCACGACCAAGAATCTTTGAGTCTGAACCACAGACTCTGTGGGCCACCAGGTGGGGGCCACTGGCAAATCTGCAGGCCAGCGGGGTGACCTGAGCACTTGGGAGCTGGCCCTTCAGCTTCCCCTTTTGTTGTCTGGTTATCTGCACAAGAAGGCCCCAGCCCCTCCTCCTCATCCACATGCCCCCCCACCCCCACCCCAGCTGTTGGACAGATGAATTACAGCCTCCTGCTTGGGGCCAAGGCTGGTGAGGGATTAAAGTTCTGAGGTTGGCCCTCCCCCACTCTGGTGTCCAGACACCCCTTCACGCACCCTTCTGACCCCCTTGGCTGCCCCTCACTCCTCTCGGTCGGCCTCAGGCCTCCCTTCTCCCCACTAGGCTAGACCCTTTCTCGCATACCCCACCTCCACAAATGCTGTCAACTGCTGGGTAAGCAAGCGCCTTAGTCCTGAATTTGCCTCCCTGTCCTGGAGGGTTGCGGCATTTTTCTCCAGCAGAAGGGCCTTACCACTCTGGGTTTCTCAGCCTGCAGCTGACCACTGCCCCGTAAGGGCCTTGCTTAGGTCAGAAATAACCCCTCCCCGGAGACAGTGTCATCAGCAGCTAGAAAAGCTTGCAGCACATTGCATCATGGAGGCTGGGGGCCAGAGGCCTAGGTCTCTGGGGCAGGGGGAAAGATGGGGGCTGGAAAGCCAGGAAATGGAGAGGCCAGGCAGAGGGCCCAAGTGTCTGGGTCCTGGGGGCAGGAGAAGGGGAAACATAGGTCCCTGAGGAGTGAGTCTGAGGTGAGGGCTGACTGAGGTCGGACCCCTGTATCAACCCCTGATTCTTGGCCCTAGACTTGTGTTAATAGCCCTACTTCTTTGTACCTAAGGATTGGGAGGGAAGGGAGTGGGCCCCTGTCACCTCCTTGGGCCACACAGAGGAAGGAGGTGATGGGGAAACAGGATATGGCCTTGGAGGTGACATGGAGGGAGCCTGCTGCAGAGGCTACTTCCCGGCTCAGGCCCAGCCACAGTTGTTGCAAAGAAGGCGCCTCCCTGTTGGGCCCGTTCATCTTGTCTGGCCACCTGTGCCACTTGCCAGGACCTGCCTACACCAGCCTCAGGGAACGGGAAGGGTCGGAGTCCAAAGGGTGAGGTTGACTATCTGGTGTCTAGTCAAGGCTGGGGAGGAACTCCTGGGCTGGAGGAGCCAGAACCGAAGCCTAGGGTCCACGTGCCCTGGGGTCAGGACGAAGGCTGACTTGGCTGTAGGTGTCAGCTGTCACTGAGCCTACTCTGGGTACAGTCAGAAGAGGGATCATGGATTGGTGTCCACTGTGGACTTACTCAGGTGCCACAGCCTGGCCCCCTTACCACCTGAACCAGGCTGCCTCTTGAGGGGAAGGTTGGAGGATGGCTTTTTTCCAGGTTGCCATGGAAACTGATTCTCTCATCTCATCTGACCTCTAGAGCCAGGTTTCTCTTCAGTGAGGGGGCAAGGAACACAAGGGAACCCCTCCATTGTGGGAGACCCCACCTCTAACTGAAATCTTCTCTTTTAGGTTCCCCCAGGCACCATGCCAGCCCCGTAGCACTGCCCACACCACGGCTTCTGCTGCACCCCATTGCTGGGGTGATTGTTCCAATGAGACTGAACACTTCAAACTCCATCTGGTAAGCTTGGCTGCTGAGTGTCACCCCTTCCCCCAAGTCCAACTCTTCACCGCATGTTTGAAAATCTTTGCTGTGATCTGGTTCATGCCCAACCATCAGAATGGTCCAGTCCAACCCTAGCCTCCCCCAACACGCCATGCTTGAATGGTTCAGCCCTCCGGGTTGGAGCTCCCCTCTATCTCCTATGAATGGTTTTGCCCTGCACTTCACCAGCCTCTCTACTACCTGGAAGCCTCTTACCCACACCCCAGAGCCACAACTCATTCCTAACTGAAGAAAGCTAGGGTTTGCGGACTGGAAGTAGATGTGAGGTACCCCAGTGAGATGGCTTGTTTTGAAGGGGAAGGCTCTTCTTATGAATCCTCATGCTTATGGAAAGTGCTTGGGACTTGATGTGGGAACATGTTGGGGATCACTGCCGTACAGCGAGCTCGTGCTTGTCATGGCCGTCTTCGAATCTCACCTCTCTGGTCTTCTTCGGTCCATCCTCACCACGATGCACGGCAGATGTGCTTTGCACACCTAACTCTTAACTCTTGTGCATTCTCAGTCCTTCTCCTCCGGCCAGCTCTCTTCCCGAGGCCCTTCTTCACCTCCCTTTCCTCCCGAGTAGAAGGGAATTCTCCCTCTGCTGGGAACATGAGTTCTCTGATTCTTTGTTGCTTGTCCCCCATCACTCATTGAGTTCCTTGAGTAGGACTACTTTCTCCTCTCTGTCCTGTTTAGTATGATGGTTTGCACATTGCCTTTGTAGATTTGTGTTGAATGAATGTTTTCACTGAATGTACTGTTTCACTGCCAAGAAACCTACGGCAGAGATCTGCTGTGGAGCCTCCTGCCCACACCTTATGAGACATTTGGAGCTTATGAGACATTTGGGATAGTAACGCAGTGGAAGGCTGATCTAGGCGGTAGCCTGCAAGGATAACATTGAGGTAGAACAGGTCAGGGGCAGTCTAGAAAACCTAGCTCTGGAAAGAAGCCCAGCCTGTCCACTCAGTTGCAGAAGGATCTTGCTTGAGTTAGTCACCTGCCTTCCCAAGTCTGTTTCCTCATTTACAATGTGGGGTAATCACGTAGCTCCTATGGCAGGTTTTGGGGGGGGGAGAGTTAAAAGATGCATGTAACGACGCAGTGTTCCAGTCAAGGTTAACGCAGTGCCTACCCTTTAATAAATGCTAGCAGTTCCCATTGTGGCTGCTGCGGGCAGCTGAGGGGACTAAATGAGGATGCCGAGGAATGGGACTGAACTTGACTGAAGGTAGACAGAGCCCCAAATAACTGACTCAACGGAAGGACCAAGGACCCAGTGGGAAGTCAGGATCCAGGGGAGTTGAGGGAGCCCCTCAGGCCTGCCTCCGATAGTTCCCTGGCTCTCTTGGAGAACGTGGAGACAAACAGAGCCGGGCATGTGCACAGACACACGTGATCACCACAGTGATGCAGAGGCAGACCCAGACAAAAGAGCGAGACAGGAGCCAACCAGACACACAGACAGAGACAGCCTCGAGGAGTCGTGTAGACAGGGATAATGACAGGAACGCGCCAGACCCAGGCACCGAGGGCGACAAGATAAGCTATAGATAGGCAGGTGCACGCAGACACCCAGCCCCACACACAGCCGACCCTGTGAGGCCGACGGGCGAACACAGCGCCCAGTCAGAGGCAGACACAACGCCCGCAGTGACACATAGCGGGCCAGCGCGCCGCCCGCCGGGGCCGCCACTGTCACTTCTCCATGGGGGCGGGGAGGGGCCGGCGGCGGGGGAAGGCTGGGGAAGGGAATCCCGGGCGGGCGGCCTGCCCGGGCGGCTGAGTCACCGCGGAGCCCCAGCCCGCGGCCCTCCCTCTCCCTCCGGCTCTCCCAGGTGAGCAGCGAGCCGGGAACGTCCTAGCTCCCGCCATGCCGAAAGAAGACAGCCAAGGGACGGGGCCCGCGGGGGTCGGCCCTGGGTCCGCCCCACCTCCGAGCCGGTGCGTGCCGGCCCAGTGTGCATGCTCGGGAGAAACCGGTCCGCGACGGGGCGGCGGGGGGGGGGGGGATCTGGTGTCTCGGGCCGTCCGTCCGTCCGTCCGTCCAGCGTCTGCTTGCGGACCGCAGGCCTCCCTCTTAGACCCCGCGCTCCGGGAGCCGCGCGGAGCGGGGCGCTCCTGCCCCCCGAGCCCGGAGAGAGTTAAGTGGGTGTGATTGATGGAGCGGCTCTCTCTCCGGGGACTCAACGGGGGAAGAGGGGGGGGTCGGTTAAAGTCCTACGAGTCCAGATCCCGGATGCAGGAGGCGGGGCTCGGCCGTGCCGGGAGTGCCCGGATGGAGAGGGCGTGGCTTTCGGCCCAAGTGGCATTAACCCTTTCTGGGCGGCCGGCTTTTGGGGCCCGTCGGTCGGGTTGCGGGGCGGGCGGGCGGGCGGGGGGGGGGGGCGGGCAGGCTGGATCGTCAGCCTCGGGAGTGTGTCGGGCTCCCAGCCCGGTCGTGGACGTGCGCGCCTGCCTGCCTGCCTTCGAGGAGCCTGGGGGGTGTCTGTCTTTGTGCGTGTCCCCGGTGGCCCCCTCCTCCCCTTGGTTAGTGGGAGCCCTGGGAGCCGGGGAGGGCCGCTCCTGCCTCCAAGCGAGAGTGGAGGTGAGAGTGGACGGCCAGGCGGCCCGCGGCGGCGGCCGCGGAACAGGTGTGCGTGCGGCGGCGGGGCTGCCCGGCGCGGGGTGGGGCCGTCTGGAGGGAGACGGAGGGGAAATTCCGCGGGACCGGGGGTGAGCCGTGTGTGTGTGTGGGCTGAGGAGTTGTGTCTGCCTCTGACTGTGTGTCTGTGCGAGCCGAGGGAGGCGGGGGCTGAGTCAGTGGGAACCGGGGATGGTTTTCGGCGTGACTCACTCCCCCGCCCCCCCCCACCCGCCCCGAGCCTGATTCAGACCCCGAGAAAGGCTTTGTTCGTGGGGCGGATGGGAAGTCAGGCGCCTGCGTCCCTGGTCGTGGGGGGGACGAGGACACAGGTCGGTGGTGGTGGTGGTGGTGGTTGGCGAGATCACGCTTAGGGTACAGGAAGTTTTGTTCTGGGGCGCTCCGTCGTCGTCCGTGGTGTCGTCGTGGGAGGGGGTGGATAGAGGCTGAAGATCAAGAAGAGGGCTGGAGGGGGACGGAACTCGCTAGTTTGGGGAAAGCTGAGTCAGTTCCCCGTGGGAAAGGGGAAGTGGCCGAGGGGAAGTGTCATCATCGCAGAAGGGGAAGCTGCATTTCCTGGTAACTAGCAGCGTTCTGGGCACCACTTCCTTAGCAGGGCGCCTGCTTCTCTGACACCTGGTACCCCGCGCCGCCGCCGTTGGTCCACGTCTGGTCCCTCGTCCCCCCCCTCGCAGGGCTTGTCTGGGGAGGGGGTCAGCCGGTTTGGGCTGCACTTGACCACCTTGGCGTTGTACGTGTCCCGGGGGCTTGGTAACTGACGGACTGCAGCAGCCTCGGGAGAGTCCCGACCCTCGCAGCCCGCGGGGCGCGAGCTGCCACCGGGGCCGGGAGACCCGGCAGCCTGCGGGAACCCGTCGGGTCCGAACACTTCTCCACGCACAGATGACCTTGCCCCGGCGGGAGGGAAAAAGACTTGTTTTCGCCCGCACCCCTTGTGCCTTTGTGGGCTGGGTGGAAATTTCCCCGCAGTGTCGACTTCTCGGCCAAGGCGAACTTTCCAGCCGCCCCCAACCCCTCGCCGCGCGCTCTCCCCCGGCTTCCTGCCCGGCGCTTTCTCCAGCTGGAGCGCTGGCCCCGCCCCCGCGGCTTTGTACTCGACACTCGCCTCTCGCCGCTCTTTGTACTCTAGACTCTCAATGGACCGATCCCGGGAGCGAGCGGAGCCGGCTCCCTACCTGCTGGGACCTGGGGTAGGCGCAGGCAAGCAGCTGCCGGGCTCCGAGAGTCGAGGAGGGGAGAGAGCTGGGGCTAAAGGGAGCGAGCCTAGGAGCGAGGAGCGCCGTGTCCGTTGTGGGTCCCGTCGGCTTCGACGGGAAGCAGTGAGTGGGGGGGGGGGGGGGGAGGATTGGCGAGAAGGAGGAAGTGAAACGGGTTCTGGGTTCTTTAAGGGAGTAGGCGGTGAGAGTGGGACAGGGGTGATGTCACTGCCTGCTGGGCCCCGCCCTCCACTCTCTCTCTCTCCCGAAGGACCCCCCCCTTTACACACATCGCTTCCGCTGCGCAAGTGGCCACGTCACGGGCAACCCCCGAAATCCCCCCCTCCCCTGGGGGGGGGTGGGGGCCACGTGGGCCGTGGGGAACCGCGTGGCCCCGGCAGGGAAAGGGCATAGAGGATACAGGAGCCACGCGAGAGGGACCACTCCACGGTGCTCAGCTTCCCCGAAGTTGGAGGGCTGAGTTGGGGGGGACTGGCTGAGGGGGGCCGGCCGGTGTGGACGACTCAGAGCCGGGGAAGAGTGGAGGAGCTGGAGGAGGAACTTGGTATGAGACTGGGGACTTGACCGTGATTCCGGACCGGGTCCGGCGCTGGAGGCGGAGCGTTCCGATGGAGGCGCCGGCCGGCCCGGTGCGGGCTCGGCTGTGATGCCAGACCTAAGCGGTTCCACCGGAGTGGTCGAGCGCAGAGTCTGTCGGGGGGCCATGGGGAGCGAGGAGGGGGATAGCGCTGCCTTTGCCGGCGTCGTGCGTGGGTCTGCTGTCCGTCCTTGGGGTGGCGAGGCAGAGGACGACTCCAGCAGTCCGGCGGGGACCATGGCCAGTTGGGTGGATGCGTGAGGCTTGTCCTCCGGTCCAACCGCGAGTGGTTTCCCCGTCCTCACCCGCGTGGGTCCTCTTAGCCAGCTGGAGGTGACTGCCCCGCCGGCCACCGGGTTCCGGTCCCAGATGGGGACCCTCGGTGGGAGCCTCGGGGTCACACCGGGGTCACCCTAGGGCGAGCCTGTCTGACCGGCCCTGCCGCTCCTCCTCCGGAGGCCGCCGAGTGCTCGGCTCAACCTCGCTCCTATTGGTTCCTGCCAGGCTGTTACCGAGGCGGAGACAAGGGTGATGATTGGCTTTCTGGGGAGAGAGACGTCTTGTGATTGGCTAAACCTCCGGAGCTTTTGAAGCTGCGAGAGGACGCTCCCACGGAGGCTGGGTAAGCAGCCGCGCGGTAGGTCGCCCTAGTAGCTCGGGATTGGAAGGAAGCCTGTCCGACTGTACGGCGGCTGCGTTGTACCTATTGTTGACTCTCTCCCCGCCGCTTGTCCCACATTCCTGTCACTCCACTAGGGGCCTCTAGGGGCTCCTTATGCCGGTGTCTGCCCCGGCTTCTGGCCCTCAGTCTCCTATCGGGCCCTGACTCTGCTGGCAAGTTCAGCGTCCTTTTCTTCCCGCTGTAGAATTGGTCGTGGGAGGCCAGTGGCTGCCACCTGGAAATAGTGGGCACTCTTGTTGAGAGCAGTCGGAGCTGGACCATCGCGCCAGAGAGCTGGGGCAGGGGGGCGTGCCCCATCTCCAGGGCTCCTGGGGCCACTGCTGACCTGGTAAGGGAAGGGCCGGGGCTGTAGCTGAATGTACAGATGAAATGTTTTATCCCCTGTTAGAGCGTGCTCTCTTGTCCCCGACCTAGGCTGGATGCATCGGGCAGTGGACCCTCCAGGGGCCCGCTCTGCACGGGAAGCCTTTGCCCTTGGGGGCCTGAACTGTGCTGGGGCCTGGAGCTCCTGCCCACCCCATCCTCCCCCTCGAAGCTCATGGCTGCCTGGAGGCAGGTGAGAACTGGGCCTGTCCTATCTCCGGGCATTTCTCCTCTCTGCCCATTTCCGCCATTCTCCGTGCGTTTCTGTTATTTGGTCGCCCAGACACCAGCCTCACCTGCTCTTCCTCTCTCCAGCGCCTCCTTTCCAGGGAGCAGGATTGCTTCTGGCAATCCGTAACAGACCTTTCCTCTTTACAGATGCTCAGCCAGCATCGGGCAGCCCCCTCTCCCTGCCCCGCTCCCACCTTCCCACGGCAGTAGCTCCGGGCACCCAAACAAACCCTATTATGCTCCTGGGTAAGTGGGGGACTCGAAAGTTCTGGGGTTGGAGGTAAGACTGAGGCCTTGAAATGTCCCCTGAAGCCTGATCACTCCCAACGCCCACTCCGTAGGACACCGGCCCCGAGACCCCTCCACGGGAAGCTGGAATCCCTGCATGGCTGTGTCCAGGCCTTGCTGCGGGAGCCAGCCCAGCCAGGGCTCTGGGAACAGCTTGGACAGCTGTACGAGTCGGAGCATGACAGCGAGGAGGCCGTATGCTGCTACCACAGGGCCCTTCGATACGGAGGAAGCTTCACCGAGCTGGGGCCCCGAATTGGCCGACTGCAGCAGGTGAGGCCAGGCAGGACACAGGTGGCCCAGATTGGCCGTTTAGCTCAGTGTTCCGGTTCATCTTAAATCTGCCCTTTCCCCTCCGCCCAGGCCCAGCTCTGGAACTTTCATGCCGGCTCCTGTCAGCACCGAGCCAAGGTCCTGCCCCCCCTGGAGCAAGTATGGAATTTGCTGCACCTTGAGGTGAGACTGAAGCCCAGTGAATCAGGAAAGGGAGCTGTGGTCGGCCGGGCCCGGGCCATCATCTCTCTTGCTTGTTTTTAGCACAAACGGAACTATGGGGCTAAGCGAGGGGGTCCCCCAGTGAAGAGATCTGCGGAACCCCCCGTGGTACAGCCAATGCCTCCGGCAGCACTCTCGGGCCCCTCAGGAGAGGAGGGCCTGAGCCCCGGGGGCAAGCGCAGGAGAGGCTGTAGCTCTGAACAGGTATGACTGGGGGTGGGTCAGGTATGACAGGGGTGGGTCAGCAGGCAGGGAGGAGGCGGGGATGGACAGGGATGACTCGGGGTGGACAGGATGACTGGGGATGGACAGGGATGACTCCGGGTGGGTCAGGGATGGCTGGGGGTGGGTCAGCAGGCAGAGGGTTTTCACGCTCTCTTCTATTCTAGGCTGGCCTTCCCCCAGGTCTGCCGCTCCCTCCACCACCATTACCACCACCACCACCACCACCTCCACCCCCACCTCCACCCCCACTGCCCAGCCTGGCTATTAGTCCTCCATTTCAGCTGACTAAGCCAGGGCTGTGGAATACCCTGCATGGAGATGCTTGGGGCCCCGAGCGCAAGGGTTCAGCACCCCCAGAGCGCCAGGTAAGCCCCTCCCTAATACTTGCGATTCCTCACCTCCTGAAAGTTGGCTGTTCCATCCCTCACTTTGTGCCCCATTTTTCCCCCCCCAGGAGCAGCGGCACTCGCTGCCTCACTCATATCCATACCCAGCTCCTGCTTACACTGCTCACCCGCCCAGCCACCAGCGGCTGGTCCCAGCCACACCCCTTGGTCCAGGTCCCCGACCCCCAGGAGCAGAGAGCCATGGCTGCCTGCCTGCCACCCGTCCCCCCGGAAGTGACCTTAGAGAGAGCAGAGTTCAGAGGTCGCGGATGGACTCCAGCGTTTCACCAGCAGCATCTACCGCCTGCGTGCCTTACGTCCCTTCCCGGCCCCCTGGCCTCCCCGGCACCAGCAGCAGCAGCAGCAGCAGCAGCAGCAGCAGCAGTAACAACACTGGTCTTCGGGGTGTGGAGCCGAGCCCAGGCCTTGTACGCGATGACCTCGGCCTGAAGGTGGGTGGGGGTGTCCGTGGGGGGCTGGAGCAGCACCCTGATCTCCTCGCTCTGTCCTTGCAGCCTGGCGCTGACCATTACCAAACTCCTGCGCTGGAGATCTCCCCTCACCAGGCCCGCCTGGGGCCCTCGGCACACAGCAGTCGGAAACCGTTTTTGACAGCCTCTGCTGCCCCTCCCCACTTGTCCCTACCACCCGGGACCCCATCATCCCCTCCCCCCGCCTGTCCTCGCCTCTTACGCCCTCCGCCACCCCCTGCTTGGATGAAGGGCTCAGCCTGCCGCAGCTCAGCCCGAGAGGATGGAGAGATCTTAGGGGAGCTCCTCTTTGGTGCTGAGGGACCTCCCCGTCCTCCCCCGCCCCTTCCCCACCGTGATGGCTTCTTGGGGCCTCCAAACCCCCGCTTTTCTGTGGGCACTCAGGATTCACATACCCCTCCCACCCCCCCAGCCACCACCACCAGCAGCAGCAGCGGCAGCAACAGCAACAGCAGCAGCAGCAGCAGCAGCAGCCACAGCAGTAGTAGTCCTACTGGGCCTGTGCCCTTCCCTCCGCCCCCCTACCTGGCCAGAAGTATAGACCCCCTTCCCAGGCCATCTAGCCCAACACTGAGCTCCCAGGACCCACCTCTTCCTCCACTGACTCTTGCCCTGCCTCCAGCCCCTCCCTCCTCCTGCCACCAAAATACCTCAGGAAGCTTCAGGCGCTCGGAGAGCCCCCGGCCCAGGGTCTCCTTCCCAAAGACCCCCGAGGTGGGGCAGGGGCCACCCCCAGGCTCTCTGAGTAAAGCCCCCCAGCCTGTGCCACCTGGGGCTGGCGAGCTGCCTGCCCGAGGCCCGAGGCTCTTTGATTTCCCACCAACTCCGCTGGAGGACCAGTTTGAAGAGCCGGCTGAATTCAAGATCCTACCCGACGGGCTCGCTAACATCATGAAGATGCTGGATGAATCCATTCGGAAGGAGGAGGAGCAGCAGCAGCAGCAGCAGCAGGAGGCAGGCGTGGTCCCCCCGCCCCCACTCAAAGAACCCTTCGCTTCTCTCCAGCCTCCATTTCCCAGTGACACAGCCCCAACCACCACTGCTGCTGCCCCCGCTGCCTCCACGGCCACCACCACCGCCGTCGCCGCCGCCACCACCACCCCCCAAGAAGAGGAGAAGAAGCCACCACCAGCCCTGCCGCCGCCACCGCCTCTAGCCAAGTTTCCTCCACCTCCCCAGTCCCAGCCCCCACCACCTCCACCAGCCAGCCCAGCCAGCCTGCTCAAATCATTGGCCTCTGTTCTCGAGGGACAGAAGTACTGTTACCGGGGGACTGGAGCGGCTGTCCCAGCCAGGCCCGGGTCCTTGCCCACCACTCAGTATTCCTCTAGTCCTGCATCAGGTGCTACCGCCCCACCACCCACGTCATTGGCCCCCAGCGCCCAGGGCTCCCCCAAGCCCTCGGTTTCCTCGTCATCTCAGTTCTCTACCTCAGGCGGGCCTTGGGCCCGGGAGCGCAGGGCAGGTGAAGAGCCAGCACCAGGCCCCGTGACCCCTGCCCAGCTGCCCCCACCTCTGCCGCTGCCCCCTGCTCGTTCTGAGTCTGAGGTGCTAGAAGAGATCAGCCGGGCTTGTGAGACCCTTGTAGAGCGGGTGGGCCGGAGTGCCACCCACCCGGCAGACCCGGTGGACACAGCCGATCCGGTGGACAATGGGACAGAGCCGCTGCTGCCTCCCGCCCAGGCCAAGGAGGAGGGTGGTGGGGCGGCAGCGGCAGCGGCAGCGGCAGCCCCAGGTAGTGGCAAGCGTCGGCAGAAGGAGCATCGGAGGCACAGACGGGCCTGTAGGGACAGTGTGGGTCGCCGGCCCCGGGAGGGGAGGGCCAAGGCCAAGGCTCCCAAAGAAAAGAGTCGAAGGGTGCTGGGGAACCTGGACTTGCAGAGTGAAGAAATCCAGGGCCGGGAAAAGGCCCGGCCTGATCTAGGTGGGGCCTCCAAAGTCAAGACACCCACAGCTCCGACGCCCCCACCTGCTCCTGCGCCCTCTGCTCAGCCACCCCCATCCGCCCCCGTCCCTGGGAAGAAGACCCGAGAGGAAGCGCCGGGGCCCCCGGGCGTGAGCCGTGCGGATATGCTGAAGCTCCGGTCACTGAGTGAGGGCCCTCCCAAGGAGCTGAAGATCCGGCTCATCAAGGTGGAGAGCGGCGACAAGGAGACCTTCATTGCGTCTGAGGTGGAAGAGCGGCGGCTTCGCATGGCGGACCTCACCATCAGCCACTGTGCTGCAGACGTCATGCGTGCCAGCAAGTGAGTCGGGGGCCCCGGTACCCGAGGCTGCCTACCTGTCCCGGGGACGGGCTCCTGCTCATCGCCTCACGCTTCTGACCCTGTTCTGTGGTCTCCCCACAGGAACGCCAAGGTGAAAGGGAAATTTCGAGAGTCCTACCTTTCCCCGGCCCAGTCTGTGAAGCCGAAGATCAACACTGAGGAGAAGCTGCCCCGGGAAAAACTCAACCCCCCTACACCCAGCATCTATGTATGTGTGCCGTCTGCCCCGGAACCGCCCTTCCCAGAGGGTTGGGGTGGGGTACCTGGAGCCCGGGCAGAGGCTCTGACCCCCGTGTCTCCTGGTTGTCTTAGCTGGAGAGCAAGCGAGACGCTTTCTCGCCAGTTCTGCTCCAGTTCTGCACGGACCCCCGGAACCCCATCACCGTCATCAGGGGCCTGGCCGGCTCACTGCGGCTCAGTGAGTTTGGGGGGGCTGTAAGGACTGTGGTATGTGGAACCCTTGGAGAACCACCCCATGCTTTCAGACTTGCCCCAGTGATTCTAAGGCTCCCCTGTACTCAGTCAGGCACAGGCAATGAGGAGGGCTGAGCCGTGTGCCAGCCCGCCTTGAGAGGTCCTCATCTGCCATTTCTGTCCCCAGAAGTGGACACGTGGGAAGGGGGATCTCAGGAGTGGTTAGAGTCGCTTCTGGTTGTCTCTGTTTCTATGAAAAGAATAAGCCAGGCGGTGAAGGCCTGTCATCTCAGCACTCAGGAGGCAGAGCCAGGCAGATCTCTGTGAGGCCAGCCTGGTCTACAGAGAGAGTTCCAGGACAGGAACCCTGTCTCCAAAAACCAAACAGATGTAAAGAATGGATCGTAGACTACTTCTGATCCATAGTTTGGTTTTTCTCTTTTTTGATCTTTTATTGTGCGAAATTGTAAACAGTATAAAACTAGAGGAAACTATATAGAAATGTAAAGGCCGGTCTTGTTTCCTTTCTCTCCTCCCACTGAGTAATTCGA
Source organism: Peromyscus maniculatus bairdii (assembly GCF_049852395.1). Lineage (NCBI taxonomy): Eukaryota > Metazoa > Chordata > Mammalia > Rodentia > Cricetidae > Peromyscus > Peromyscus maniculatus. The sequence goes on along the minus strand of NC_134859.1, from coordinate 54,068,696 downwards.
GGGACATTTCAAACTTGACTCCATCTTTCACTTGTTCCAGGGGCCACTTGCCATTCACTGATGGCCTACTGTGTGGCCATATGCATGTCTGAGAATTCTAGTTGAGAGACTGAGGCCTGAAGTTGCAGAAAGGGGCTGGGGAGGGCCCAAAGAAGGCAGGCAGCCTTGCCAGCTTCCCGGGGCTGGGATTCCTGTCAGTTCCTGGGTGCTGAGTTCTGCCCCGTCTGTAGACTTAGGCCTCTTCTCCACCAAGACGCTGGTGGAGGCCAGCGGCGAGCATACCGTGGAGGTGCGCACCCAGGTGCAGCAGCCCTCAGATGAGAACTGGGACCTGACCGGCACAAGGCAGATCTGGCCCTGCGAGAGCTCCCGCTCACACACCACCATCGCCAAGTACGCCCAGTACCAGGCTTCGTCCTTTCAGGAGTCCCTGCAGGTGAGGCGCATGCGCGCGTGGGTGGCAGCAGGGGTGCCGGGGTGGGACTGGGCTGGGTGGCCTTCAGGGCGGCGCTGACCCAGACCCGCCTCCCCACCTGCCCGAGCAGGAGGAGAAGGAGAGCGAGGACGAGGAGTCGGAGGAACCCGACAGCACCACAGGAACCCCCCCCAGGTAAAGTGTGACTCTGTCCCCCTGGCCGCGCGCTCTCGCCCCCTTGGTTGGCCAACAACCTGCCTGCTTCTTCCAGCAGCAGCGCGCCGGACCCCAAGAACCACCACATCATCAAGTTCGGCACTAACATCGACCTGTCCGATGCCAAGAGGTCAGTGGGGCTAGACCGCTGAGGCTGGCCGACACGCTGGCTGCCCGGTGCTCGTCTGGATGCCCTTGACCTCGTTGGCATTCCTCTGTTGGCAGGTGGAAGCCCCAGCTCCAGGAGCTGCTCAAGCTGCCCGCCTTCATGCGGGTAACGTCCACGGGCAACATGCTCAGCCACGTGGGCCACACCATCCTGGGCATGAACACGGTGCAGCTCTACATGAAGGTCCCTGGCAGCCGGACGCCAGGTGTGCTGCCCGCCCCGCGCGTCCTCGCCCTGCCCCGCGCGTCCTAACCGTGCGCGTCCTCGCCTCGCGCATCCTCCCCCTGCCCTGTGCATCCTCGCCCCGCACGTCCTCGCCCTGCCCCGCGCGTCCTCGCCCCGCGCGTCCTCGCCCTGTGCGTCCTCGCCCCGCGCATCCTCGCCCTGCCCCGCGCGTCCTCGCCCCGCGCATCCTCGCCCTGCCCCGCGCGTCCTCGCCCCGCGCACGCACGGTGCGGGAAGCGCGCCCTCCGTGCTTGGCCCGCGGGCCGGCCAATGAGGGCACAGGGCGGGGCCGTCGCGGCGCAGCCTGGCCTCGGACCATCCCTGACGCTCTGTCTCCCTCTGCAGGCCACCAGGAGAATAACAATTTCTGCTCCGTCAATATCAACATTGGCCCCGGGGACTGTGAGTGGTTCGCGGTGCACGAGCACTATTGGGAGACCATCAGCGCCTTCTGCGATCGGTGCGCACCACCCCTTGCTAGTACCCCCGCCACACCGGGCCCTGGGGTCTCTCACCTGACCCTGTGGCTGCCCACTCCACAGGCACGGTGTGGACTACCTGACGGGTTCCTGGTGGCCAATCTTGGATGACCTCTATGCGTCCAATATCCCTGTTTACCGCTTCGTGCAGCGCCCTGGGGACCTTGTGTGGATCAACGCAGGGACCGTGCACTGGGTGCAGGCTACTGGCTGGTGCAACAACATTGCCTGGAACGTGGGGCCCCTCACCGGTGAGAGGCAGGGGTCGGGTCGTCATGGTATAGTGAGGGGTGTGAGGAGTGAGGCCCGTCGGGGAGGGGTGGGTCTGAGGGAAGAGCGGGCTGGGGCTCTCTGAGAGTCTCAGGGACGCCCTCCGGCCCGCCCGCCCGCCCGCCCGCAGCCTATCAGTACCAGCTGGCCCTGGAGCGGTACGAGTGGAACGAGGTGAAGAACGTCAAGTCCATCGTGCCCATGATTCACGTGTCCTGGAACGTAGCTCGGACGGTCAAAATCAGCGACCCCGACTTGTTCAAGATGATCAAGTGAGGCCCCGTGTGGTTAGCAGCCCCCCCACCCCCGACAGGTTCCTCCCACCCTTGTTCTCCATGTCTCCATCCACGTCTGCGACACCTTCACAGAAGTCCCTGTGCCTTGGAGGAGGCTGACAAAACCCCGTTCTCATCCCACAGCCATTGTGTCCTGTGACACACACGCACACACACGCGGGCACATGCACACACACACCCTCACCCTCCATCACCCTCGAAATGTCAACCATGACGTACTCAAGACAGGAAGTACAACTCAAAAGGGGGCCTGGGAAGTTCACGGGCTGAGGTCCTGGGTCCCGCCCCCGCCCGCCCGCCCTGGCACACCTCCCCCTTAGGGTCCCGTCTCAGTGCCACCTTCGGCCCTTGCCAGGTTCTGCCTCCTGCAGTCAATGAAGCACTGCCAGGTGCAGCGGGAGAGCCTGGTGCGGGCGGGGAAGAAGATCGCTTACCAAGGCCGCGTCAAGGACGAGCCTGCCTACTACTGCAACGAATGCGACGTGAGTGACTGCGCGCGCTCCTGTGGACGCTGCCCCCGTGCCCGGGGTGCCCGCGGGGGGCCGCCTCCCGCCTGACCGCCCGGCCCTTCCTCCCGGCCAGGTGGAGGTGTTCAACATCCTGTTCGTCACGAGCGAGAACGGCAGCCGAAACACGTACCTGGTGCACTGCGAGGGCTGCGCGCGCCGTCGGAGCGCGGGCCTGCAGGGCGTGGTGGTGCTGGAGCAGTACCGGACGGAGGAGCTGGCGCAGGCCTACGATGCCTTCACGCTGGTGAGCGCGGCGGCGGGGCTGCCCGAGGGGGCGGGCGGGCGGCGGGGCTGCCCGACGGGGCGGCCCGGCCCCGCGCCCCCACGCTGAAGCCCCGCTCTGTCCCTCCAGGCTCCCGCCAGCACGTCGCGATGAGGCCGGACGCCCCGCTGCTCGCCCGCCCCCCGCAGGGCGCGGCGGGGCCACCAGCACACGCCTGGGCTGGACCTAGGTCCCGCCTCTGGCCGGGAAGGGGGTCGGGCCCAGCCCTTCCACCCTTATTGGCAGCTCCCCACTTAATTTATTAAGAAAAAACCATTTTTTTAACAAATACGAGGAAAAAAAAAAAAAGGAAAAAAAATGGGAGGCGGGGAGGGGCCGCGGCCCTCGCCCAGCAGCGCCTCCCTCACCGACTTTGGCCTTTCTAGCAACAGACACAAGGACCAGGCTCCGGCGGCGGCGGCGGCGGGGGTCACATACGGGTTCCCTCAGCCTGCCCGCCGCCCGCCTCCCGCCCGCCGCCGGCGCACGCAGACGCTCGCGGCTCGTGTACATAGACGTTCGGCAGCCGAGGTTTTTAACGAGATTCTTTGTATGGGCTTTACCCTCCCCAGGACCTTTTTTTTACTTCAACGCTAGCTGTGACCCCTGTCCATGTCTCTGTTTATTCACTCGGTTATGATTTGTATTTTTGTTCCTTTTTTGTTTTTGGTTTTTAATTTATAACAGTCCCACTCACCTCTATTTATTCATTTTTTTCTTTTACTTTTTTTTTTTTTCTTTTTTGGGAAACCCGACCTCCTGCACCCCAAGCCATCCATCCATCCCTCCTGCCTCCCGGGGAGGCCGCTCCTGGGCTCCCCTCGCGCCCCAGTGTATGTCCGGGCCTGGCCCGTCCGTCTCCGCCCGCCCGCGGCTCCAGCCGGGCTCTCATGGTGCTCAAACCCGCTCCCCTCCCCTACGTCCTGCACTTTCTTGGACCAGTACCCCCACTCCCGACCCGACCCCAGCCCCACCTGAGGGTGAGCGACTCCTGTACTGTAGGGGAAGAAGTGGGAACTTAAATGGTATTTTGTAAAAAAAATAAAATAAATAAATAAAATAAAAAATAAAGTTTTAAAGAAAGAACTATGAGGAACCCTGACCTCCCCAGCCTCGGCCAATTTAAAAAACATTGGACACCTCCACCTCCACCATCCCCCCCCCCTTTTTTTTTAAAGGCGTGAAACAGCCCAGGGCAGGGCCTCTCTGGGGCAGGGACACCCTGGGGTGAGTTTCTCTGGGGCTTTATTTTCATTTTCTTGGTTCGTTTTCTCCCGCTGGGGCTGCGGAGGGGTGGGGGGTTTACTGTCCCGCCCCTCACACTGCACTGTCCCTCTGCCCCAGGGGCAGGGGGGTCTTCCCAACCCGACCCTATTTTCGGTGATTTTTGTGTGAGAATATTAATATTAAAAATAAAAGCAGGAAAAAAAAAAGAGAGCCTTGTGTTTTGATGATGGCCGTAGAGTGTCAGTTGAAGGGCTGGGAATTGATGGCTCCATGGGGGGCGGCGGAGGGAGACCCCGGCGGCGGCGAGCCCCTCCCCGGGGGCGCCTGTGGAATGTCCAGAGCCACGGTCTGCTCCTTGGGATGAGGATGCCTAATCCTGGAGCTGCATTCCAGGATAAGGTGGTTGGGGGTGGGGAGAGGCTGCCCCGGGGGAGGGGCAGGAAAGGGCTATAAGGGCCGCAGCCTTGCGGGGCGGGAACCAGCCAGGCCATGGCGGAGGTCCCGGGAGCCCAGCGCTCGGTTCTCGCGGGCAGCCCAGAGCCCCGGGATCCCCTGGATTGCTGGGCCTGTGCGGTGCTCGTGACCGCCCAGAACCTGCTGGTGGCTGTCTTCAATCTTCTCCTGCTGGCACTGGTCCTGGGGACCATCTTGCTTCCCGCTGTCACCATGTTGGGCTTCGGCTTTCTCTGCCACTCCCAGGTAAGCATGGGGCCCGAGGGGTGGAGATGTTGGGGTGTCTGAGCCACAACCTCCGACCTGGGCTGTTTCCCTCCGGGGCAGAGTCTGATGTCTCTCATCTGCACAGTTCCTGCGCTCCCAGGCACCCCCTTGCACCGCCCATCTGCGGGACCCAGGCTTCACCGCCCTGCTGGTCACTGGATTCCTGCTGCTGGTGCCGCTGCTGGTGCTTGCCCTGGCCACCTACCGCCGTCTCTGCCTGCGCCTGCGCCTGGCCGACTGCCTAGTACCCTACAGCCGAGCCCTCTACAGGCGCCGGCGCATCCCACAGCCGAAGCAAATCCCGGCCTCACCGGGGTCCCGGGCTGTTCCCACACCGGGAAAGGTCTGGGTTTGAGGTGCGTTGAGTCAAGAATTCTGTCCATTGTCCTCCTGGTCACGAAGGGACTTGAAGCAAGCCCAGGGCTATTCTGCCCTGTCCTGCTCCTTACCACTGCCCGAGTCAGGCCCTAGCATCCCTTGGACGGCGCAGCATCACCTGTGGACTCAATGCTGGCGAAAATCCCCATGCCCCAGAAAATCTCATGGAATCCTGAACCTCTGGGCTGGACCCTGCACGTTTTCCTTCCCTCTCCTAGCGTAAATAGGAGATCTGGACCTTGTGACTTCCTTTGCTGGTGCAGCTCGTCTCATATTTGCGAGACCGAGGGACAGGGCTAGAGAAGAAACCATCACAAATAATAAAGAATTTATGAAATGGATGTGCTCTGTGAGTACCGCGGTGGCGCATACGCACACAGTCGTCCCTGCCCAGGGCTCAGGAGTGGGAAACACATCCCTCAGACTCCAAACCGGCAGACAGAGCATCCTTCAGCATCCTGCCTTTGCCTTATCGCATCGGCCCGTTCTTCCTGGTTAGACCCCAGAGTTCTGACCCTGACCCCAAAGTCACTTCTCCATTAATAGCTCAGAGGGGCCTCGCTTCGGCTGCCTACCCAGCTCCCCTTGGGGACCCGAGCCCGTTCTCTGACCCCAGCTTAAAGGAACTAAGTGTTGCCAGGCCGGGGTGGGGAAACAATGGGTCTTCCGGAGCAGGATGACACCCCCTCCCGCTACAATCTGCAGCAGCGGCGTGGGAGGGAAGATGCAGGGGCCCACCCTAGAGCCTGTTGCTTTAAAACTCCTAACACGAGGGAGGCTCTGGTACTCCTGGGCATCAGGCTGAAGGGGCGGGTTGGGAAAGCTGAACTCAGATAAACCTCCTCTTGAGGGTGGGGTGCGCTATCCCTGCCCCGGCACCGGACCTCCACACGGACACCGGCCACTTTGATCATAGGCTTTAATGGTCTCGAAGAGAAGAAGTACGACTGTGGTCAGAGATACGGGGCCCCCGCCAGGCTCTCCCTTTGGACTTCAATAGAAACGATGTGATGTCCTGGTACCATGGCCAGACCCAGCACACGGGGCTCCCCCGCAGAAAATGAATCTGGGGGGAAAAAAAAAGGTCAAAGCATCAGAACGGCAGGCGAGCATCGGTCTCGCCCCCCGGAAAATGAGGGGTGCAGTGAGGCCCGCGAGAGGAAATGCCTCGCGGTTAGGTTTACGCCGCATTCCCTGGACACTGACCGGACGGCTTGAGGAACTCCTGCGCAGAGCCCAGGATGACATTACAGTCGCGGTCGGTGCACAGGAAGCAGCCGACTAGGGTCCTCCCATCGGTCATACGAATGCGCATGGTCTTGTTGAGCAGCGCTTCCAGCTGCTGCCGGGCACGCGCAGCCGGCGAGTCCTCCTGCTCGCCGTCAGAGTCCTGCTAGGGGCAGGACACGAACTCAGGCGCGCGCGGAGCACGCCCGCAGGACCACAGCTCCCAGCAGCCCGCGCGGCCCCGCCTGGAGCCCGGGGGCTGCCGGGAACTGTAGTTCTCTTTTCTGCCCTCGCCACCCCCTTCCCCTCTCCTCCGCCCGCTGTCGTGCCCCGGCTGCTCCTCCAGAACCCGAGCCCACGCTAACCCCGGCGCTGGAGCTGCTCTGACGCCGACTGCAGCAGCCGTTCTCCTCGCGCAGCAGCATGGTTGGCCCAGCTCCGGCCATTGGCCCCGGGACCGCCTTTGGGCCTTAAACTTCCTGAGAGCGTTTTTTGGGTCGGGGGGTATTCAGATCTCGCGAGTGCTCCCAAGCGCTTCCCTTCCGTGAGATTCCCAACTCCTCCGCGTCTTCGGTTCCGCCACTCCAGAGATCTCGCGAGACTTTATTTCAGCCCGGGCTCATGGATGCCGACTCGGCTGTTATAAGAATATCGCGAGACCTTTACCTGGAATTTGAAAATGTTTTCTGTTCTGGTCTCCCCACCGCCCTTCCCTGTTCCTCCTAAGTAACTCATGTAGTCTAGACTCCGTTATCACCCGGGGCGCCTTCATCTTCTCTAAGGACCGGCGCCGGAATCAAGGATATGCTTCCGGTGGACACGCGCAGCTCAGGCCCCGCCCCGCCGACGCGGTGCTTAGCTTCGGCGGACGGTGGCCGGGGGAGGACAATGGTTTCCATGTTAGCGACACACGCGCTCCGGGTGGCTCTGGAACCTGGTAGTTTGTTAAGAGGGTGCCGAGGAGCGAGGGAGCAGCCGAGGGAGCCGGTGCGCCTCGGAGAACGGGAGCCATGCCGCGCCGGGGCCTCGTGGCGGGGCCGGACTTTGAGTATTTCCACCGTCGGTATTTCACGCCGTCGGAAGTAGCGGAACACAACCAGCCCGAGGACCTTTGGGTGTCTTACCTGGGCTATGTGTACAACCTGACGCCCCTGGCGCAGGCGTTTAAAGGTAAGGGCATGGCCGGGGAGCTGGCTTCGGCTCCTGGGTGGCCGGCCTTTGACGGCCTCCGCTCCTTCTCAGGGGACCTGCTGCTGAAGCCCATCCTAGAAGTTGCAGGCCAGGACATTAGCCACTGGTTTGATCCAAAGACGAGAGATGTGAGTTCTGTTGGAATGTGGGCTTGGTGGAAGTGACGCCGGAGAGCGGGGAATAGGGGAGCGGGGACGGCGGGTTAAGAACCAGAACCCGACCGAGTGATGGCTCCTGTCATCCTCTCTCAACCCCTGCTTTTCAAGATTCGCAAGCACATAGATCCCATGACTGGTTGCTTGAGGTACCGCACCCCGCGGGGCCGCTTCGTGCACGTCCCACCTCCTCTGCCTCGCTCAGACTGGGCCAATGATTTCGGGAAGCCCTGGTGGAAGGGGTCGACTTACCAGGTGGGGCGGCTGTCTGCCAAGACCCGGAATATCCGTATTATTAACACTCTTACGTCGCAGGAGCACACACTGCAGGTGAGATGTGGTGCCTGGGGACAGGCTAGTGGGAACCAGAAATCGTTTCTGGGAGCTATGTTTTCTTCGTGTCACATTGTTATGAACAGGAAAGCAAATGACCGGGTTCCCAGGGTTGGAAATTTTAGAAGTATGTTTGGATTGCAGCTACCAGCCTCCTTCATAGGTCCAGGCCAGTGATGGAGGTCCATGGAAAGGCTCCTGTGCTGTTATAGACAGCAATTGAACTCTTAGTCTACTCAACGGCAGGTTGGAGGCACTGGCTTGGACTCTGTGGAGCCATTTGTTGGTTAGAAGTGATAGGACTCTGGTGTCTTCATTGTATGCTGGAGCCTCAGCTTTACTTTTCTGGGACCATGGGGTGCCTGAAGGGTGCTATCTGCTCATGGAGACACTCTGATCCAAGCTCTGTCGTTTTGGGGTACTGGTTCACTTCTGGTATTCTCCCCAGTTTCCTTAGAGCAAATCCTAAAGGATCTAGACACAAGGGCCCTTCTCCTGGCCTTTGGGGAGCGTGTGTGTGTGTGTGTGTGTGTGTGTGTGTGTGTGTGTGTGTGAATGTGTGTGTGAATGTGTGTATGTTCCACACAGAATTCTAAGGTGACTACTTCTGTGTTCCTTAGGTGGGGGCTCTGGAATCAATGTGGGAAATCCTACACCGCTATCTCCCGTATAATGCACATGCTGCCAGCTACACATGGAAATATGATGGGAAGAATCTGAACATGGATCACACCCTGGAAGAAAACGGGATCCGGGATGAAGAAGAGGAGTTTGACGCTCTTAATATGGATGCTACACTTCACACCCCCGCAGTGCTGCTCTACTTCAATGATGACCTCACAGAGTTGTAGGAAAGGAGATGTATGTGCATGTGGACTCAAGTTATATTTGAGTTTGCCTTTCTATGCTTTGAGGAAAAGAGGTGTGGGTCTGTGGGGCTGGGCCTAGACACCTGTTGCCCTCTGGGAACTGGCCTGTGGTTCTTGTGTCTCTCTGAAATGTAAAGGCTCTTATCCCTAGCTCCTCTATGATTTGCTCAGAGCATATTAGTGGGGATACAAGAAGAGAATTAATTCCTAGAATTGATAGGAAGAGACCTAGGGTCTTTCAGTTTGGAGTGTGTAGAGGAGGTCGAGTCCAGGCAGAACTCTTGGATAGTAAGAGAAAGACACAGGGATGAAGGGGTGGGAGAGATTTTTGGTAAAGGTGAGAAGGAGATGTTTGCAGGAAGATAGGATTTACAAAGACAGGATCTGGAAATTCCTGTCACCAGCTATGTTTGGTTGGTTGGTTGCCTTTCTAAAGGTGTTTAGCAGTTGACACCCCAGGAAAAGTGAATGACTGTTAGTCAGTTCAGGATAGAAATTATGCTAAGAGTTTTATGCTTTTTAATACAGCTATCCTATAAGGTGAATACTGGTAATGCTATTTCACAGACAGTTCCTTAGGAGTTTGGAAAGCACATTAGTTAGTAACCTAAGAGCACCACAGTGCAAACCCAAGCCTGCCCAACTTGGAAAGCCAGGCTCTTTTCAGTGTGAAGGCTCATTCTCAGTGGCTTCACCTAACACTTTAGGATTTCTTTAAAAGATTTACTTTATGTATATGGTGCTCTTTCTGCGTGTACATGCGTCTACACCTGCAGGCCAGAAGAGGGCATCAGATCCCATTAATAGATGGCTGGGAGGCACCATGTGGTTGCTAGGAATTGAACTCAGGTCCTCTGGAAGAGCAGTCAGTGCTCTTAACCACTGAGCCATCTCTGCCCCCTCACCTAACAGTTCTGATGGCTGCTATCAAACCATGTGTTTGGAATGTGAGCTTGTCCTGGGCTTGTTGCATGGGGGAAATGTAACCTATTGTGTAGTCGACATGCACTGTTTGAAGGGAGTTCATTAGCAGAGCACTCTAGGGACAGAGGCTGCTTCTTGATTAATATTATAGCAAGATTTCTGACTGACGCCAGGAAAAACCAGAATGGAGAAAGGGCCTGTAGATCAGACGTTGTAGTGAGGGACCTGGAGGGCCATTTCTTCTTCCTTTGACATTTACAGAAGGCAAGGAAGACAGGGTTGACTGTCTAAGCTGGTGACTCGGAAAGACAGGCCCTAAGGGAGGTAGACAACTCTCCTGGTGATTGGCTAATTTAGTTCCCTGTATCCCTAGCAGGGGAGGGGAATTAAGAATAACTGATAAATTGAGCCAGGCATGGTGGCTTTAATCCCAGCACTGGGGAGACAGAGGCAGGCAGAAATCTTTGAGTTTGAGGCCAGCCTGGTCTACAAAGTTAGTTCTAGGACAGCCAGAGCTGTTACACAGAAGAACTCTGTCTTGAAAAAACAAAAACGAAAAGAATGAGATAAGCAGACTTCCCCCGTGGCATCAGGCAAAAATAAATCAAGGAGAGTGCCTGCAAAAATAAATCAAGGAGGGTGCCTCTTCCCAGCCTCAGCCTGAGGTTCCAGTGGAGGGCAATGTGACCTCCATGAGACACGGGGTGGGCTGCATTGTTTTCTGAGAGGGTGACTATGGGAAACATGAACAAAGGTGGGAGCAACCCCGTTGGTTTCGGTGGTTTCTGAATCCACGAATGATGAGGACCTTACGTAGCCCCATGCAGTCTGAAAATCCATACGTTTGTTTGGATCCATCCATCAGATGTTTAGTCAGCTCTGAACTGATCTTACGTGTATTCTTGTTTGTTTTCCTAAGCCCTAAACTATTTGAGAACCAAAGCCATGTTGTTCCTCCCATGGCATCCTCAGGGCATGCACTTCTGGGATGAGCTCATTTTGCCCAAACTTGTCTCTCTTCCAGAGCATCCTATTCGTACTTTTACCTGGGATGGGCTCTCACTCTATAGCCCTGGCTGGCCAGGAACTCAGCTCCCCACCACACGCCTCTACTTTCTACCTCGATTATCCTAAATATTCCTTCCATTTTCCTTTCTTTTTTTAATCCCACCCTCCCGAGTTAAGTTTTCTTAGCACTGTGCATTTTCCAGTGTTCTTATTATCACTAGAAAACAATGGAGAGCCGGGCGGCGGTGGTGGCACATGCCTTTAATCCCAGCACTCGGGAGGCAGAGCCAGGCGGATCTCTCTGAGTTTGAGGCCAGCCTGGGCTACCAAGTGAGTTCCAGGAAAGGCACAAAGCTACACAGAGAAACCCTGTCTCGAGGAAAAAAAAAAAAAAGAAAGAAAGAAAGAAAAAAAAGGAAAGAAAACAATGGAGAATGGATGAAAATGACTGGCTGGCCGCTAGATTGTAAGCTCATAAGGGCAGAAATCTCATTCACTGCTGTATTCTCATTACCGAGCACATAGCTGCTGCACAATAAATAAATGATGAATATGATGAATGAACTCAGACGTCAAGGAATTCATCTGGAACAACTATTGGGTGTGACATAGTGTCCTGAAGGCAAAGCGGGACTAAGAGATGGTAGGATGCCTGGCCTATGCCTCGGTCTCCACCCGAACAGGTTTTTGTTGTTGGTTTGAGCCAAGACTCAAAATTACTCTGCAGACTCTGGCACCAGAGACAGTTGGGGGTAATCCACCTGTGATTCCCCCTGTGGCCACCAGGTGGCTCTAACGACTAAAGAGTCAGGGAGAGAGGAGCCGTAAAACCCAACTTCAAAGAAATTAGAATGGAACCCCAGCGGGGGTAATGGTCACATGTTAGGCATTACATGTCTGTAATCCTAGCACCTGGGAGGCAGAGGCAGGAGGATCTCTGTGAGTTGAGGCCAGCCTGGGCTACAGAGTGAATTCCAGGAAAGGCGCAAAACTACACAGAGAAACCCTGTCTCGAAAAGGAAAACAAACAAACAAACAAATAGAATTGAAAGGGTATGAGGGACTGATAGTGGGGAAGTCAGGGGAGGTCGTGGGAAGGACAGCCAAGGCTACGTGGAGAAACCCTGTCTCATAAATAAATAATAAGGAAGTCACAGATGGGGCTGGAGAGCTGGCTCCGTGGTTAAGAGCACTGAGTGCTCTTGTAGAGGACCAGGATTCCATTCCTAGCACCCACACGGTGACTGACAACCGTCTGTAAGTCTAGTTCTAGGGATCCCACACCAGTCTCCAGCACTGCACGCGCAGGCAAAGCATCTGCGCGTGCGTGCGCACACACATCTCAAAGGTCATTTATGGGATGAGGTGAGTAGAGGGTGTGTGGCGCTCAGGATGGAGTTCAGTGGTCGAGCATCTGTCAGAGGGGTGGGTGTGTATGGGGTGAGCTTTAGCGTTTAGGAATGAGGAACATCACATCTTGTTTTGTGATGTGGCTAGATTTAGTCCCTGTAGCTAGAGTTTTCCTGCCTTGCCCACAATTAGGACAAATCTCTCTCACCCGCCAGTCCCACAGCCGCTCAGACCCAACCAAGTAAACACAGAGACTTATTTTGCTTACAAACTGTATGGCCGTGGCAGGCTTCTTGCTAACTGTTCTTATATCTTAAATTAATCCATTTCCACAAATCTATACCCTCCCACACGGCTTGTGGCTTACTGGCATCTTTTCACGCTTCTTATCAGGGTGGTGGCTGGCAGTGACTCCTTTTGCCTTCCTGTTTTTTTATTTCTCCTCTCTGTTAGTCCCGCCTATACTTCCTGCCTAGCCACGGGCCAATCAGTGTTTTATTTATTGACCAATCAGAGCAACTTGACATACAGACCGTCCCTCAGCACAGCCAAGTGCAGACCATCTCAGACACCTGCACTCAGGCCCATGGTCCTAATCATCCTCTATGCGGACCTGCTGGGTAAAGCCACGAGGAACCCGAGAATGGGCTCCCATAAGACATACAGAACATCCCACAGCAAGTACCCTTTAATCCTCACAGGGGAGGGGAATAAACAGTGAGTGATAAGCGGACTTCCCTGCGGCAGCAGGCAAAAATGAATCAAGGAGTGTATCTTCCCAGCTGCCGCCTCGGGCTCCAGTGTAGGGTAATGTGACCTCCATGAGACACTGGGTAAGTAAGTTTATTAAGTACACAATATTTTGGGGAACACAATACCACCACATTTCCTCTCTTTTTGTCTAAAATTAAAGAAAGTTTATAACTAATACAAGAAAAACTATCCAATAAGTATATACAATATATACAGCCAAAATTATATTAATGATGTCTAGTCCACTAACATTTGACAGATTCAGATAAAAACTCTATTATATATATTAACAATGTCCAGTCCAGTAACATCTGATAAACTCAGACCAAAAAATTTTCATTACTTATCTTATTTAAAACAAGTAATTCCTTTTTAAAAGTAGATTCCATAATCTCCGTTTTTATCTTATCATAACCATATTCTCTCTTTTTTCTTTTCATAATAGATTTAGTAGTCTACCTTTTGTCATGTTTATATCTTCCCCTTTTTCTTCAGTGTAGATTCAATGATCTACCTATTTATCCTATTATTTCTTTATCTTTTTTCTCAGAGTAGATTCGATGATCTGTCTCATACTGAGTGTGCAGTTTTAGAGATGGTCTCACTATGCAGTCCAGGCTGGCATCAAACTCCCAATCCTCCTGTCTCAGCCTCCTGAGTGCTGGCATTGCAGGAGTGTGCCACTATGCCCAGTGACCTAGGTCTCTACTGCTGTGACACACAGCGTGACCAAAGGCAACCCGGGAGGAAAGGGTTTATTTCAGCCTACAGTTGTAGTCCATCATGAAGGGAAGCAGGGCAGGAACTCAAGGCTAGAGCCTGGAGGTGGGAGCTAAAGCAGAAGCCGTGGAGAGCGGGGCTTACTGACTTGCTTCTCGCGTTTTGTTAAGTCTGCTTGGTTTTTGTTTGTTTGTTTGTTTTGTTTTTCCAAGACAAGGTTTCTCTGTGTAGCCCTGGCTGTCCTGGAACTCATTCTGTAGCCCAGCCTGGCCTCAAATTCACAGAGATCCGCCTGCCTCTGCCTCCTGAGTGCTGGGATTAAAGGCGTGCGCCGCCGCCGCCGCCGCCGCCGCCGCCGCCGCCGCCGCCGCCGCCGCCGCCGCCACCACCACCACCACCCAGAAGTCTGCTTTTTTATACAACTCAGGACCACTGGTCCAGGATGGCGCTCCCAATGGACTGGGGCTTCCAACATCAACCATTCATTTTAAATGCCCCATAGACTTGCCTATGGCATTTTCTTTTTTTTTAAATAAATATTTTTATTTTATAATTAATTTAATTTCACATATCAGCCACGGATTCCCCTGTCCTCCTTCCTCTCACCCCCAATCTTCCCCCCCAATCTACCCCCCATTCCCACCTCCTCCATGGCAAGGTCTCCCCTGGGGAGTCAGCCCAGCCTGGTAGATTCAGTTGAGGCAGGTCCAGTCCCCTCCTCCCTGTACCAAAGCTGAGCAAAGTGTCTCAGCATAGGCCCTAGGTTTTCTAAACTTGGGCTCCTTTTCCTTGATAATTCCAGCTTGTGTCAAGATGGCAAAACCACTATGACACCAGTGCGTCCTCACCTGCTGGAGGTGCACAGGATGCTGATGTGAGAAGTGAGGGGACCCTTAAAGCGGCGACAGGGATGATGTAGATAATCGAGTTTTAGTCATTTATTAATGTTTGTTACTTGTTTTGTTAGAGGCTTCCCAGTAGCTGCCATCTTGTCCTAAGACTAGATATTTGACATGAGGCCTATGTGACAAATCTTCAAGCTGAGGTCTAGAAAGCAAACAGAACATGGTGTAGGGTACAAGTCCTTCTGCGTGAGTGATTGTGTGTGCTGGAAGGAGATGGGGTGGAGGACACAGTTTTAGAGTGGCTGACCTCAGTACCACAGCGGCATCACAGGACTCGGATGGCATCTTCTACAGACCGGCTCCCATATACCTCACTGGGGACAAGAAGCTTATGTTCCTTGAGGTAAAATACCAATTGTTATATAGAAAAGATTTCTACCTCATGGCAAGTCACCTGGACATCTTGAAACTTTCTAAATGTGTGTGTGTGTGTGTGTGTGTGTGTGTGTGTGTGTGTGTGTGTGTGTGCAATTTCCACCAGATTCCCCAAAGAGCCCAAACCCCTGCCTACATAGTTACACTCATGTAAAAAGAACAAAACTTTAAAAGCCTCAAACGTAACCAACAGGCAGCCTGGCACCAGTAATGCTCTATGTCAACCCATATCACATTCCTTCTGTTCCCATGGCAGAAATTTCAAAGTGTTACTCTCCGGAGTTACTGACTGGTCTGAAGTATTTCACTGCTATCCTAGAGTATTTGGCCTGGCTGTGTCTTGCAGCCGAAGGGTGTGTCTAGCTCTTTTATGCTGGAGACTAAATAGCCCCAGCCACGACATCTGGGTAAGAGTGCACACAGTTGTGTTGTTATTAGGAGGACAGACACTTTATGATAGGTCAACAAGAGGGCAGGGTGAGTGCAAGAAAGCAGTGTCTGAAACCTAAATGATCCAATGGCCCTTGTCTTGGAGATGAGAACTTCAGTGTTCAAAATACAAACAGATACGGAAAGCATTGGATATGGATATTTTAGGCACATGGGAAACACTCTAAAATAAAGTTGGTGTGTGGGTAAGTGAGGGGAGGCCATTAAAGGGGACAGGGATAAAGCAGACAGATGAGGAACAAGATGTTAGTCTGCTAGAATCATCTCTTCCTTGCCTGGAGTAGCGCCATCTAGTGCCCTCTGGGAGCTCAGCAGTCCCTAATCATCCCTGTATGACCAGTAACCATTTAATGCCTGACATAGGATTTAACAAATAAATGCTTATTTCAAGAGTGAACAGTGAACGGGGATGAAGAGATGGCTCAGCAGTTTAGAGAAATTGTTGCTCTTGCAGAGGACCCAGGTTCAATTCCCAGTATCTGCACGGTAGTTCACAACCATCTATAATTCCAGCTCCAGGGTACCTGATGCCCTCTTCAGGCCTCTGAGAGTGCCAGGCACACAGGTGGTGTACGCACACACATGCAGACAAAACACTCATACACATAAAATAAATCGAAGAGTTAAAAAAAGAGAATGAAGTTACACACAACTCCCACTTTTAAGTCCATGTGAACCCAAGTCAAGGGTCCCTTTCTAGCTAATCTCCACCTCTGAGATCTGGACGGTGACGTGCACCGATGATTGTCCCGAACCTTTCACTGAGCCGCAGGGAAGACGACATGCTTGGACTTGCCAGGCTAAAGGGGTAAAACTTCCATCCTAACACACCACAGGGTTTGGCTGCACGTGACAAAGCTGTCTGTTCCAGTTAATGACAGAGGCTTCATTTTATCCCCATAACCAGAGGTTTGCAGTTAGCGAGGCCCTGATCCCACTGGACCAGCAGAGTCCAAGTCCTCTCCCCTTTAATCCTCATGCTCGTCGACTTTCTGGCTGACTGCTCGGGCAGCGGGGACAGCAGAAAGGACAGTACCTGCTTCAAGAAGGCACAACATGTCAACATTTTTACCAGACCTTTGGTTTGGAGTTTTGTTTGTTTATTTGTTTTTCTTCTTTATTTTTGAGACAGGGTCTCACTGTGTAGCCCTGGCTGGCCTGGAGCTCTCTATGTAGACCAGACTGGCCTTGAACTCAGAGACCCTCTCAACTATGCTTCCAGCTTGGCCATTAGACTAGGTTGTATTTATGGGAAATGAATTACATTGCGCAGGGACAAAGGATTCTGGGATAGTACCTATGACACCCCAAACCCAAGAACAGACACTGGATAGGAACCAATCAAATCTTCCATTCACCAACAGTGTAAAATGTGCTATGTATCCATTTGTTAACACAGTTAACTGCACTCTGTGTCTAGTTCCAGGTATTCAAGGTTATAACAATGAATGAGAAAACATTCCCACTTTATTTGGGTTTACACTCTAGTGGTGTGAATAAGACAAAGGATCGTTTGTCTTTTTTAAAATTGTATTACACTTTTATTTATCTGTGTAATAATCTGTGCCTCGGTACAGCTGTGGGTTCGCACATGTGACATCACACACGTGCAGGAGAGGGGCAACCTGCATGTGGGTCCCGGGGATCGCGGCAGGTCCTCAGACTCGGCAGCATGTGCCTTAACCGGTAAGCCATCTCACCAGTCCACAAAAGATCACCGGATAGTTTTGTCTTGCTTTTTTTTTTTTTTTTTTTTTTTTTAAAGATTTATTTATTTATTATGTATACAGTGTTCTGTCTGCATGTATCCCTGCAGGCCAGAAGAGGGCACCAGATCTCATTACAGATGGCTGTGAGCCACCATGTGGTTGCTGGGAATTGAACTCAGGACCTTTGGAAGAGCAAGCAGTGCTCTTAACCTCTGAGCCATCTCTCCAGCCCCTTGTCTTGCTTTTTTGAGATAGAGTCTTACGTAGCCCAGCCTGGCCCTGAACTTATTATGAGACTGAAGCAGGGCTTGAACCCCCGATCCTTTGGCCTCCCCCTCTCCCACAGGTCAGGGCTAGATTATAGGTGTGAGCCACCGCATAAACAATCCAGACAGAACTAAAGTTATATTATATATGCATACATGTACACACACATGAGAATAATTTACTTACACATTTATCTCTGCATTTAATAACATTATGCTCTCAATAAACAAGAGGTAGGTACTACTTTTTTCATTTGTTTTTTTGAGACAGGGTCTCACTGTGTAGCCCTGGCTGGCTTGGAATTCTCTGTGGTAAAGTCTGGTAAAGGTGTGTGCTATCATACCTTCCAATATTTAAATTTATACGATGAAAAGGCATCGAGGCACCGAGATGTAAGTAACTTTTCAAAGGCCATACAACTAACCGGCTGCCAGAGCTGGGCTTGGAACCAAAACAGTTGTCCTCCATTCCTAGACCTCTGGGAGTGGTACCACCCACTGCATGGCAGACACAGGATGCTGTCCACTTAGCTGCTGCTTCTAACAAACCATCCCTAGATGGGGTACCTTAACAACCTCCATCACTCACTTTGCTAAGAGGTCTGCAATTCAGGCAGAATTAGGCAGGATAGCACATTTCTATATCCAAATATATGAACTAGGTGGATGTCTGGAAGCTGGAGGATCCATTTTCTTAATTTTGTATTCAGTGCTGTGGCATTGAATACAGGACCTCCAAAATTCTAGGTGAATCCTCTTCCACTGAGCTACATCCCAACCCTGGAAGGACAACCTTTCTTCCTCATGTGCTTCTACAAAAGGAAGCCTGGGCTTCCTCACTGCATCATAGCTGGGTTCCAAGAGAGTGAGCCTCCAAAGAAGCAGAGTGAAGATGGATCCTACTTCTTCAAATTCAAGGGGAGGGAAGAGGGCCTTATCTGCGGTGCAGAGAGCATCTTTATGACATTGTAAGAATATGTAAACTGGGGCCAGAGAGATGGCTCAGAGGTTAAGAGCACTGACTGCTCTTCCAGAGGTCCTGAGTTCAATTCCCAGCAACCACATGGTGGCTCACAACCATCTTTAATGAGATCTGGTGCCCTCTTCTGACCTGCAGTCATACATGCTGTATACATAAAAAAATAAAAATAAGAAAATATGTGGCCTGGGCATGATGTGCAGATGTGCAGACCTGCTACCCCAGAACTCAGGAAGTGGGGTCAGGATGATAAGGTGTCAAGGCTAAGCACAGCTAGTGTGTACAAAGTCAGCCTGAGCTGCATGAGACCATGTGTTAAAAAACACAACCAACCAACAGAAGAACATGTGGGTAGGAGATATTACTGTCTTTTTTTTTTTTTTTTTTTTTTCTTTTTTTGGTCAGAGCTGAGGACCGAACCCAGGGCCTTGCGCTTGTTAGGCAAGCGCTCTACCACTGAGCTAAATCCCCAACCCCGAGATATTACTGTCTTAGAGTTTCTACTGCTGTGAAGAGACACCACGACCATGGCAACTCTTTTCTTTGTTTAAATTTTATTTTATGTGCATTGGTATGAGGGTCAGATCCCCCAGAACTGGAGTTATGACAGTTGTGAGCTGCCATGTGGGTGCTGGGAATTGAACCTGGGTCCTTCAGAAGAGCAGCCAGTGCTCTTAACTGCTGAGCCATCTCTCCAGCACCCATGGCAACTCATATAGGAAAACATTTAATTGGAGGCTAGCTTACAGTTCCGTCCATTATTGTCAGGGCACATGGCAGCATGCAGGCAGGCAGACACGGTGCTGGAGAGGTAGCTGAGAGTTCTACATCTGTGTCCTCAGGCAGCAGGAAGAGAGGGTGACATTGGGCCTGGCTTGAGCTTCTGAAACCTCAAGCCTACCCCCAGTGACAGACTTCCTCCAACAAAGCCACACCTCCTTCTACAAAGCCACACCCCTAATAGCACAACTCCCTGTGGGCCTATGGGGGCCATTTTCATTCAAACCTCCACAATTACGATGGCTGTTTCTGGAAAAAGCAGCCAGGCAGTGGTGGTGCACGCCTTTGATCCCAGCATTGAGTGGCAGAGGCAGGCGGATCTCTGAGTTCAAGAGAGCTGGTGCCAGGACAGCCAGGGCCATGCAGAGAAACCCTGTCTCATATGTTTATTGGAAGCAAAGGGATGAAGCTTCTGACCCAGCCTCTGGATGGGACAGAGAAGTCACCTCTGCAGAGCAATCTGGAGGAGTGGAGTGTTGTAACTGAGTCGGGACTTTTCTTGAAAACCTAAGCTAGTGTCTTGTCTGCAGTATTTATTTAATTAGTTCATTAAAATGGCACCGTGATTGCCGGGCAGTGGTGGCGCACGCCTTTAATCCCAGCACGCGGGAGGCAGAGCCAGGTGGATCTCTGTGAGTTCGAGGCCAGCCTGGGCTACCAAGTGAGTCCCAGGAAAGGCGCAAAGCTACGCAGAGAAACCCTGTCTCGGAAAAAAAAAAAAAAAAAAAAAAAAAAAAAAAAAAAAATGGCACCGTGATGAGTCAGTCGGGCATAGAGAGCTGGACTCTGGAGACCAAAGACCCAATTCTTCTCCTTCAGGAGCTGAAGAATGAAGGGTTTAGTAAGAGCCAGGCATGGCAAACTCAGGAGACAGAGGCAGGGGGATCTCTGTGAGTTCGAGGCCAGCCAGGTCTACAGGGCGAGACCCTGTGTTAAAAAGCAGTTTCATGGGGATTCGGAGAAGTTTGACCTTTAACCCCGCCACCCACTTGCACTTCACACAGCCGTCAGGGAGTTAAATGTCTCCATTTCCAGTTCTCAGGGCTCCCGACTTCTAGAGTGTGGTATTGTGTTCCCCAAAATATTGTGTACCTTAATAAACTTATCTGGGGTCAGAGAACAGACAAGCCACTAGTTAGGCAGTGATAGCACACGCCTTTAATCCTAGCATTCCAGAGATAGAAATCCCTCTGGATCTCTGTGAGTTCAAGGCCACATTGGAAATAGCCAAGCATGGTGACACACGCCTTTAATCCCAGAAAGCCAGCCTTTAATCCCAGGGAGTGGTGGTAGAAAGCAGAAAGATATATAAGGCGTGAGGACCAGAAAGAAGAAGCATGTGGCTGGTTAAGCATTCAGCTGGTTAAGCTTTCAGGCTTTGGAGCAACACAGTTCAGCTGAGATTCATTCTGGATGAGGACTCAGAGGCTTCCAGTCTGAGGAAACAGGATCAGCTGAGGATCTGGCAAGGTGAGATAGCTGTGGCTTGTTCTGTCTCTCTGATCTACCAGCATGGACCCCAATAACTGGCCTCGGGTTTGATTTTATTAATAAGAACTTTTAAGATTCCTGCTACACTAGAGTTAGGGAGAAAACTCTTAGCGTGGGGCTGGACAGACGGCTCAGCAGTTAAGGACACTGGCTGCTTGGCCAAAGGACCCACATGTCTGTTAATGGCCACATGTGTTCAGGGCCCTCGGAGGCCAGGAGCTCTAGGGGTGAGCTGCTATGTGGGTGCTGGGAACCAAACCCAGGTCCTCTGTAAGCAACAAGTGCCCTGAACCACGGGGCCACCTCGACAGCCCCTCTCCCTTGCTTTTTGGGATTGTGTCTCTCCCTGAAGCTGGAGCTCATGATTTGGCTATACCAGTGAGCTCTGGGTATCTACCTTCCCATTGCTAGGATCGCAGGCACACAATGGCGTCCCTGGCTTTTTGTGTGGGCATTAAGGATCCAAATCCAGGGTTTCATGCTCGCATAGCAATCAGCTTCCACTGAAGCCATTTCTTTGCCCTCTAGTACGTTGTTTTGTTTGTTAGATACAGCCTCAGTGAGCCCAGTTTGGCCTCAAACTTACTTGTAACTGAGGATATTTAATTTTTTTTTCTTTTGGAGTTTTGGACAGGCTTTCTGTTCATAGCCTGGCTGTCCTGGAACTCACTCTATAGACCAGGCTGGCCTCGAACTCAGAGGTCCATCTGCCTCTGCTTCTTGAGTGCTGGGATTAAGGGGATGTGCCACCAGGCCTGGCCTAAATTTAAATTTGTGAAAAACTTTATAATGATTATTATTAGGGTGTATGAGGGTATATGAGCTAAGGCAGGTATGTGGCAATCGGAGGACTCTTCTCATGAATTCTAGAGACTGAGACTGAATTGCGCTCATCAGGCTTGCTCAGCAAACGCTTTTACCTGTTGGGCATCGTCATAAAGGCCCTGACCTTGAACTTCGGCTTCTCTTGTCTCTGCCCCCCAGTGATGGATTACAAGTATGCACCATAATACTAGGATTTTAGGCAGTGCTTGGGATTTGAACTCAGGGCTTTGCCCATGTGAGGTTAAGTACTCTACCACTGAACTACATCACCAGCCCCCATAGTATAGTTTCCTGTCCACCTTCCTCTCTCCTTAGAGCTTAAGAGAATAGAGATCACATCTCTCACTTATCACTAAACCCCCCAGCACCTAGGTCCACTTATCACTAAACACTCAGCACCTAGCCCAGTCGCCACTAAACACTCAGCACCTAGGCCAGTACCCAGCCCAGAGCAGCTGTTCCCCAAATATCCACAAGAACGAACAAGTACGTGACGGGCACGATACAAGAGCCAAGCAGGACCGACTCAGGAGCGTGCGGCAACAATACCGGCAGATCACCTTCTGTGGGGACAGGGAGGGCTTTCGGGGAGACGTCATCCCAAGGGAGTGGAGGCGGGCAGCGGAGGCAAGCACCAACTCCAGAGCTGAGAGTGGGCAAGTTCCATAGTATAACAGGGTGCAGTGTGGGGAGGGCAGAGAGGCCAGGCCAGGCCATGGACGCTTTCTCAGTCAGGCGAGGGGTCTAGTTTACTTTTTAAAAAAATTTATTTATTTATTTATTTTATTATTGAGACAAGGTTTCTCTGTGTAGCCCTGGCTGTCCTGGAACTTGCTTTGTAGACCAGGCTGGCCTCAAACTCACTGAGATCCGCCTGCCTCTGCCTCCCAAGTGCTGGGATTAAAGGCGTGCGCCATCACTGCTCAGCTCTATTTTGTAAAGAATATCTTTTTGTTGTTGTTTTTTGTTTTTTGTATTTTTTTTTCCGAGACAGGGTTTCTCTGTGTAGCTTTGGTGCCTGTCCTAGATCTTGCTCTGTAGACCAGGCTGGCCTCGAACTCACAGAGATCCGCCTGCCTCTGCCTCCCAAGTGCTGGGATTAAAGGCGTGCGTGCGCTGCCGCTGCCGCGGCCACCATCCAGCACTAGTTGTGTTTTTTTTTGTTTTGCTTTGTTTTTTTTGCTTTTTGTTTTTAAAGATTTATTATGTATACAATGTTCTGCCTGCATGTATACCTGCATGCCAGAAGAAGGTGCCAGATCTCATTACAGGTGGTTGTGAGCCACCATGTGGTTGCTGGGAATTGAACTCAGGACCTCTGGAAAAACAGCCAGTGCTCTTAACCTCTGAGCCATCTCTCCAGTCCCAAGAATATCTTTTATAAAGAACTGATATGAAATGTTTGAATAATAAAATTTATCCCTTTAAAGTATACAATTCAGAGTTAAGAGCTTTATAAGGGGAAGGGCATTTTCAGATTTTTTAAAAATTAATTTTTTCAACATTTAATTTTTATTTACTTATTTATTGTGTGTGTGTGTGTGTGTGTGTGTGTGTGTGTGTGTGTATGTGTGCATGCGTTCGCTTGCCCTGGCCCATGCAGGTCATAAGACAATGTACAGGAAGGAGTCTGTTCTCTCCTCCCACTGCGGGTTTCCCCATCCTCCTTATGGGTCCCAGGAATGAAACACAGATGTCCAGCTTGCGTAGCACGCAGCTTTACCTCCCAAGCCATCTGCAGGCCCCACATTCATTTCGGGGGGAGATTTTTGTTTGTTTGTTTTTAAGAGAATCTCACTATATCCTGGCTGGCTGGAACTCTGTATGTAGACCAGGCTGCCCTCAAACTCAGAGACTGGACTGATTGCCTCCTGTGCGCTGGGATTAAAGGTGTGTGCCACTACTGCCCAGCTCAGATAAGCATTTTTATTTTTATTTTATTTTATTTTATTTTTTTGGTTTTTCGAGACAGGGTTTCTCTGTGTAGCTTTGCGCCTTTCCTGGGACTCACTTGGTAGCCCAGGCTGGCCTCGAACTCACGGAGATCCACCTGCCTCTGCCTCCCGAGTGCTGGGATTAAAGGCGTGCGCCACCACCGCCCGGCCCCGGCAAGCATTTTTAAGAGATGGCTTGAGTACAGTGTCAAGAGAGGACAGAATAGAGCAGGGAAAGCTGGGGAGACTGGGACCTGAAACAGTTGAGAAAGAAATGAGAGGAGCCAGGACCAGAGTCCAGAGGAGGACTCAAGTTAGAGTACTTTACCTGGCAGCTCTGTCAGAGGTACAGAGGAGCCAGGAATGAGCCCCAAGGTAGATGTAACCCGAGAGGCTGGGAGGCTGGTGAATCCAAGGGCAAGACGAGGAGGGCTGGAAGAGGGGGGTTAGTTAGCTGTCTCTGGTAACTTTGTGACATGAAAATATTTGGTACTGGAGCTCTGGGTCAGTTGAGCCAGGAATTCCTGGCCGGCAGTTGCTGTAGCCAAGCTAAGGATGAGGTCACCTGGCGAGTAAAGAGATTTGAGCAGAGAGTCTGGCAGGATCAGTGCCCCAGGGGATTGAGGCAGGGGGAAGGAGACACAAAGAAGAGTTAGAGGTGAGAAAGAGCTGGGTGGATGGAACCACGGACGCCCGCACACTTGAGGCTGGAGTGGTAAACAGGGAAATGCCGGGCAGAGGTCCAGTAATAAGACGATGACTTAAGCATCTGTGGATGCAGCAAGCAGCAAGGCACAGCGTCTGTCACAGAAGCCAGGCCGCAGCTACCCGGGGAAAGCGTGGGGTGCAGGAAGCCTCCAGCTACTTCGTAGAAGGGAAGAACGTTTTTGCTTAGTAACTACGTACAGAATACTTTCCTTCTATGCCGTTTCTTCAACCACAAGGAAGGGACAAGAGTGACAGCAAGGACTGCAGCCATCGTCCTGCGCTGGCCTGGACAGAAGCGAGCCCCTGGAATACGGAGACCAAATAAGTTATGGAGAAAGGCCCACCATTCTGAAGGTCCTTCCAAACAACACTCCAACCTCTTCATTTCCTCTGTAGTTCTTATGCTAGTCATGCTTTGTAACAACGGTGTCCCTTGGAAATGCCTGAGATTGGGCAGTATTTAGCATCCAGGAACATCTGTCATGATTAGGAAATTAGTAGACCATATCTGTAACTAACTCTCTATTTCCAACCAGTTTTTGCGTCCCTGAGAATTACTGAGTCAAGTTAGATGTGGTTGTTTCATGTCCTGTCAGAGTTGAGTTTTATGCGCAATGAAGCGAAGCAAAGAAATGGACGATTCTTGGGAATAACAATAACTGAAGTTCATCTCTCGCACCTTAAGTTTAGGATTTTTTTTTTTTTTTTTAAATAATCAAGGTCACCAATCCTGTCACCTTGGAATCCTCTAAAAGGAACCCTCTGAAGTGGGAATCGTCTTACTAGTAAATCTGATTATTCAGAACAAGTAGCAATTGTTGACCGCCCTCTCCTACAGGCAGAGCTTTAAGTCAGCTCACTTAATCCTCACTACAGGGTGAGGCAGGCTGGCTCCCAGGTAGACGCCTGGCACAGGGAGGAGCCTGCTGGGGGTGGGGGCAAAGGGCAGGGTTTGTCTACCTTTCTGACTCGAATCTCTCTCCTCTCCTCACGAGTACAGGGTAACTTCACTACCGGCTCTGGGACGGATTTCTGGGGTTATAGTTTTTGAATATAGAATCTTAAAAACTAGTTGTTTTAAATATATAAACTGTAGCTACTTTAATCTGACATTAACTTGATCTCTCATACAGAGAGCGAGACAGTAAAAAGGACCAAGAGCAAGTGCGGAGCAGGAGGAAGCCAGCTGGCCCTAACCAGTCCTGGGACACATCTCGAGCCTAGAGTGCAGGGTAGCCGACCAGCTGGGAAAGGTGCCAGCTAACCCTGCTGGGACAGAGGGACTGACAACAGAGCCAGGCACTTCCAGATGGCCGGGCAACAGCAAACTTCAGGGTATCCCTTGTCCCAAATGCTTGGCACAAGCTGTGAGATTAGGGATGTTTTTGGATTGTGGAATGTCAGAGTAAACATTAAGAAAAATCTTGGATATGGGATCAGCCAAACTCAAAAGACACTTACGTTTCATATTTCTTACAGACATAGCCTGAAGGTAATTTAATGCAACACTCTTATCATGTCAACATTTTTGCTGAGACCCTGACATGAAGGTATCATGTTAATATTCAAGTCTTAGATTTTGAAACATTTTAATTATCATAGTAGAGATGCTTAATCTGTATAATAAATTATATTAATAAATTATTTGTACATAAAGTACAACTCAACTTTGTACAGGCCTAATTGGTTTCTATGCCAGGAGTCAATGCAGACCTTGAGGAGGCCCTTGAGTTTGGCTGGTAAAAAGCCTACTTTATCTCTAAATAGCTCTGACCCTGGACAAGCTATTTAACGTCCCTTCACCTCAGTTTCCTTATCTGTAAAATGGGGATTGTGAGGGTTACTGCTGTGTAAGGTTATAAGTACTTACTTAGGGAAGAGCCTGGACACAAAATATAACTCACCTCATTTTATCTATAAAACATATTCTTGTTTTTTCTAGTGATCTTTTAGTTGTTATGGATTTCTATGAGGTCTTTAATTTTTAAAAATTATATTTCATTTAGTTATTTGTGTAGAGGGGAGCGTTGCCACAGCATGTATTTGTAGGGTAATGGTTTTCTCCTTCTAACCTTCTAAGCCATCCCAACACTGGCTGGAGGTCTTTATTAATCAAGGCAACAGCTGGCACAGAGTGGAATGGAGGCCGAGGCTGATGGATCTCTCTGAGTTCAATGCTGGCCAATCAAGGTTTACAATAGTAAGACCCTATCTCAAGGAAGGAAGGAGGAGAGGAAGGAAGGCAGGCAAGAAAGAGCGAGAGACAAGGAAAGGAAAAGAAACGTTACAGCCAGATGTGGAGATCTACACCTGGAGTTCCCAGCCACTGAGGAAGCTGAGGCAGGACGGGCACTTGGACTCTCAAGCTTGGAACACCCAAGGCAACACAGTAAGAACCCATTTCTGAGCAAGCAGATGTTAGCTCACGCCTCCCCTCGTAACTGACCTTTCTACTCACTGAATCCCGTCTCTTTATACTGTTAGAAGGACTGTGGAACCAGTTGTTGATGCAACAGCTTCCTGGCCACTGTAGAGACAGGAAGAACTCTGCTGGGCCAGGCCTGCGCCATGCTGCCTACTCTACACGTTACCGCTACAGCGCTTCTCGGGCCCTCCCAACCAGTTCTGTAACTTCATCATTTCCTAGGCAAAGTCTCTTTTTCTTCTCCACCCACCCCCACCCCCCACCCCCTGAGCCAGGGAGACAGGGTCTCTCTGTGTAGCCCTGGCTGTCCTGGATCTCACTCTGTAGACCAGGCTGGCCTTGAACGCCGAGATCTGCCTGCTTTTGCTGGGATTAAAGGCGAGCACCACCACCACCCAGTTGTAAATTTTAGTTTTATTAAGTTAAATGTATAAGATTTTCCTTTAAGCTTTGCTCTTTGTAGCTTAAAGCTTTTTCACAAAAAGATTTGCTGTATCTCATTCTTGTTCATTTTAAACTACTTTTTAAAACTGTATTTATTTATGTATAAGGGTGTTTTTGCCTACATGTATGTCTGTGCAGTGTCTGAGAAGGCTGGAAGAGGGTGTGGGTCCCCTGGGACTAGAGTTACAAAGTGGGTTCTGGGAATGCAATCAAGTCCTCTAAAGACTCTCTCAACCAGAGCCATCTCTCCATCCTCTAAACTTTTTTTTTTTTTTTTTTTTTTTTTAAGACAGAAGCTCACTATGTAACCTTGGCTGGCCTGCAAGTGGCCATGTAGACCAGGCTGGCCTCAAACTCTCTGAGATCTATCCCTACCTCCTGAGTACTAGGATTAAAGGTGTGTGTCACCATGCCTCGCTCATTTAAACATTTTTAATGTATTAATAATAGCGGTTTAATCAGAAGAGGACTCCTTTGAAATATTAATGCCAAACCTACTTTTTGAAACAGGGTCTTGTTATCTAACTTAGACTGGTCTCAAACTTAGAACCCTCTCCCTACAGTCTCCTGAAAACAGGCTTTAATTCTTCATATTTAACTATATCCCTATCTCCACCACCCCCCAATCTCTTCTTTTTTTTTAAGGCAGGTCTTACATAGCCCCAGGCTGGCCTCAATTTTTCTGGATAGTTCTGAACGGCCTTTCATTCCTGATCTTCCTGCTTTCACTTCCCAAGTGCAGGGATTACAGATGTGCACCACTCTGCCTGGATCTGTCTTTCTCTTCTTTCTTCCTGTCCTTTCTCCTTCAGTCCATCCTCTCTAAGGGACCAGACTTCTTTTAAGGGATGGATCTGAGGATGGTGTCAGGATGCCCTCGTGGCTCAGTGACTAAGGCCAGTACTGCTGCTGCAGAGGACTCAGCTCAGTCCCGAGCACCCACACTGGTGGCTCAGTGACCGCAACCCCAGCTCCAGAGGATACAATGCCTCCGGCCTCTGCAGGCACCTGCACTGATGGGCACACATTAGTAAAACTAAACTATTTTAAAAATAAGAAACAGAAAAGCCACTGTGGAGAACGCTGACTCACAAAGGCAGCTGACGAGGACAACATTCCTGAGGAGGGACTTAGTCTGACGGTCTTGGTTGGACTGTTGCACTTTGCACCGTGGTGGTGAACAGCCAGGGATCCAAGGATAGCGTTTGCAGGAAAGTGAGCGAGGGAGAGCGGCGCACTGGCGGTGGTGTGAAGGGCGGCACACTGGCGGTGGTGTGAAGGGCGGCACACTGGCGGTGGGGAAGGGCGGCGCACTGGCGGTGGTGTGAAGGGCGGCACACTGGCGGTGGTGTGAAGGGCGGCACACTGGCGGTGGGGAAGGGCGGTGCACTGGCGGTGGTGAGGAGTGGGGCTAGTTAGGAGAAAATGAGGACTTAAAGAAGAGGGCGATTTCACGGTCCAAGAACAGTGCGGAGAGTGCATGAGAAAGCAAGGCAGAGGGCTGGCACTAAAGGGGGTGTTCCAGGATCACCCCAAGTGTGACAGAGGGAGGTCTCTGGGAGCCATGAAGTCAGGGTCTAGGTAGTTAGGTGACTGCTAAGGCGACCCAAGGCATGGGCCAGGGTTCAGTCTTCAGTGAATAAGGGGAGTGACCAAGAGTTTGAAACTTGATACTAGAAAAAATGAGTCTATTTGTTCTCATGTAAACTTATGTGTCTTTACACAGTTGTGTATGAATGTGTGTGCATGCTGTGGTGCATACACCACTGCACACATGTGGAGACCGGAGGGCAACCTGAAGGAGTTGGTTCCTTCCTACAGTGTGGATGCTGGGAACCCAACGTAGGCCTTTGGGGATGGCTGCAAGCACCCACTGACCCATCTCACGGGCCCCTCAGAAACTAACATCAAAGGAGAGGAATTAGGGATCTGAGAAAGACTTAGGCAGCCTTCAAGAGATGCAGGTTTTCAGTACAAGATTGAGGAGTTTGGAAAGAACCCTGGATCTAAAATTAGAGTCTCCTAGGATGGGGTTGTAGGTCAGCATAGAGTCACTGGCTAGCATTTGGAAGGCTCTGGGCTTAACCTCCAACAATGCACACGCACAGAAATTGCTCTCAGATATGGGATCTGTTCTAGGTATTGAACCCCGGCCTTCCAGGGTTGTGCTCTGTTTGAGACTAACAAATGTCATGACCACAAGTCAGTCAGTCTCTCGCTTTCAACTTAGTTTTATTTTTCCATCATAGAATATGCACTACAGAGAAAGTCCTAGGGAGAGAAGTATAAATATATAGAAAACAAAATAATGCTTATTTCTGTGAAAATCATTATGAACCTTTACTCATCCCCCTTGTAACATTTCACTACATGGCTGGAATTATACTACATGCACAATTTAATATTTATTCACTTAAGACACTGGATCACAAGAATCTGTCCATTGTCTTAGTTAGGGTTTCCACAATTCCACTGCTGAGATAAAAATACCTTGTGATAGCCCTCCTATACACAAATGATAAAAGGGTTGAGAAAGAAGTCAGAGAAACATCACCCTTTACAATAGCCACAAATAATATAAAATACCTTGGGATAACACTAACTAAACAAGTCAAGAACCTTTTTGATAAGAACTTTAAATCTTTAAAGAAAGAAATTGAAGAAGATATCAGAAAATGGAAGGATCTCCCATGCTCATGGATAGGTAGGATAAGCATAGTAAAAATGGCAATCTTACCAAAAGCAATCTACAGATTCAATGTAATCCCCATCAAAATCCCAACACAATTCTTCACAGACTTGGAAAGAAAAATACTCAACTTCATATGGAAAAACAAAAGACCCAGGATAGCTAAAAGAATCCTATATGATAAAGCAACCTTTGGAGGCATCACCATCCCTGACCTCAAACTCTACTATAGAGCTATAGTAATAAAAACAGCTTGGTACTGGTATAAAACCCGACATACGGACCAATGGAATCGAATTGAAGACCCTGACATTCATCCATGCACATATGAACACCTGGTTTTTGACAAAGGAGCCAAAACTATACAATGGAAAAAAGAAAGTATCTTCAACAAATGGTGCTGGCATAACTGGATCTCAATATGTAAAAGATTACAAATAGGTCCATATCTGTCACCATGTACAAAACTCAATTCCAAGTGGATCAATGATCGAAACATAAATCCAGTTACACTAAACTTAATAGAAAAGAAAGTAGGAAGCACTCTTGAACGCATTGGCACCGGAGACCATTTCCTTAATAAAACACCAACAGCACAGACCCTGAGCACAACAATTAATAAATGGGACCTCTCGAAACCGAGAAGCTTTTGCAGGGCAAAAGACACAGTCAATAAAACAAAAAGACAGCCAACAGATTGGGAAAAGATCTTCACCAACCCCACATCTGACAGAGGACTGATCTCCACAGTATATAAAGAACTCAAGAAACTAGATATCAAAATACTGAACAGTCCAATTAAAAAATGGGCTAAAGAGCTAAACAGAGAATTCACAAAACAAGAATCACAAATGGCTGAAAGACATTTAAAGAAATGCTCAACATCCTTAATCATCAGAGAAATGCAAATCAAAACTACTCTGAGATACCACCTTACACCTGTCAGAATGGCTATGATCAAAAACACTAATGACAGTCAATGTTGGAGAGGATGTGGAGCAAAGGGAACACTCCTCCACTGTTGGTGGGAGTGCAAACTTATACAACCACTGTGGAAATCAGTATGGCGGTTTCTCAGAAAATTAGGAATTGAACTACCTCAAGACCCAGCCATCCCACTCTTCGGCATATACCCAAGGAATGCTGATTCATACCATAAAGATACATGCTCAGCTATGTTCATAGCAGCACTATTTGTAATAGCCAGAACCTGGAAACAACCTAGATGCCTGTCAATGGAAGAATGGATGAAAAAAATGTGGTACATATACATAATGGAGTACTACTCAGCAGAGAAAAACAATGAAAGCATGAAATTTGCAGGCAAATGGATAGAACTAGAAAAAATCATCCTGAGTGAGGTAACCCAAACAGTCATGGTATGTACTCACTCATAGGTGGATTCTAGATATAAAATAAAGAACAATCAAACCACAACCCATAGAATCATGGAGGCTATATATATAGCATGGAGGTCCCTAGGACGACTGTGGCTTATAATAAATTTTGGTTTTACTCAATTATTGAAAAAAAAAATAGCCAAACGAATGGAAACATATGAACTATGAACCAAAGGCTGAGGGGCCCCCAGCTGGATCAGGCCCTCTAAATAGGTGAGACAGTTGATTGGCTTGATCTGTTTGGGAGGCAACTAGGCAGTGGGACCAAATCCTGTGCTCATTGCATGAGTTGGCTGTTTGAAGCCTGGAGCTTATGTAGGGACGCTTGGCTCAGTCTGGGAGGAGGGGACTGGACCTGCCTGGACTGAGTCTACCAGGCTGATCGCAGTCCTCGGGGGAGGCTTTGCCCTGGAGGAGGTGGGAATGGGGGGTGGGCTGGGGATAAGGGAAGGGGGTGGGAGGGGGGAGAACAGGGGAACCCATGGCTGATATGTAGAACTGAATGGTATTGTAAAATAAAATAAAAGGAAAAAAGAAAGAAAGAAAGAAGTTGCCTTGCAGTGGGGGAAGGAAAATGAGTCTTGTCAGAGCTCTGACCTTAAGTACTAGTGTCTTGAGATGTGGCTAGCTGAAGACCTTCAGCCACAATGTGATCACAGGCACAATGAAATACAATTTCTGTCTAAGCAGGCTGGAGTAAATTATCTATTGTTGGTTGCAAAATTAAATCTTTCTTTTTTTTCCAGCAAGATCTTAAGGATTTATTTTGTTTTATATGTATGAGTGTTTTGCCTGCATCATTTTTTTTTTTTGGTTTTCTTTCTTTCTTTTCTTTTTTGTTTTTCTTTTGGTTTCTCAAGACAGGGTTTTTCTGTGTAGCCCTGGCTGTCCTGGATCTCACTCTGCAGACCAGAGTGAAACAGTCTTTTCTGGATGTGATAAGACTACTACACTCATGAACTCACCGCAGGTTACCTTCACAAGATCTGTACAAGATGCAGCCAATCAACATTCCAGCGTGGAGGCTCACGAACCTCTCCACCCCTAGCTGAAGAGCTACTGATAGCTGATAACTTCTTCAAGACAGAGTCAGTTTTCTCTAAGGGTGTTGTCCCTGATGGGCTGACCACATTCCAGTGAATGGCTTCATACCCATGAGTATATAGGCAGCACAAATTGAACCAGTTGGTTATAAAAAAAATTTAATCCCAGCACTCGAGGCCAGCCTGGGCTACAGAGTGGGTTCCAGGAAAGGCACCAAAGCTACACAGAGAAATCTTGTCTCGAAAAACCAAAAACCAAAATAAAAAGAACACGAAATTGGGGAGTGGCAATGGAGTAAGGGGGTGGATCTGGAAAGAGGTAAGTGGAGGAACTGGGGCATGAATATATATGATCAAATTACATTGACTATGTATATAAAATTCTCAAGAAATGTATAAAAAAGAAATATTTTTAAGCCCTGAGTTGCCCAGTGGCTAAAATTAAAGAAAGGTCTGCTCCTCAGGTTAGGTATTTTTGTGATCAACAATGTTCAGATGTCTTTATGAACTACCCATGAAAAGTTTGCCCATGTTAATCAATAAAATGCTGGCCTCCAAAGAAACAAAGTTCTTCAACTGAAACTTACTGAACTGCCCTTGTTCAATAAACTCAAGTGAATTTCAGAAATGTAAAAAAAAAAAAAAAAAAAAAAAAAAACCTTGTGAACTAACAAGGGAAATTTATTTCAGCTCACAGTTCCACATCACAGTCCATCACTGAGGGAAGTCAGGACAGGAACTCGAGCAGGGCAGGGACTTTCTTTAAGGCAGGAGCTGGCACAAAGCCATGGCTCTTACTGGCTTACCTTCCTCATTCAGCCTGCTTCCTCAGGTATCCAGGACTACCAGCCCGGGGTGGCCCCGCCCACTGTGAGCTGGGCCCACACATCAATCATTAATTGAGAAAATGCACCACAGCCTTGCCCACAGGCCAGTCTGCTAGGGACATTTTCTTAGCTGAGATTTGCTTTTCCCAAATGGCTCCATCCTGTGTCAAGCTGGCTAAAATCAGCCAGCACACTCATTGCCAATGTACAGAATTTTAACTATCAGGTGAGTCTATGTGAGGAGAACCGGAATACTGGCCTCTTTCAGGTTTTTCTATAGATTAGAAAGTTTTAAAAATTAAGAAGTTACAATGGACTATGGGATGGTTCAGTGGGTAGAGGGCTTATTACCAAGCCTAATGAACCAAGTTCAATCTCAGGACCACTCACGGTGGAAGGAAAGAAGTGAGTTCTGAAGAAGTCTTCTGGCTTCCACATATGTGCTAGAGCTTGAGGTGTGCAGGCACACGCGCGCGCGCGCGCGCGCGCGCACACACACATATGCACACGCACACACACATGCACACCAAACAAACAAATGTTTTTTTTAAAGTTACAGATGTGAAGGAAAAGAAAAATTGTTTTTAATTAAAAAAATTATTTTATAAAATTATTTTATGTGTACGGTGTTTTGCCTGAATGTATGTCTGTGTACCACATGTATGCCTGGTGTCCACAGAGACCAGAAGAGGGTGCTGGGTCCCCTCAAACTGGAGTTACAGGTGGTTGTGAGTTACCATGTGGTACTGGGAATCAAACCCAGGGCCTCTAGAAGCACAGCCAGTGCTCTTAACCACTGAACCATCTCCTCTAGCCCAAAAACAAGCAAATTTTTTTTGGGGAGGGGTTTCAAGACAGGGTTTCTCCGTGTAGTTTTGGAGCCTGTCCTGGATCTTACTCTGTAGACCATGCTGGCCTTGAACTCACAGAGATCCGCCTGCTTCTGCCTCCTGAGTGGCATGCACTACCACCCGGCAAAACAAGCAAATTTTAAGCCCAAAATTTGGGTGGTGGTGAAGGATGGGAATGTGTAGAAACATTAGTACCACATGAGGTTTTCCTATTTTACTTCTTATTTATTTTTTATTTATGTGTATGTTTGTGTGTCTGCATGCATGTATGAGCACTTCTATGCAGGAGACCAGGGAGGTAAGAAGAGGGCATTGGATTGCTAGAACTGAACTATAGATAGCTATGAGCTGCCACATACGTCCTGGAAAATGAATCCAGGTCCTTTACGCGAGCAGTAAGTGGTCTTCACTGCCAAGCTATTTCTCTAGCCCCTACATGAGGTTTTAACGATACCAGTGATATTATATTTAATATGTTGAATGATGGGTAAATGTTCATTTTAATATTATTATTTACTGGTTTAAATAAAGAGTTATTATGACTATTGCATGTGTGTGTTGTGTGAAATTATGCACGCGCATGTGTTCTGGTGCACGTGGAAGCCAGAGGTTGAGGTTTTCTGTCCACCTTGTGTTTTGAGGTAGGGTTTCTCACTAGGACCTGGGACGTGCTAATTAGACTAAGCTAGCTAGCTGCCAGCTCCAGGGTTCTCCGGAGTGGGACCCCAGGTCTGCACACCAATGCTGCCTTTTTAGGTGGGTTCTGGAGATGGAGCTCATGGCCTCGTGTATACATGCACGGATCAAATACACGACTTAGAAGAGTAAAGGAACAGGAAGAACTTAGTTCCTATGCAACATTCTCACCAGCTACGACAGACACACAATGACGTTCAACTTTTGTTTGCGTTTGTGAAAATTTGTGTGATTTTTCTGTGACTCATATTACAGATGAATGACTAAATTAGGCCGGGTGTGGTGACACACACCATTAATCCTGGCCCTCAGGACTCAGGCAGGAAGATCTTTGTGAAGCCAGCCTGATATATGTATATGTGTGTGTGTAATGTGTGTTACACACACATTATATCTGATTTTATATATATATAAAATCTCAGAGTAAGGCTAGACTTTTCCAGGACATTACAATTTAGGGACCAATGACTTGGATGACCTCTCATCACTAAAATTCCATGGTTAGGTCTAGGATATCCTGAGCATCTACCTCTCTTTCACTTTTTTTTTTTTTTTCAGACAGGGTTTCTCTGTGTAGCTTTGCACCTTTCCCGGAACTCACTCTGTAGCCCATGCTGGCCTCGAACTCACAGAAATGAGTGCTGGGATTAAAGGCGTGCGCCACTACCGCCTGGCCTCTCTTTCACTTTTATCTCTAACATTTATTTCAAAAGATAATTGGGGATCTCTTTATTCTCTCCTTGGACTGAAAACTGTAGATTGCCAAATGTCTACAGGCTTGTCTGGGCTCTCACTCATTCTCACTGGGTTCCTAGATCAGGCTTTTCACTTGGGGTCACATGCCTGAAGGTCTTCCTAACACTGTGAACACATACATGATATTTTGTACACACACACACACACACACACACACACTCACTCACGTGCACGCACTCTCTCACACACACAAGTGCGCTCTCTCACACACACAGACACAGACACACAGACACACAGACACACACACACACACACACACACACACACACTGGCTTTGAAGTGGGTGCTGGAGAAGGCACTGTCCTCAGGCTTGTGTGACATGCACTTTCCCCCTGAACTATCTCCCCGGCCCAGCACATGAAGGTCTACAATGAAACTCGTTGGCTTGTCTGCATAGAGCAGATCTTCGCTGCCCTTGAAAGAGAGTCTGTCTTTTCTAGCCAAATAGTTTATAACTTTCTATAATCTGAGGGCTTTGTAACTATTGCTTTAGATACATTTCTTGATTTTGCTTTAGATAATCTCACTCCTCAAGTGGGGGTCTCCTCAATGCTTTTCCGTGTTCTTTATCTTACACTGGGAAGTTCCATCAGCTTCTAGTTTGGTAACTGCATGTCCATATAGTCCTTGTTCTCACCTGGGCACTCTTCTAAATAAACAAACAGTCTCCACCGAGAACAGGATTCCAACCTTTCTAATTTCTGAAATACAGGAAGAGAGCACTGGTGGCCACACTGAACTTGATGGCGGGGACAGGCGTCTGGAGACAGTGAGCACACAGGCAGATGAAAGGCCCAAGGACTGAGAGAACAAACAGAGAGAAGACATCCAGAGGAACCCGTACACACGGACAGACGGACGGATGGACGGACGGAGAGACAAGAACTGAGCAGATAGAGGATGGCAGGAAAACAGGCTGGCAAGGAAAAAGAAAAATGACTCTGAGAAGTAGGCAGTGCTTCTAAGATAAACGCAGTCAAGCAAAGCCCAAGAGAGAACGAAGCAGAAGGTGATGGAAGAGAGGGGTAAAAAGGAAGACAGGGTAAAAAGGAAGACAGAGGGGTAAAAAGGAAGACAGAGGGGTAAAAAGGAAGACAGAGGGTAAAAAGGAAGACAGAGGGTAAAAAGGAAGACAGAGGGTAAAAAGGAAGACAGAGGGGTAAAAAGGAAGACAGAGGGGTAAAAAGGAAGACAGGGTAAAAAGGAAGACAGAGGGTAAAAAGGAAGACAGAGGGTAAAAAGGAAGACAGAGGGTAAAAAGGAAGACAGGACTGCCTCTGTAAACACGTGCCTCGCACTTTACCAGGTGCTGTAACATGCATGGCTGCAGGCAAACAGAGAACCCAACAGACGGACGGGCAGGATGGCATACAGGCCAGGCAGCTAGAAGGGCAGGGAGGCAGTCAGTCAGGAAAGGCTAAAACAGAGAGGAAGACAGACAGATGAAAGACAGAACCAAGAAGCGAGAGAGGCTGAAAGAGTTTTCAATCCAAGAACACAGGCCATTTAAGAAGCAAAACGAAACAACAGTGTACAATGGAGAAATCTTATCATCTTCTCAAAGAGACCTGGTTACCTGCTGAGTCTTTGACTCTAAGAGCATGGACAGGAGCTAGAAGAAAGGGTCTGAGGTAGGGTTGGGGGGCAAGTTTTAATAAAGAACACATTTTGTGGATGTGGAAGAAGGCAAATGTCTGGGACAGACCTAAGTCAACAACCCCAAAGGGTCCAGAGTCAGAGGCCTCTAGAAGAATCCACATAGGCCTAGGCATGGCAGGGCATGCCTACAGACGTGCGCTTGGGAGGCCCAGGAAGATCTTCAAGTCAAAGCCAGCCTGGGCTACACAGTTAGATTGTGTCTCCCTCGAAAAGAAGAGTGTGCATGTAAGCCTAGACAAGGAGAGCAGGCAGCGCCTGCCTACTTTATGTGCACATGAGCACAGGTTCAGCCCGACTGTACTTAGGAAGTCCACCTGCACTGGCGCGGCAGTTCAGCACTCCCAGTGTGTGCGGGCATGTCTTTTCAGAACACACACTGTAGAGAAGAGACGACAAGGGTGTGCTGCCACCCAGACAACTCATCAGGCGGGACAGAACAGATCAGTGAGAGGGAGTCCTTCCTGAGCACTGCTGTGGTGGGAAAGGCAAGCAGAAAGCGACCAGTCAATTAAGAAGATGACACCTGTCTCTGTCACACCTACAAAGTAGAAGCAGAGGGGGCTGGAGAGATGGCTCAGCAGTTAAGAGTATTGGCTGCTCTTCCAGGGGTCCTGAGTTCAATTCCCAGCACCCCCATGGTGGCTCACAATCATTTATATTGGGACCTGGTACCCTCTTCTGGCATGCAGACGTACGGGCAGGCAGAACACTGTATACAAAATAATAAATAAATAAACCTTTGACAAAAACGTAGGACCGGAAAGCCAGGAGGGAAGAGGTGGCGAGCCCAGCAAAGTCAGGCAGTCCTGACGAGCTGACGAGTGACAAGAGTACCCAGCGAACCTGGGAGAGAGGCGGGGAGAAACACAGCAAAGGGTGACGGGAGTATCTGTGTGCAGGAGAGTGGCGGGGTTCCTATGTGTGGACCTCCCTGGAGTGGCATCTGGAAAGGGTGATAGTGACTGACTCTTGGAAGAGGAATTCTGGGCCTGCAAGAGAAGGATATATGGGAGACTTACTTTTTTTTCTCCATTAAAAGTTTTATTTTTAAAAATCATCTCTTTATTTGATCTACACAAGTGATTTTGCTGCATGTGTATATGTGTATTACATGTGTGTATGTGTATCACATGTGTGCCCAGTGCTCTTGGTGGTCAGAAGTGGGTGTCGAATTCCCTGGAACTGGAGTTATAGAAGGGTGGTTGTGAGCTACCATGTGGGTGCTGGGAACCAAACCCAAGTCCTCTGCAAGAACAACAAGAGCTTTTGACAGCTGAGCCGGCTCTCTCCAGCCCCTAATTTTTATTTTTTATGTATCTTATCTCAGTGTATGTATATCATGTGTGCAGTACCCATAGACACCAGAAGAGGGCGTTGTATTTCCTGAAAGTGGAGTTACAGATGTTTGTCAGCCATCGTGGCAGTACTGGGAACCAAACCTGGGTCCTCTGGAGGAGCAGCCAATGCTCTTTAATTACTAAGCTGTCTCTCTAGCCCCGAGATCGACTTTTTATAGGTTTCATACTTTTAGAATTTCAGACCATGTTTATGTCTATTTGAGAGCTGACTGGAGATAAATACCTAAAACAAACAAGAAGAAAGAAAAGCAAGCCGAGATGTGGACAGCCAGAACCTGCTAAGCAGACAGCAAAAAGCCAGGAACACAGAGACTGGGAAACCAACAAAAAGACTGAGGAGGCAGACTGCCTGGGAAGGCAGCAAGGTAGAAAGAGATAATTAAAAAGGAGCCATGAAAGAAGGCGGGAAGGAATCCGCTGTGAATGCTGATGAGACTTTAAGGCCAGAGAGGACCGAAAGGCCTGGGGAGAGAAACTGACCCCACTGGTAGGTTGTTGACACCACCCTCGGAAGCCAAGGGAGAAAAAGCTGTTAAGTAGAAAGAAAAGACACAAACATTAAACAGTGGGAGAGCAGCAGACAGCGTGACAGACAGGCGAGAGGACAGAGCTCAAGAGAGGGAGAGAAAAGTGATGAACTTAGCGGGCGCAGAGACAAGAAGGTCAAGACGAGAGGCGACCATTATGGGAAACCGTGGCCAGTCCTGGAAGGTAGACAAACCAAGAGATTCGGGCTTTAAAAGTGACAGAGACAGGCAGGCGGGCAGACAGATGGCTAGAGAGAGAGTGTGGTGGGCAACCAGCCAGAGACGCAGACAGACAACCAGGGAGAGAAAGAAGCTGCCAGCCAGTGAGGGAGGAACAGACAGGCAGGCAGGCAACACCAGAGCAGAAGTGTGCAGGTAGAGAGGCAGGCAGAGGCGAGGTGAGAAGACGGATCCAGAGGTCACTAGGAAGCAAGAAGAGCAGGAGCGAGGCCACAGGCAGAGGAGACGGGGTGGTAACCCAGACAGGAGCTGGGCCAGCGGTGGAGAGCCGAGGCCGCAGGCCTGCACGGGGAGGCCCATCGGCCCCTTCAGACACCCACACCTGCTGCACAGGACACATATGTCAGGCAGGCAGAGGGCCTAGCACAGGAGACTGCTGCCACGTGCTGTGTAGACACCTTCTCAGTCTCTGGATGAGGCACACACACGTACTTGTCAGGCATACAGGAGGACCCACATGCGTTCACAGCCTGGAAGAGAGAGGTCAACAGGAGCCAGAGATGGGGGGTCACTTAGAAAGGATGACACCCTTCGAGTCAAAGGTACGAGAGAGTCTCAGTGACGAATAGAGCACACTTAGAGAGGAGCCCACACACAGAAAGAAGG
This sequence comes from Peromyscus maniculatus bairdii, assembly GCF_049852395.1. Lineage (NCBI taxonomy): Eukaryota > Metazoa > Chordata > Mammalia > Rodentia > Cricetidae > Peromyscus > Peromyscus maniculatus. The sequence goes on along the minus strand of NC_134859.1, from coordinate 54,029,057 downwards.
GATACCAACCCAGACTAGTAACGAGATTGAGAGAGGATGGGCCGGGACAATATGGGCCCATAGCAAGAGAATTCCACTTAAAAAAAAAAGAAAAAAGACAGAAACCAATGTTCAATAAAGTGCTAGTGTGTGTGTGTGTGTGTGTGTGTGTGTGTGTGTGTGTGTGTGTGTGTGTGTCGGGGGTGGGGCAGGGAGTAGACCATCAATCAACACTTTAGCATTGCAAACAAATATTTGTGGACGATTTCTTTGTCACCGATACTTTCTGGGTTGTCGCCTACCTTCTTCTTGGGGTCCTTGTGCACACTGCAAAGCTGAGGGGCAGTAGAGAAATGACCCAGGAGATGTTTTCTCCAGAGGCCAGGTCAAGAGAACGGGAGGAAAGCGGGCAGAGAGAAGAGAGAGAAGGCCCCGGGCTACCTGCCCTGCTTCTTGGCAAGTTCCATTCTCGGCTCTGTCAAATCTCTATAGGCCAAACTTACTTCTGGACTCCTTGTCCGCTGGCCATCTGACCCCTGGTCCAACCTGAAGATAAACACTGGGAGCCGGTTGGAAGTCCCGGGTCAGCCAGCTCGGTGAGAAGGCCTGAGAGCACTCCTACCTCTCTGCTTTTCCGTCCGCTACTTTGCCCAGTGCCTCGGTTTCTTCTACTTTATCGGAAGATCATGGAGGAAGAGATGGACACTGAAACAGGAGAAAAAAGGATTTCACAATCTCCAGACTTGACTCTTTATTCCAAAAATCTGTCCTATTTACCCCCAAATTAATTTCCCAAGTCAGACGATTTTACAAGCAGGCGACTGGAGGGGGAGGGGGAGGGGGAGAAGAGCAGAGATAAAATTGACAACAATTACAAGACCCCGAAAAGGCTGGGCGAAGAGAGAATCAAACATGGACTCCTTTGAAAAAACTCAATCATCGTATCTATTCATGTCTCTCCCCAAAAGTCACTAGGATCTCTGTCACTTTTTTTAAGAAAGAAGAAAAAAAACCCCAGTACTGCTTCTCATTTAAACGACACGTACACAATTAAATGCATTTTGACTTCAATGAGGTATGCAGAGAGTTATATATAAACATATATTTCATCTTTTTCCTTTTCAATGCCTGAAGGGAAAAAAAAAAAACCTTCACATCAAACCACTCCCTTCTGAAGTATTCAGAAAAAAAAAAAAAAGCTTTTCTTTAGAGAAGGGAGGTGGGGGAGGAACAAGACTAGTAAAGAAAAGAAAAATTCAATCTAGTTGGACTAGTATCTAACTAGTTAACCTTTAACAATTTATGCTGATGTCAGACTGAGCATGAGTACTGATTAATGCCCCCCCAAATATTTTTATAAGGGGGGGAGTTAAGTCACAGCAGCCATTTTTGTTTTATGCAGAAATCCTTCTTGCCCCCCAACACACACACACACACACACACACACACACACACACACACACACTCTCTCTCTCTCTCTCTCTCTCTCTCTCTCAATACACAAGGAAAATGTATTAATCTGTGCACTAATCAGTTATGAAAAAAGGGAGAAATTAGTGGGTTTCTGAGTAGAAGCTTGGAGATGGGATGTAGCAGGGAGAAGGGGGGTGTATGAAAAATGAAATATTAAGCCAGCCATTTTGTTTTAAAAGGGGATTTTACCCCCCTCTCTCTTTCTTTATAGAGGGGGTGGCGGTGCTGGAGGGGGGGTTGTTTTAAAAATAATTTCAAGGCGGCCATCTTAGTGCCTGAGCTCTGAGAAAATATTTCTGAGCGCCCCCCTCAGAATTTAAATATATTTAAAGCAACCGAGGGGGGTAGAGAGAAGTCGAAAACTTTTATATACATATATATATAATTTTTTTAAAAAACGATCTCCCTTTCTTGTTCTCTTGGGAGGAAAGAGAGAAGGGGGAAAAAGTCCTTAAATTTTTTCCAAGAACATTTTTGGGGGTGGTGCGGCCCCCCTCCTCAGGCGCCGGCCCCGGGGGTGGGTGTTCTGGAGGGGGGTGGCCCGGGGGCTTGGGGGGCTGGGGGAGGCGGTGAGGAGGAGGAGGAGGAGGAGGACGCCGCCGCCGAGGAGGAGGAGGAGGAGGAGGAGGAGGAGGAGGTGGTGGTGGTAGCGGTGGGGGAGGCGGGCGGGCGGTGGGTGGGGGGGTGGTGGGGGGGCCAGAGCCACAGGATGGCTTCCCCTCTGAGGGACGAGGAGGAGGAGGAGGAGGAGATGGTGGTGTCGGAGGAGGAAGAAGAGGAGGAAGAAGAGGGCGACGAGGAGGAGGAGGAGGTGGAGGCGGCCGACGAGGACGAGGAGGAGGAGGACGAAGAGGGAGTCCTCGGGCGCGGGCCGGGCCACGACCGGGGCCGCGACCGCCACAGCCCCCCCAGCTGCCACCTCTTCCCGCCGCCGCCGCCGCCGCCGCCGCTGCCGCCGCCGCCGCCGCCGCCCCCGCCGCCAGGTAAGCGTCCGCCCCGACTGCGTCCCCGGGCCCGAGCCGAGCCAAGCCGCGGGGCCCGGCGCCTCCGGGGAGGCCGAGCCGAGCCGAGTCCCTCGGCGGGCGCCCGGCCGGTCCCGACGGGGCCCCGCGGGTCCGGGCGGCGGCGGCGGCGGCGGCGGCCTTGGGGCCAGGCCTCCTCCCCTCCCCCGCCGCACCCCTCCCCCGCCGCTACCGCGGTCGCCGCCGCCGCCGCCGCCGCCGCCGCCGCCCGGGCTGGAGAGCGCTGGGCGCGAGCTGCGCGCGCGGACCGGGCCACTTGGTCGCGGCTTTCGGGGGAGGAGATCTTTTTTTTTTTTTTTTTTTTTTCACCCTCGGCGGGGAGGGGGTAGGCAGGAAACGGCCGCGGCGAAGCCAGGGTCGTCGTCGTGTCCCCCCCCCTCTGCCCACCCCCACCCACCCACGCATCCACCCCCCCCCAGGCCGAGCGAGGGACCCGCCGAGCCCCCGGCGACCGGACGGCGGCGTGGGGGGGAGGGGCGCGTGGGGGAGGGGCGGCCGCGTGAGCGCCCCGGGGGCCCGGTCCCCGGTGGGGTCCGCGCGGAGGCGCCGTGGGTGGGTGGGTGGGTGGGGGTTCCGTGTGTGGGGCCGTCGCCGGCCGCCCCGACGCCCTCCAGCGCGGTCGGGACTCGGTGGACCCCCCCCCGACTCCCTCCCACCCCTCCACCCGGCCCCTCCACCTGCCAGGGGGGACTTCGGTGCCCGCCAACTCCGGGGCGCGCGGTGGCACGCGGGGGAGGGGGGCGTGTGCGTGTGGGCAGCGCGGCCGGAGGGCTCGGGGCCGGTGGGGGACCACGCTCCGCGCAGACAGACCACTTCCTGGAGTTCAGGCTGCCTGGGACCTGCCCTCCACTCCCCCCCCCTCCCCAGCTGGCCGGCGAGATCGGAGGTCACTGCAGATTAGGGGGGGGGGACACACGAGACGGGAGAGTGTCTGGGGAGCCCGGTGCCCCCGGCCCCACCCTCGTCCTCTCTGCCCCGGGGCTCTTTTGTGTCAAGTGCAGGGCCTCCACCCCCCCTCCACCCCCGCCCCGGTGACCCCGTCCGTCTGGGGTGGCCGAACTGCCCAGCTGGGACTCCCTCACGTGGCTGCCATTCACTGTCACTCTCCGCATGACACCACCCACACACCCTGACCACGCCGGGGGGCGTGAGCGGCCCACCCCGCTGCTCTGGGCTGGACCGTCGCTCTGCACCCTTCTCCCGGGATGACAGGTCATCTGGCCACTCCTGAGCAGCTGGTCCAGCTGTGCCGGGCGGGGACAGACCCTGAGCCGGCCGCAGGCGTCCACCCCCCACCCCCAGGGGAGCGGTGTCCGTCCTCTTTCGGATAGGTGTCCGTCCGCACCCCCGACTGGGGGGGACGTCCACACCCCCAGGTCTCTGGCTGCAGAGCAGCAGCACACAGGCACCAAAACTTCACAACCTTGCCTGTAAAACTATCCCACTGGCCAGGGAGGGGGGCTCCATGTCGCACATGTCGAGACGGCCTTGGGAGGGGTGGGTGGGTGGGTGAAGTGCTCAGTGCTCTGCTGCCCATTCCCCCCTGCTAGGCTTACCCCGAAAAGGGGGAAAAGTTTAGAAAGTTAGTCCGCCGGGCCCGCGGGGTTCGCTGGGCCGGGCTGGGGGTGATCAAAGATCCCGGGGGTGGGGAGGGAGGGAGGGCTGCAGCCTGCGGCTGGCTGGGGAAAGGAGGCTGGGCAGGTGAGCCGGGGGCCGCCAGCTCTGTCCCCACCTCTGTCCCCACCTCGGGCTCTGGTGTTGATCCCGGGACCTGGGTGCCTGCAGGGGAGGAGAAGGAACCAGCCTGAGGTCGACATGGGTCTTTGTGTGGCGCCCTCCCTCCCCGTCTCTGCTTCCTTGAATCCTTGAGAGGCGTCCAATGCTTTTTAAATTTTTATATTTGAAATCAAATCTCACCTCCTCGGTCTCGCTGGGCAGTCTCACCCCCCCACACACACACACCCCATCCCAGCCCTCCAAGTCAAGTAAGTGACCCAGATACACCCCCTCAGATGACTTGGAGGTAAAACTTTGGAAAAAATATTTTTAGCGTACTCATTATCCGTCTACCTAAGTGTGGGGAAAATGAGTCTCCTCTAAGGAGCTCCGTTCGGGCTGCCCGCCCTCGTCTCTTTCTGGAATATGAATTTGTACGCGTGAGAGGCCTCCCATTGTTTTTCAGTGCGACTGCTTTGAATCTCACCATTTTGTTTTACATTCTTACCCAAGACCAATTTTTATCCCTCCCCCCCGCGCTCCAGTCTCCTTACATTGTTAAACGTTTAAAATAATAGCATTCGCGTTGGTGGTGGGGGAAGGGAGCAGGAAGCTGAAGAAAAACCTCATTTCTTCTCCCTCCCCCTTCTGGCAAGTCTAGAGAAATAATATAACATAATATATAGATGTGATTCCTTGGGGGGTGGGGATGGGGGTGGGGAAACGATTGTGGGTGGTGCGGAAGATTCTGGTAGTTTCTTTGCAAAAGGTCTGAAAATACAAACCCACCTCCTGCATTCAGTACGCATGTGCGGCAGGCCTATTATGGAGGTTCGTTGTTGGGGGAGGGAGGGGAATTTGAGAAAAAAATAAATATAAGTGTGAGAGATTGATGGCGAGATTAGGAGAGGGGCGGGAGGAAGCGCGCTCGCGCCCAGGCCCCGCCCACAGGCCCTCCTGCCAGACTCCGCCCTCGCCCTCCCCACCTTCCCGAGGTCTGAGCCGGGATGTGGGAGAGTCTGGGCTCTCAGCCAGCATTGAGAGGCTGCGGAGACAGAGGTTGGGGCTTAGATTTGCTTTATTACCCTCCCTTGCCGCTCCTCGCCATTCTTCCCCTCTGCTGGCCACCGAAGTCGGCCTAAAACCGAGAACCTCCTGCCGGGCTGGGTGGGAAGTGGAGTTCACAGGCTTCCTCGCCCCACACACCCAGGGTGACCCCCCGCGGGCCACTTCCCCTGATCCTTAGCCAGTTGGCGTAGCCTGGCCTGCCCTTGCCACTTGCCCCGCGGTCTTCGTTTCCATGTTCGCGTTAACCCAAGTCCCTAGAGTTAAGGGGAGCCAGCTGCTGGGCATGACGTCTGACTTCCTATTACAGCCCTGGATCATTTTTCACACACTGCCTCTGGGCAGGCAGTCTCTTTGCATGCCCACACCCCATCTTAGAGTGTTTTTGCTCACAGGGACTTGAGATTGTGGAGGCGGAAGGAAAGGTAGCATCAGATCGGAAACCCAGGCCTGGGGTGTTAATTGTGGCTAATTTTTCCTTGGCTCTTGAGGGAAGGAGGATTGTGTGTCCTAGAGCAAGAGGCTGGGCCAAGTCCTGGCGTTCCCCTCTGGCGGCAGCTGCCTCTGCTTGGACAAGACAGGTCTGGCTGGTTAGTCTAGTGATTGGTGGGGGTGGGGGTAGGTGAACCAGGGCCCCATTTCTGTGTGGCATTCGTGTGTGTGTGTGTGTGTGTGTGTGTGTGTGTGTGTGTGAGAGAGAGAGAGAGAGAGAGAGAGAGAGAGAGAGAGAGAGATAAGGGCTTACTCTGCAAGAAACAACTCTGGTCCCCAACTTCAGCAGACTGGCAGGGGTCAGAGAGAATGGGGTGGTGTCATATCAGGGAAGAACCTGTCCTGAGCCCTCTGACAGAGCCTTCCGGGGAGAGAGCCAGGGACATAGCTGTGCTGAAGCAGGTACAGGCGTGTGCGTGTGTGTGTGCGCGCGTGTGAATTAGAGATTGCACATGTCACCTATGTCTGTGATTATATCTTTATTTGTGTCCCTGTAATGCATATATGCGTGGTGTGTGTGTGTGTGTGTGTGTGTATGAGTCAGCATGTCTGGGAAAAATACAGAGGTGGGTAAGGCCGTGAGATCAAGGGTACAGCCCCTGGGAAAAGATCTGGAGGCAGACCCAGTGCTCTGGGAGAAGTAGGGAATTGTTCAGACTTCCTTTTGCTGAGTTAGGATGTGAAGAGGCGGATAGATAGACACTGATCCTGTGGGCAAGAGGGTAGCATGACCAGCTGAGAATTTCTTTTGCCCCAGTGCTGTATTGGGGTGATTATCCAAGAAAATGTACATAGAGGCCTCCCTCTTGGCAAAAAGGATGTCAGAGCCCCAGGGTGTCAGTGTGAGAACCAGGGTGTCCACCTTTGGCTCTCCCTTCTCAGCATCTGGCCTAGGGAGCTGCCAGCTTGTGTCTCCCTACTCCAAGTGCTGGGGTCAGGCCAGGCCAGCAGCTGGGCATGGCTTCCCCGGTTCCTGGGCAAGCTGCCAGCTGGCAGAGTGAGGGGAAAGCAGGAGGAGCCCTGGCGAGGACTGAAAGGACCTGCCACAGTCTGAGCCGGTGGCCCAGAGTCTGGTCCCTTGGTAGTAGGAGGGGGGAAAGGGAGGGGCTTGGCGGCTCTTCCTCTCTGACCCTTGACCTCCCATTCAGAATCAGAGGATCCCAGAGTACTACAAGCCGTCTGTTTGCATCCGGTGATGGGCCGGGAAATTTAGAGGAATGGATGCTCGCGTTCCTAGAGAGTGCGACTGAGTTGGGAAGAAAGGGGACCGTGAAGAACCTCAGGGAGCGGGGTGCTCCAAGCTTAGGTTTTCTGGTTCTCTTCTCTCCAAAGATAAAGATGATATCCGGCCGCTGCCTTCAGCACTGGGTGTGAAGAAGAGAAAGCGAGGACCCAAAAAGCAGAAGGAAAACAAGCCAGGCAAACCCCGGAAACGCAAGAAGCTCGTGAGTACCAAGGGTCCCTGCTGCCTGAGCAAGGCTCCAGGGCCCTCCTCCCAGAGACTGTCCATCTGCTCTGGCCCTGGTTACCTGAGTCGAGGTGTCCCTGATGCCTGAGCAAGGCTCCAGGGCCCTCCTCCCAGAGACTGTCCATCTGCTCTGGCCCTGGTTACCTGAGTCGAGGTGTCCCTGATGTCAAGAGGCTCCACTCCTGTATCTCATCTGCGTCTCTTGCACCTGGAACCCTAACCCACTTTCTCCGGCTGTCACTCACTGTAACTTGCCCTACAGTCTGAGGGAAGCACTTGGGAGCACACTGGCTTGCTGAGGCTGTAGCTCAGTGGTGGAGAGCTTGCCCCACATGTTTGAGCCCTGGGTTTAATTCCCAATACAGAGGGGAAGAGAAAACCACAGTCTTGGAAGAAGATTGCGTGAATTCAAAGCCTAGAAGTCCTCTGTCTTCCTGGCTGGGTAGTTAGCTCCCTGTGCCTCAATTTCCTCTGTAAAAAAGTGAATAAATATAGATCAACTACTGTTCCATAGGATAGTTGTAAAGATGGAAAGAGATAAAATATGTTTCATGCTAAGAACAGTTCTTGGCACATGGTAAGAATGAATAAGTGTTATTTTTATTTCTCTTCCTCAGGACAGCGAAGAGGAGTTTGGCTCAGAGCGAGATGAGTACCGGGAGAAGTCAGAGAGCGGCGGCAGTGAGTATGGAACTGGACCAGGCCGGAAGCGAAGAAGGAAGCACCGAGAAAAGAAAGAGAAAAAGACGAAGAGGAGGAAAAGGGGAGAAGGAGATGGGGGGCAAAAGGTGAGTAGAGTTAGGAAGTAAGGACGAGGAATCGGGGCGTCAGGTCAGCATGGGGATGGGGGGATGCTGCCAGAGCTGGGGTCTGTAACGCACGGGAACTGGACTGCAGAGGGGAGCAGGGAACCGGTGGAGACTACGTGAGACATTGAAGGGTGTCTGGCAGAGGAGTCGGGGAGCCCCACCTTACCACGCTGTCCCCCACTCAGCAGGTGGAACAGAAGTCCTCGGCTGCCCTGCTTCTGACCTGGGGCTTGGAGGATGTGGAGCACGTGTTCTCCGAGGAGGACTATCATACTCTTACCAACTATAAAGCCTTCAGTCAGTTCATGAGGTACAGGGGCACTGGGAACCCTCTCAGACAAATAGTTAATATTGGGGTGTGGCCTGGGCCTCTCTGGAATCTGTTAAAAATATATGAAAATGCTTCCCAGGGAAATTCATGGCATGTGCACACAAAATTTTGCACATAATTTCAATCTACTCTTGGTTTGGGAATCTGTCAATCCCAGCTAAGACTCCATCTTTCCCTAAAGTTGTGGGGGCAGAGGTCATGAGTCGAGTACTACATTAGAGAACTTTCCAGAACTAGAAGATAGTGAGGACAGGAAGGATTGAGTCCGACAGTTCCATTTTCCTCTCTCTGACTTCTGTAGACCTGGGTGACATCATTGTCCTAGAGTTTTCGTTTCAAGTCTTCACAACTCTAACAACACACCATGCATTTAATAGCATGGGACTTGAGCTGTAGAGGCACAAGCTGAGGTTTGACACAGCAGTTTAGTGCCCTGGCTTCGTCTTGGGCAAGCTACTTAATTTCTTTGGTGCTCAGTTTCCTTATCTGTAAACTGGAAATAATACATACTTTGTAGGGGGCTGTGTGGATTTGGTGGGAAGTTGAATGCATAGCCCAGTACCTTTGGTACCTAGACTCAGGGGATGCTAACTGGCAGCTGTCCTTAGCGATATCTTCTTACACCTCTGCCAAAGACAGTGTGGTCGTCGGCACTGAGGACCACAGGTGTCCTTGTAGGAGCATTGGACCCACACCCTGGAGGAAAATGCAATGTCTGTCTCTTTCAAACCGTCCGAAGGGAACCTTCCTTCAGGTTCCACAGAATTCAGTAAAATGCAGAAAAATCAAAGCAAGAGCACCATTATGAGGATGGTGTGCAACAGGGAATATTTCCCTTTTCACTTCTTTTTGCTTCATTTATTACTTAAATTAATATTTTTCTTAATAGGACACATTTCCCCCACCCGGGGTAGTTAGCATAGACTTAATTGATATGGGGAGATGGCAGTATTCCCAGACCATCTGTGAAAGGTCTGGATTTTCTGCTTCTCTGTTTGCAGGCCCCTGATTGCTAAGAAGAACCCTAAGATCCCAATGTCGAAGATGATGACCATCCTGGGGGCCAAGTGGAGAGAGTTCAGCGCCAATAACCCCTTCAAAGGGTCAGCAGCTGCTGTGGCGGCGGCGGCGGCAGCGGCGGCTGCGGCTGTAGCTGAGCAGGTGTCAGCTGCTGTCTCCCCAGCCACCCCCATAGCGCCATCTGGACCCCCCCCTGCCCTTCCACCACCCCCTGCTCCTGAAATCCAGCCCCCACCCATCAGAAGAGCCAAAACCAAAGAAGGCAAAGGTAGGAACCCTCTTCTTCCAACCCGTTTTCCTGCTTTCCGAACCGCATGGCTTCACGGCTGCAACGCATGCCGCCCCAGCCCTGATCGCTGGGGAGGAAATGCTTCCCATGACGGGGAAGGAGTAAAACCGTAGCCCATGGCGCAGTCCAGAGTTCCCCGTGACCCCTGTTCTTCCAGGATGTGTCATGGCCGATGGATTTTCTCCCCTCCTCCCTCTTCTCTCCTTCAGGTCCAGGCCACAAGAGGCGGAATAAGAGCCCCCGAGTGCCTGACGGACGCAAGAAGCTTCGAGGGAAGAAGATGGCACCACTCAAAATCAAGCTGGGGCTGCTGGGTGCCAAGCGGAAGAAGGCGGGCTCGGTGGGTGGCTCCTCCCTGTCTGCCAAACCCCGGGAGTCGAGGGCTGAGACCTCTAGAGAGTCCGTGGGGAAGTGGGGTGGGGACCCCACAGTCTAGGGATGCAGGGTCGTGGTGGGTAGAATCAAGCACGCCTCACTGATGGCCACGGGCCATGCCATGGGCAGTACGTTTTTCAGAGTGATGAGGGCCCTGAACCGGAAGCTGAGGAGTCAGACCTGGACAGTGGCAGTGTCCATAGTGCCTCGGGCCGGCCTGATGGCCCTGTCCGTGCCAAGAAACTGAAGCGAGGCCGGCCAGGAAGGAAAAAGAAGAAGGGTAAGGCCGTCGCTGTGCGAGCCTCTCTGCCCGCCCTCCTCCTTGCTGTCTCTCTCACTTCAGATTTTGACTTCTCGATTCCACCCTTCTCTGTCTTCCCTGAACCCCTTCCTGTCTCTCTTTTTCTGTCCCCTTTGCCTTGACTGGGGTATATGACAGTCCTGGGCTGTCCTGCAGTGGCCGGGGAGGAGGAGGTTGATGGCTACGAGACGGATCACCAGGATTACTGTGAGGTGTGCCAGCAGGGTGGGGAAATTATTCTGTGCGACACCTGCCCTCGTGCCTACCACCTCGTCTGCCTTGACCCTGAGCTTGACCGGGCTCCCGAGGGCAAATGGAGCTGCCCCCACTGTGTGAGTACCCGGTGCCCTCGGGGTCCACCCATCTCCCTTCCTCTTGCTTTCTGTTATGGTCTTCTGGGCTTCTCAGCAGTAGGTACGCAGGATTCTGGAATCCTCGTGGGGTCCTTTCGTTCAGCCCTTTGTCCCCAGGGTCAGTGTTTTTGGATAATGGGGCTCTCCTGTTTGGTAAGCCCCATGAGACGGCTGTGCACTTCTGGGACTCAGTCTTCTTGGCTTTGCCCCAACTTTCCGGTCTCCCCCCCTCTTCTTCTACCTCTCTCTTTCTGCTCTCGGCCTCCAGGAGAAGGAAGGGGTACAGTGGGAGGCCAAGGAGGAGGAGGAGGAGTATGAGGAGGAGGGGGAGGAAGGCGAGAAGGAGGAAGAGGACGACCACATGGAGTACTGTCGAGTGTGCAAGGACGGCGGGGAGCTGCTGTGCTGTGACGCCTGCATCTCCTCCTACCACATCCACTGTCTGAACCCCCCGCTGCCCGACATCCCCAACGGCGAGTGGCTGTGCCCGCGGTGCACGGTAGGTGCCGCCATGTCCTTCCGGGGCCCGAGCACGCGGTCTTCCCCTCTGCCCCCGGCCTCTGTTGGGCCCTTGTCCTGCCTAACGGGCTCTCCCGGCCTCTTCCTCTCTCTCCTGGGTGTCCGTCCCCAAGTGTCCTGTGCTAAAGGGCCGTGTTCAGAAGATCTTGCACTGGCGATGGGGGGAGCCACCCGTGGCCATGCCAGCACCCCAACAGGCGGACGGGAATCCAGATGTGCCACCCCCTCGTCCTCTTCAAGGCAGATCAGAGCGAGAGTTCTTTGTCAAGTGGGTGGGCCTCTCCTACTGGCACTGCTCCTGGGCCAAGGAGCTTCAGGTAGGAAGGCTTTTCCTGCCCCCGGGGGCCTGCGCTCAGCCACTTGCCCTCTCCTCCCTCTCCTCTCGGTTTCCATCTCCTTTCCCTTCCATTCTTCCTGCTTCAGTTTCTACCTCTGGTTCTTTGATCTCTTTTCATTTCTGTTAGTTTTCACCCCTTTCCTGACCGCCATCTCCTTCCTTATCTTTTTATTCCATATCCATCTCCACTGTCATAATCACCCCTTGTCTTGTCTCTCACGTTTCCTAACTGCTCTCCCAGGCCTGGTCTTCTATCAGGTGTATTTATTTCTGTCCTATCCATTTTATTTGTTTGTTTACTTTGGTTTTTTGAGACAGGGTTTCTCTGTGTAGTTTTGGTGCCTGTCCTGGAACTCACTCTGTAGCCCAGGCTGGCCTCGAACTCACAAAGATCTGCCTGGCTCTGCCTCCCGAGTGCTGGGATTAAAGGTGTGCGCCACCGCCACCGGCATTTTATTTCTTTTTCACTGTTGTTTTTATTATTACTGTTTGATTTAGCCAGCCTTTTCTCTGCTGCTCTTTGTCTCTTTGTATTTGGATGCTATCTCTTCTCCTCTCTTCTCTGCCTCTCTGCTCCATCAGCTGGAAATCTTCCACTTGGTAATGTATCGCAACTACCAACGGAAGAATGACATGGATGAGCCCCCACCCCTGGACTACGGCTCCGGTGAGGACGACGGGAAGAGCGACAAGCGCAAGGTGAAGGACCCTCACTATGCTGAGATGGAGGAGAAGTACTACCGTTTCGGCATCAAGCCAGAGTGGATGACTGTCCACCGCATCATCAACCACAGGTGAGCCCGTGGTCCGCGGAAAGGCCCAGCTGGACTATGACACTGTCTTGCTGTGGCGATGGCCCTGCATAAACCAGATGACAGCGGAAGTTGGGTAACTTTCTGCAGTTCCAGTCCTCTGGCCGTGCTCCTCTAGGGGACCTGAGAAACCAGGAAAGCCCAGTCCAGTGTTCCTCACTTAGTCCTAGTAGCATAGGGATGGGGTGGGACTTGAGAGCAAACTGTGAGGAGAAACAGGTCATCCAGATGAGAGCTTGCAGGGTGCCTCTTACTACCGTCTAGCACTGGTTCATTTGTGCCAAAGCGTGAGCGACAAGATGGGTATTTGTGGTTCACTTGCTGCTCCGCCCAGTGCCTCTGTCCGGGGCCGAGTATCACATCAGACACTCGGAAATCCTGTCTGGGGAAGTGAGTGGTACTGTGGGCTCTCTGGGATGTTCTGTGATGGTTGGCTTTTACATACCATCTCGAGAAGGCTAAGGTAGCAGATGCTGTGTGTGTTGACACCTTATTTACCAGGACTTTGTGCAATGTGTGATGATGCCTACTATTTTTTCCCTCTTGCGTCTCTTCTTGGCCTCCTGCCCGACAGTATGGATAAAAAGGGGAATTACCACTATCTTGTGAAATGGAAGGATTTGCCTTACGACCAGTCGACATGGGAGGAGGATGAGATGAGCATCCCCGAATATGAGGACCACAAACAAAGCTACTGGAGGCATCGGTGAGGGAGCCAGCCATAGCACATGGAGACTAAGCGGAGGACGCCGTTTCCGGCAGGCCCAGCCTAGGGCAGGGGCAGCCTGGGCTCGGCCTGGGATGCCTTCGGTGGTGGTAGTTTACGGACAAGCAGTAAGATCTGGCCGGCCTGAAAAGGTTCCAGCAGCTAAGAGCTCTTGTCGAGGATCTGAGTTCAGCACCCACATCGGCAGGCTCACAACCTTCTGTAATTCCAGATCCAGGGGATCAGACACCTTCTTCTGGCCTCTGAGGGCACCCCCCCCCACACACACACACATGTGCATGCCTATCACACATACATAAATAAAGATAACTAAATCTAAAAGAATAAGAAGAGGAAATGAGATGTGGTCTGAGAAATAGATAAGAGATTGCCTGGAAGAGAAGGATTGACTCTCAGGGAATAACCCCAGGAGTGAGGATAGAAGGCTTGCGAGAGGGTGGCAAGGTGGCTTAGTGGATAAAGGTACTGACCACTAAGCCTGACGACCTGAGTTTCATCCCCTAGTATCCACATGGTGGAATGAGAGAACCAATTTCCACAGGTTGTCCTCGGACCTCTGCATGTAGGCCATGGCATGTGCATACATATGTACACACTCAAACTGCACGTGTAGTTAGATTTTTTCCTTAAAATGCTTTTGAGAAAGAAACCGAGAGAATCTGAGGAAAGGTTTTAGGCAGAGGGAGGCAGGTCTGGAATAGATTTAGAAAAGTGGGGGGCTCCGGAGGACCAGGCCTTGCTCAGACGCCCACTCTTTCCTCAGTGAGCTAATTATGGGGGAGGACCCTGCACAGCCTCGAAAGTATAAGAAGAAGAAGAAGGAGTTACAGGGAGACGGGCCTCCCAGTTCACCCACTAATGACGTAAGTTCTTTCCCCTGTCCCTACAGCCTTGGGACTGAGTCCTGGAGCGGCCAGCGAGCCACTGTTCTCTGCCCTTCAGGCTGGCCCGCAGAGGGGCGAGGGATTTGGCGTCGGAGTTGGAGTGCTTCCAGAAGTAGCAGCCCGGCTCCTTCCCGAGCTAGCCCTCCCTCCCTAGTGGTGCTGCTGGGTTTGATTTAGGGGCTGGAGGTGGGGGTTGGGGTAGAGAGGACTGAAGAGTAGAACTCGACTCAGGCCGTAGCCGAGGATGTTGCCGTTCAGCTCGGAAGCAGTGTTAGGACAGGGCCGAAGGAACCCTGTCCCCTTGAACCTTTCCGTGTCGTCCCCCCACAGCCTACGGTGAAGTACGAGAGCCAGCCTCGGTTTATCACAGCCACAGGAGGCACACTGCACATGTACCAGCTGGAAGGCCTCAACTGGCTGCGCTTCTCGTGGGCCCAAGGCACCGACACAATTCTGGCCGATGAGATGGGCCTGGGCAAGACCATCCAAACCATCGTCTTTCTCTACTCACTGTACAAGGAGGTGTGCGCTGGACTGTGGGCCCCCGAGGGCGTGAGCGCTAGCCTAGATGGGTGGAGGAGAGAAGGCCGGAGCAGGCAGACTCGCGTGTAGTGTTTGAGCCAGGCCTGACGGGATTCCACCCTTGCCTCCCAGGGCCACACCAAAGGTCCCTTCCTGGTGAGCGCTCCGCTCTCCACCATCATCAACTGGGAGCGAGAGTTCCAGATGTGGGCGCCCAAGTTCTATGTGGTCACGTACACGGGTGACAAGGACAGCCGGGCCATTATTCGAGAGAATGAGTTCTCCTTTGAGGATAATGCCATAAAAGGCGGGAAGAAAGCTTTTAAGATGAAGGTGAGTCCCTGTCGTGCGTCCAGATCCTTGGGTCTGTCATGTCTTTGTCCCAACCAGGGATTCCTCTCCTCATCTCTGTGCCTCTGAACTCGCTCCATCGTAGACCCTCCTGGAAGCATGCACGAGGCTGTCAGTACTGGGCATGGGGGGGGAGGGGGGGACAGACGGACTGAGAGCTGTGGTCCGTTGTCGCGGTTCGGCTTCCCGAGGGAAACACAAACTTGGTTCTCGATGAAGGGCGGGGGCTGGGGTGAGGTGGGGGTGTGGTGAGTGGCAGCTGAACGCGCAGTGGCTTTGTTGGCAGAGAGAGGCCCAGGTGAAGTTCCATGTCCTCCTGACGTCCTATGAGCTGATCACCATCGATCAGGCAGCGCTGGGCTCCATCCGCTGGGCCTGTCTCGTGGTGGATGAAGCTCACCGTCTCAAGAACAACCAGTCCAAGGTGGGTGAGATTCCAGACTGAGGCTGTGGACTCCCCTCTGTCTCGATCCTTAACACAAATCCTTTGGGGGAGTTGTAGCCTGGAAGGGGGGTTCCTGTACTGTGTGGAGGAAGGGCCGTGCTGGGAGGGGATTGGGACTAGGGATTTGGGGTCTCTCATCCTGAGGGTGCGGGGTTCAGCATCTGGCGAGGGAAATGTCTGTGAGGTGAGAGAGCCACTTCCCACTGATAACTCTTTCTCCTGCTGTCCTTGTCTCAATTTCTAGTTTTTCAGGGTCCTCAATGGCTACAAGATAGATCATAAGCTGCTGCTGACGGGCACCCCACTGCAGAATAACCTGGAGGAACTCTTCCATCTTCTGAACTTCCTCACTCCAGAGAGGTTTAAGTAAGTGGCGCCCGAAAGCCAGGAAAGGCAGGGTTCTAGTTAAGATCCACCGGACGTAGGAAATGGAGCCTGAGATCGGAGGCAGGGGACTGTCTGTCACCTTGTCTGTCTTCTTACCTCTTTGTGTCTGCTAGCAACCTGGAGGGCTTCCTGGAGGAGTTTGCCGACATATCCAAAGAGGACCAGATTAAAAAACTGCATGATTTACTGGGGCCACACATGCTGCGGAGACTCAAGGCGGATGTCTTTAAGAACATGCCGGCTAAGACGGAGCTCATTGTCCGAGTGGAGCTAAGCCCCATGCAGAAGTGAGACTCAGGACGGGCTGTCTAGACTTGGGAGTGGGTGTGGGTGATAGTAACTTTCCAAGAGTTGGGAGCACGTGCTGTATCAGAAGTGGTTGCTGCTAGGAGTGGTGTCCCCTGCCTTTAATCCCAGCACTTGGGAGGCAGGAGCAGATGGGTCTCTGAGTTTGAGGCCAGCCTGGTCTACAGAGTGAGTTCCAGGAGAACCAGGGCTACACAGAGAAACCTTGTTTCAAAAATTTAAAAAAAAAGAAAAAAGAAGTGGTTTCTTTCTCTTTATCCCTTGTACATCCCTACCCTGGTCTTTAGGAAATACTACAAGTACATCCTAACTCGAAATTTTGAGGCCTTGAACTCGAGAGGCGGTGGGAACCAAGTGTCGCTGCTTAACATCATGATGGATCTTAAGAAGTGCTGTAACCACCCATACCTCTTCCCCGTGGCTGCCATGGTAGGAAGCAGAGGGCGGCGGGGGTGGGGGTGGGTGAGGGTGGGTGGCTGCTCACGTGGCTGGTTCTCTGGGAGGGTCTGTGTTGAGCAGAGGGGCGGAACTAGCTTGCAGGGCCCAGGTTCTGCCCTTGGAAGTGAGAACTGTGGGAGCCGTGTTAAGCTTTTGGTTTTTCTAGTCACGGCAGAAGGAAGGAGTACGCTCCCTGACCCTCTTTTCCCCCCTTTTCAGGAGTCCCCGAAACTCCCCAGTGGGGCTTACGAGGGTGGGGCACTCATTAAGTCATCAGGGAAGCTCATGCTGCTGCAGAAGATGCTGCGGAAGCTGAAGGAGCAAGGACACAGAGTACTCATCTTCTCCCAGGTGACCCAGCCGCCTGCTCGCCTCATACCCGCGTCCTGTGGCCGTCCGCCAACCAGACTTTAATGCCTGTCCTCATTCCTGGGCTGCTCTAGCAGGAAAGACTGAGATCCTCCTGCTCATAAGCATGTCTTGACTCAGGCAGGCAAGGCGACACATGCCAATAATCCCTGACGTTGGGATGCCGAGGCTGAAGCCAGTCTACACAAAGAGAGACCCCGTATTCGAGTGACAGAAAGAGAGGGCACGTGGCTAGAGATGGCTCCGTGGTAGAGCCCTTGCCTAGCCTGCATGAGGCTATGATTGGATCCACAAATAAAACAATAATAAAGAAGTCTGGGGCTAGGTGTGGTGGTGCACGCCTTTAATCCAGCCTGGTCCACATAGCGGGTTCCAGGCCAGCCAGGCCTGCGAGGCCTACACAGTGAGTCCTTGTCCTTAAAAACAAAGCAAAAAGCCTGGCTTGCCTGGCTCGTCCCTTGATCTGATCCTTGTTCTAAGACGAGTGTGGTTGTCAGCCTTGTGAATGAATGCAGGGAGGAAGTACCGACCCTTTAGGATTCTGATGAAAGGTATTCTTCCACTTTGGAGAAAACCACATACCAGTTTTATGAACTTTTCAAAGTATTTATAGGTTTCTCTGAAACCCTTTCATGGGTCTCAGAGAACCTGTCCTTATCAGAAAATTAATCAAGAGTGGGACTGGAACAGTGATGGCTGGGGTGTGAGTCACTGAGGGTCTCAGGGTGGGTGTGTTTCAGTAGGAGGAGGCTTGGGAATTTGTTCCAGTTACGTGTTACTTTGAGGAGCCAGGCCCAAGCTGTGTCGTAGCCTTCTGAACTCTTGCTGTCCCTTGTTTTAGATGACCAAAATGTTAGACCTTCTGGAGGACTTCCTAGACTACGAAGGCTACAAGTACGAACGCATTGATGGCGGCATCACTGGCGCCCTTAGGCAGGAGGCCATTGATCGGTTTAATGGTGAGAATGAAATGCTTTGGTCCCTATGGCTATGGAAGGCCCGAGAAACTTCTGTCATATCCTCAGGATGGGGGATGGTGAGGGGATGTTGGAAACTTGGACTTTGGAGCTAGGATATAGTGATTTTTAGTCAGAGCCTCCAGCAGCTGGTGATGAACTTGACCTCCTAATTCTCACCTCCTAGCTCCTGGTGCCCAACAATTCTGCTTCCTCCTGTCCACCCGAGCTGGAGGCCTGGGCATCAACCTGGCCACTGCTGACACTGTCATCATCTTCGATTCTGATTGGAACCCCCATAATGACATCCAGGTGGGAACCTGCATCCTGAATAATCCCCTGTAACATTCAGCAAGTTGACATGGGTTCATGGAAGAGGTTGTCCTGCTCAGGTGGGGTCTTAGGGGAGAGGAGAAGGCCTTTCCCCAGCAGCCTGCTTTCCTGACCGTGTGCCCGCTTCCTCCTGTCACCCCCCGGCCGACCTCCCTTCTCTTCTGCCCCGGCAGGCCTTCAGCAGAGCCCATCGGATTGGCCAGGCCAACAAAGTAATGATCTACCGCTTTGTGACGCGAGCGTCTGTGGAGGAGCGGATCACGCAGGTGGCCAAGCGGAAGATGATGCTGACACACTTGGTGGTGAGGCCCGGGCTGGGCTCCAAGGCCGGCTCCATGTCCAAGCAGGAGCTGGACGACATCCTCAAGTTCGGCACCGAGGAGCTGTTCAAGGACGAGAATGAGGGTGAGTGAGACGCATCCTCCACTCCCTGAAGGTAGTCCTGTCCTCCCCTGAGGAAAACACACCTGGAACAAAACAAAACAAAGGTGAAGAGAGAAGCACCTCCTTTCTAGTGGTCTTGAGAGAAGGGTTGGCCACCTAAGGAAACCAAACAAAAGACCCTTGGCATGAGCTCCCAGGGAACAGTTGTCCTCTTCAGGGCCCAGTGAGAAGGAGGAAGAGTACAGCATCTCACCATCCTGCCTAAACTGCCGGGGCTTCTGGCCGGAGCCTCAAGTCCTTTCTGTTCCTGTCCCTGCCAGGGGAGAATAAGGAGGAGGACAGCAGTGTGATCCACTATGACAACGAGGCCATCGCTCGACTGCTGGACCGAAACCAGGATGCAACTGAGGATACTGACGTGCAGAACATGAATGAGTATCTCAGCTCCTTCAAGGTGGCCCAGTATGTTGTGCGTGAAGAAGACAAGGTGAGAGGCGTTGGGGCCGGCCACACCCTGTCTCTCCAGGGCCATCTCTGAGCGGCAGTGCCTCTCACTAAATTGTGGAAGTCTGCTCCCTTAGTGTTTTTTTTTTTTTTTTTTTTTTTTTTTTTTTTTTTTTTTAAAGATTTATTTATTATGTAAACAGTGTTCTGCCTGCATATGTCCTTCCAGGCCAGAAGAGGGCACCAGATCTCATTACAGGTGGTTGTGAGCCACCATGTGGTTGCTGGGAATTGAACTCAGGACCTTTGGAAGAACAGTCAGTGCTCTTAACCACTGAGCCATCTCTCCAGCCCCTGCTCCCTTAGTTTTGATTCATTCTCCCACCCTGGCCCCCAGCAAAAAGCAACAGTGGACCTCAGGCAGTCTCTCATTTTGATAGATGAGACTGCACTTTGGAGAGAGACATGGGCACAGAAAGTTCTAGTAGTCACAGAACTACTAGAGTCTGTGGGAGGAAGTGAGGGGAAGTGGAGGAGAGGAAGGAGCCAGCACATTGCAAGGACGAGGTGCTAGGAAACTGTGCAGTGTCCAGAGACCGCACGCAGACCTGGAGACAGGGAGGAAGCATCGGGCAGGATTGGGCCTTCGTGGGGGAGAGGGGGTTTGGGGAGGGGGGCTGCCAGCCTCACTCGGCTGCCTTGCAGATCGAGGAGATCGAGCGAGAGATCATCAAGCAGGAGGAGAACGTGGACCCCGACTACTGGGAGAAGCTGCTGAGGCATCACTATGAGCAACAGCAGGAAGACCTCGCCCGAAACCTCGGCAAGGGGAAGCGGGTTCGAAAGCAAGTTAACTACAATGATGCGGCTCAGGAGGATCAAGGTGAGGACCGCCCCGAGGGGTGGGACGGGAAGAGGTGACGGTGAGAGCTTTGGAGGCCAGGGGACTGGGAAGGGTCAAGGGGAACTTTTCTAAGGCCAGGTGGATTTGCGGGGATTTAACTCTCTAGGGACCACAGAGGGATCTTGTGAACACTCAGTCTTTAGGGTAGCTTTGACAGGAGGCAGAGTGGTACAGGAGGAGGTCCCCAGAGACCAAAGATGGCTAGGAATAGATGACTGTTATTCACGGATCTGACCCAGTGTCCCCAGCAGGACCAAGGCCGGGTGGAGGGGGAGAAATGTCCAAGATGAAGAATCTAAGTGGGAAGGAAGGGCCCCAGTATGGTTACCGCTGACCATTGAACCCTCTGTCCTCACAGATAACCAGTCAGAATACTCAGTGGGGTCAGAGGAGGAGGATGAGGACTTCGATGAGCGTCCTGAAGGTGGCCTCTTGTCTTGACTTCCTGTCTCAGCCTTGCAGTTTTACTTCCTAGCTTCCTTTATGCCCACTATTTTTCCCTTCTTTTTCTGTCACGTTTGGAGCACATAGATAGCCATGTGGTCTCAGATGCTCTCAGGTCAGGAAAGGTAGTGAGGCGTGGTGATGCGCACCGGCAGGTCCAGCTCCTAGGAGGGTCAGACAGGATTGCTTGAGTCTAGGAGTCGGAGGGCTGGTCAACACAGACCTCATCTAAAAGTACGAACACACGTACACTGAGACTAGACAGGAAAGTTACGGTATTTTACTTTCCCATGAGTAAGACTGTCTGTCAGATATTTGCTATTAATCTCCAAATATGACTTCTTTTAGCCTTACTAGGTAGTATTGCTGACAACGTACTTGGAGGAAATTGAGGCACACATGCCACAGGCTAGCCTGAGTTTTCTGTATTATGGGATGGGTGCTAAGGAAGACTGAGGGCTTAGAGGAGGTGACCCTGCTAACCAGTGTCACCCTTACCCTCAGGTCGTCGACAGTCGAAGAGGCAGCTCCGCAATGAAAAGGACAAGCCGCTGCCTCCACTGCTGGCCCGAGTGGGCGGGAACATTGAGGTGAGACTCTGCCCGGGCCCCAGGCGTGATCTCTGAGGAGAAGGTGGTGGCGGGGTCAGGGGGAGACTGAAACTGAGCACTGGGCCACCGGCCGTAGAAAGGACTGCAGACCCCTAACCATTCGTGGCCCCGCCTCTTGGCCCCATCTTCAGGTACTGGGATTCAAC
This sequence comes from Peromyscus maniculatus bairdii, assembly GCF_049852395.1. Lineage (NCBI taxonomy): Eukaryota > Metazoa > Chordata > Mammalia > Rodentia > Cricetidae > Peromyscus > Peromyscus maniculatus. Next base: position 54,008,045 of record NC_134859.1, on the reverse strand, counting down.
ACCCGACAACGGAAGGCATTCCTTAATGCTGTGATGCGCTGGGGGATGCCACCTCAGGACGCCTTCACAACACAGTGGCTAGTGCGGGACCTGAGGGGCAAGACCGAGAAAGAGTTCAAGTGAGTGTGGATGGTTTGGGGATGAACTGAAGAGGGGCTAAGAGCTTTGGGGATGACTTTCTTCCTCTTGGCCGCCATATGATGTGACCTTACTCAGCTGATCACCGCCTCCCTACCTTACGACATGTCCAGGCTCGATTTCCTGGGATGTGGGCTCAGCCCACCCCACTTCCCCTCAACAGAGCCTAGAGAAAAGGGGCCAGGCCTCTTCCCTCATGGGAGGGGTGTTTGAGAAGGAGCCTCACCCAGGCTAGTCTGGCCTCACATTTACTTGGCCAGGATAACTTGGCAGGAGGAGCTGGTGAACAGGATGAATAACTGACTGATGGGGCCCAGGAACAAAGTGCCAAGTCCCAGGGGCTGCCGTGGGGGAGCTGAGGGGGAGGTCAATGAAGAGTTAGGTGTGGGGGCTGATGCCAGGGGGAGGCCCGTGGGCCCAGTCTCGGAAGCCGCTGGGGAGTTGAAGTTGAGGAGGTAGTGATCTCTGCACCTCCCTCACTGCCTGACCCACCCCTGAGACCTTGCAATCTTCCTTCTGCCCCATGCATTCCAGGGCCTACGTGTCTTTGTTCATGCGCCATCTGTGTGAGCCGGGGGCAGATGGCTCGGAGACCTTCGCGGATGGGGTCCCCCGGGAGGGCCTGAGTCGCCAGCAGGTGTTGACCCGCATTGGAGTCATGTCTCTGGTCAAGAAGAAGGTACCAGACTTTCCTCACTCCAGCATCTGGCCAGCTGCTTGGTCTCTGTTCTCCCTCTGTCTGAGTTCTAGCTCAGGCTGGTGTGCTACAGAGGAGACCAGGGCTTCCTCCGTGCCCGGTGCCAGGAACTGACCCTTGGCCTGCAAACCTCCTTCCCCAGGTGCAGGAGTTTGAGCATATCAATGGGCGCTGGTCAATGCCAGAGCTAATGCCCGACCCAAGTGCCGACTCCAAGCGCTCTTCCAGGGCCTCCTCCCCGGCCAAGACGTCCCCCGCCACGCCCGAGGCTTCTACCACCAACAGCCCTTGCACCTCTAAACCTGGTAACTGGGGGTCAGGACGGTGGGGGACAAGTGCAGTCAGATGTCAGGGTAGAAAACCTCTGCTCCCCGCAGTTCGTGTGATTCTAATGAGACACCCAAGGCTGGACAACTTTATAGGAAGTAGGCTAATCTGGGCTCATGGTTTTGGAAGTTCGAGGTCAACAGCTGCATCGGGTGGTGACCTTCTTGCTTGCAGAATCCTGAGGTCACACAGGCTGTCCCATGGTGAAATGTAGAGAGCATGCATGTATAGTCTGAAGAGCCGCCAGGATTCAGTTGGGGGGAGGGGCTTTGCCCTGACCTTATCTAATCCTGGTTATCTCCTCCAAACCCCACCTGTCAATGCTGTACTTAGATTCAGTTTCTACCGTTTTGTTACCTCACACTGGACATTAAATGTCAACACATGAACCTTTGGAGAACACTGAAGCGTCAAACCATAGCACTCTGCCTTCCCCACAGCTACTCCCGCCCCAAGCGAGAAAGGAGATGGCGTAAGGACACCTCTCGAGAAGGATGACACGGAGAACCCAGAAGAGAAGCCGGAGAAGAACAGCAAAATGGGGGAAAAGATGGAGACAGAGGTGTGCGGACACCTGGATCTCACTGACGGCCTGGGGTGGAAGGTCTGGAGGGGTCTTGGTACCTAGGAACTTTACTCATTGTGACTCCACTGTCCTCCGCCAGGTTGACTCTCCCAGCCCAGCCCCGTCACTTGGAGAGCGGCTGGAGCCAAGGAAGATTCTGTCAGAGGATGAAGCACCAGGGCTGCCTGGAGAGGTGGAGCCTGAACCTGGGTACCGGGCAGACAGAGATAAGTCTGGTGGGTCATTGTCCTAGTGCTGACGGGGACTGGAATTTGGGGCTCTGTCGTCTGGAGTTGGGAGAGAGTAACATCTTTCCTTCTGTTTCCTGCCTCTTTCCACAGCCTCAGAGCCAACGCCAGGAGAAAGGGGGGAGGAGAAACCGCTGGATGCACAGGAACACAGGGAGAGACCAGAGGGGGAGACAGGGGATTTGGGCAAGAGAGGTAATGGGTGAAAGGGACTGGACACCCGAGTCCCTGAGGGCACCAGGGGAGGTGGAATCTGGGGGAACCAACTGCCCGGGCCTTGGGTGGGTAGCCGTTGGAAGAGCCAGCACGGTTTATGTATTAAGTAGTCTTGACACCTAGTAGGAGGCTGTCCTGAGGTGTGAGCTTTAACTGTTTGCCTAGCAGAGGATGTAAAAGCAGAACGGGAGCTTCGACTTGGGCCTCCTCGAGATGAGCCACGGTCCAATGGGCGCCGTGAGGAGAAGGTGGAGAAGCCAAGGTTCATGTTCAATATTGCCGACGGTGGCTTCACAGGTGCGAGCTGTTGTCTGTTACCTGCCATTCGGGCTTTCTCATTGTGCCCGTGGCTTCCTGCTACATTTAATTCCAAGTACTTCCATGAGATAGTGCATGCTGACTGTGGGCCTTCCCACTCATCCCTAATAGAGTCTTGTAGCTAGAGTTTTCCTGCCTTGCCCACAGTCAGGACAAATCTTTGTCACCCGCCAGTCCCACAGCCGCTCAGACCCAACCAAGTAAACACAGAGACTTACACTGCTTACAAACTGCATGGCCGTGGCAGGCTTCTTGCTAACTGTTCTTATAGCTTAAATTAATCCATTTCCATAAATCTATACCTTGCCATGTAGCTCGTGGCCTACCAGCATCTTCACATGCTGCTTGTCATGGCGGCGGCTGGCAGTGACTCTCCTTCTGTCTTCCTGTTCCAATTCTCCTCTCTGTTAGTCCCGCCTATACTTCCTGCCTGGCCACTGGCCAATCAGTGTTTTATTTATTGACCAATCAGAGTAATTTGACATACAGACCATCCCACAGCAGAGTCTTTTGTCTTAATCCTAATTAAGTGAGCCTGTTCATAACTAACTTTATTTCTTACCACCTAACATAACCCTTCCCCATTTTTTTCAGGTTTATTTTATGTCTGAGTGTTTGCCTGCATGTATGTGTGTGCACCACATGTAGGTAGCACCCTCAGAGAGGGTGCTGGACCCCCTGTACCTGGAGTTGCAGATGGTTGTGAGTTACCATGTGGGTGCTGTGAACTGAACTCGGGTCCTCTGGAAGAGCAACCAGTGCTCCTAACCACTGAGCTCCGTCTGTCACCTGTTCACAGTTCTCAGGGGCCTTTAGTGCTCTGGCGTGACTCAGCTTTCCATCTGTACGTGACTGTTGCGATGGATGCGGGTCACAAACCTCTGATGCTCCCGCTGGTCTCTCTGCAGAGCTACACACCCTTTGGCAAAATGAAGAGAGGGCAGCTATTTCCTCGGGGAAACTCAACGAGATCTGGCACCGACGACATGACTACTGGCTTCTGGCTGGGATTGTCCTGTATCCTTTCTACAGAAGCGTGGCTGAGGAGAGAGGGATTGAGGAGAGGGATTGAGGAGAGAGGGCCCTTGGCCATGTCTCTGTTGCTGCGATAAACATCGTGACCAAAAGCAGCTTGGGGAGGAAAGGGTTATTTCATCTTACAACTTGTAATGCATCTTCCGGAGAAGTCAGGGCAGGAACCTGGAGGCAGGAACCTGGAGGCAGGAACTGAGGCAGGAACTGAGGCAGAGGCCAGGGAGGGGTGCTGCTTACTGGCTTGCTCCTCATGGCTTGCCCAGCCTGCTTTCTCATAGCACGCAGGACCACCTGTCCAGGGGTGGCCCCGCCCACAGTGGGCAGGGTCCTCCCACATCAGTCATTATTAAGTAAATGCCCTATAGATTTGCTTACAGCCCAACCTTATTTAGGCATTTTCTCGATTGAGGTTCCACTTCCCAGATAACTCTAACTTGTGCCGGGTTGAAAAAACAACTAGTCAGGACAGAGGGGAGCTACGGGTCGAAGAAGGGTCCACACTTGGGGCAGGGAGACTTGTGCCACACTCTGGGGAAATCTGGCCGATGTTCACAGTCAAGTCCAGTCAGTTTCCTTGATAGTTCCCTTTCCTCCCCTGGCAGTCATGGCTATGCCCGGTGGCAAGACATCCAGAACGATGCTCAGTTTGCCATTATCAATGAGCCGTTTAAGACGGAAGCCAATAAGGGGAACTTCCTGGAGATGAAAAATAAGTTCCTGGCCCGGAGGTTCAAGGTGGGGATGAAAAAGGAAAGAAGTAGTGTGAAGAAGGTCTTGGGTCAGAGGTTGTCTGGGGGGGGGGGGTGTTAACATCTTGAGAGTTGAGGTAGCACTTGGGGCTAAGGTCCGAGTGTACCCTTGTGATGGAAACTGGTCTGCATCGGCACTGATGTTGGGGTCACACGCTGAGGGCCGAGCGCTGGGACGGAGTAGCTCTCCAGGGCTGGGCCCTGCCCCTCTGCTCACCTCCGTGTCCACCTCTCTCCTGCGCCCTCAGCTCCTGGAGCAGGCGCTGGTGATCGAGGAGCAGCTGCGGCGGGCGGCCTACCTGAACCTGTCCCAGGAGCCGGCGCACCCCGCCATGGCCCTCCACGCCCGCTTTGCCGAGGCCGAGTGCCTAGCCGAGAGCCACCAGCACCTCTCCAAGGAGTCGCTGGCAGGGAACAAGCCGGCCAACGCCGTCCTGCACAAGGGTAAGGGCCGCGGTGGCCCCGCGCGGGGGAGGGCCCACAACGCTGCGTAAGTCTTCACCCCGCACCCTTCAAAATCTCCCCACACCCTTCGCCCCCCTTACCCCTCTACCCTCTGACCTCTAACCCCACCTCCGACCCAGCTGGCACCCTTTTGGGTTTTAGCCTTTATCCCTTGTCCGAGCCCATTCTCCCCACGACCCGCTAGGGTTCACGTCAGTGACCAGTAGGGTACCAGTCCCCTCGTCCAGTGGGGCCTCATCCCTGGGAGTGCGACCACGTGGTTGTACCTGCTGTGATCCTGATAGCTTTAGTTTGTGTGTGCACACCACACATGTCCTTAGCTTTGATCCCACAGACCACTTTCTCAGGACCTCCTTCACCCTATGAAGTGAAAACTCCTGCCTATCCACCCTTGACCATACCCCATAAAACTTAACCTTTGACCCCCAACCTCTTCTCCCACGTCCTTCTCCTTGATAATTATAGGTTGAGTCCCGAACCTTCTAACCACCTGACAGCAGCTGGTGTGGTGACCCCTGCCTTAGGTCCTTCTGTATAATGCTGGCCCCTTCACTTCCCTCCCCGTTATGAACTAAAACCGATTCCTTCAGTCACACTACCCCCGTGCCCCCAATTCCTCCCCACCATCCCCACCCCCTAAGCCGTCCTGTTCCAGTACGGGATGTTCTGACAACCCCCGACCCCATGTCTTCCAATGTCTCCCCCTCCTCTTTTCCATATTCTTTCTTCTTCCTCTTCATTTCCCTCTGTCCTGTGTGGTGTCTGGCCTGACACTTTCCTCCTCTGAATCACTCCTTTCCTGTCTGCTTCCTGTCGTTGTTGTCACCGTGCTTCTTTCATGTCTGTCCTCTCTTTCTGACTGTGCTTGTCCATCTGACTGTGCTTGTCCATCTGACTGTCACTTTTTCTGGCTCCATCTCTCTTTCCATCTTTCTCTTGCCCTTCTTTCTCTGTGGCCCGGGCCCCAGTTCTGAACCAGCTGGAGGAGTTGCTGAGCGACATGAAGGCGGATGTGACCCGCCTGCCAGCCACGCTGTCCCGAATACCCCCCATCGCAGCCCGCCTGCAGATGTCCGAGCGCAGCATCCTCAGCCGGCTGGCCAGCAAGGGCACAGAGCCTCACCCCACACCGGTAACCCCTTCCCCTAACTGTTTCTCTGTCAGTGCCCCTTCTACACACACACACACACACACACACACACACACACACACGCACACACGCACACGCGCACACACACACACACACACACACGCACACACACACGCACGCGCACGCACACGCACACGCTCCATCAGAATCCCACATAGATGGAGAAACAGCCTGCTACAATAGTCTTCACCTTGAGTCTCCCTGCCTGTACCACAGCCTCTAGTGATTCTGGGGCCTGGTCCCTCTCCTCTAGACTGCGGAGGAACTAACCTCAGCTTGCTCTCTGTTCCAGGCCTTTCCCCCGGGTCCTTACGCCACACCACCGGGGTACGGGGCAGCCTTCAGCGCCGCTCCCGTCGGGGCTCTGGCCGCCGCAGGCGCCAATTACAGCCAGATGCCTGCAGGGTCCTTCATCACAGGTGGGTGGTTGTTCCCACTCCGCTTCTCCCCCAGTTTTGCCAAACGTTGTTCCTGCTTGACTCCCTGCCCTGTTTAAACCACCTCTCTTCCTCAAACGTGTCCACTGTTTTAGGGAAGAGTTGTCCTGGGCTTGTTTTATCTGTTCCTCTGTATCCCTTCTTCTGTCCCCATGACAAAACTGTCAGTCAGGAGGCCAGCCTGGGCTGTGTGGTCGTGCACACATTTAATCCCAGCACCGGGGGTGGGGGGAGTGGGGGTGGGGGGTGAGGGGGTGGGTGTGGGGGCAGAAGCAGGTGGATATCTGTGAGTTCGAGTTCCAGGACAGTGAGGGCTATGAAGAGAAATCCTTTCTCAAAAAAACAAGAAACCAAAAGCCTCCACATCATGTGACTTTGTATCCCCCACTGAGCCTCCTCAACCCGATTTCCTCAAGAAGTGAGCGTGAATTCAGAAAGGCTCCAGCATCGGACCTGTCACACTGTGGCATCAGGGGACTCTGAGGAGGGCTTCACCCCAGTCCTACATGTATAAGGAAAATCAGAGTGGGAGGAAATGACGTGGCCGTGGGGGAGGCTTGAATCCGGGCTTGACGTTTGGGATGTAGGGACTGACCTTCCCACACTTGTCTCCCCAAGCAGCCACCAACGGCCCTCCAGTGCTGGTGAAGAAAGAGAAGGAAATGATGGCAGCCTTGGGGTCAGACGGGCTGGATCGGAAGGAGCCCCGAGCAGGGGAGGTGATTTGTATAGACGACTGACTGGATCTCAGGCCTGCCCTTCACCTAGGCCCCGACCCCGGAGCCGACCCACATCTCAGGCCTTGGGGCCTGCTGCCAGCCCTCCCCCTCCCCCTCCCCTCGGGCCACCGCTGGGCTAAGAGCCTTTCTATAACTTCTCCCCTCAAGAAGGACCCCTGTCTCTCTCCACCTCCACACACCTTTCCCACCGAACCTTGAAGACTGTGCTGGTGTGAAGAGGTCTGTGGGAGATGCTTAGCAGGGTCTTCAAGTACCCTTACTCCCCACCACCAAATATACAGCTTCCCACTAAATGATTGTCGGGAGGGGAGAGGTGGAGCCTCCCCGGTCCTTACCTGCAGAATAAGTGGGGGTTAGCCTTGCCTGGCCGCCAAGAGCAACAGAGAGGAGGGTACGTCAGTGCAGAGGGATGAGAAGGACACAGGAGAAGGAAGGGGAGGGGAGGGCGGCTGCATGCCGCTTGCCCTGCCTCCACACGGCAGCAGCTACAAGAGGGGGAGCTGATTGCTCTTCAGTGGCTCACTCACGTCCTGTGTACCAGCATCTTGCTTTAGGAACCGTTCTCCTCCCTAGGGACCAAGGACCACCCCCACAAAGAGTAACGGTTGGGTGATACTCCCTCAAGCCAAAGAGGAGCTCCCCAACCTGTTCTAGGAAACCTAGAGAGGGTGGGAGAGAATACAGAGGGCCGGACATGGGGGCAGACCCCCACTCTGGGGCTCAGGTTTCTGGAGGACTTAGATCCTCCCTCCTCAAGGCCTGGATACAGACTAAATTTGAGTAGGTCAGGCCAGGGGCCTAGTCAGGAGACTACCTTGCCTGTGGGACCAGAGCAACAGAGTGGATAACAGGCTAGGGAGATGTGGGCACATTTCCCCTCCACGGAGGGGCCAGGGAGTGGCAGTTTGCATGGGGAACCCCCACTTCCTCCTTGCTGCCCCTTCCCCAGTCTCTCCGCTCCTACTCCTGGTCTGTCCCCACCCCTCTTCTGTATCAGGTTATCGGTTGTACATATAAATTATACTTTCCTTTCTGTGCGCTGTCGTCTTTACCTGGGGAGGGGGAATTCTTGTATGGAGGTAAGACAGTAAGAAAGATTATTGCTTTGTACTGTTTCATCTTATTAACCCCCACCCCACCCTTTTTTATTTGGCTGTTGAGACAGGGTTTCTCTTGGTATCCCTGGCTGTTCTGGAACTTCCTTTGTAGCCAAGGCCGGCCTTGATCTCTTAAACCATTCAAGAATCAAAGGAGTATCACTACTGGGGGGTGGAGGGCGGGCAGAGTCCCTCTGTGTATTCCTGGCTGTCCTGGAACTTACTTTGTAGACCTGGCTGGCCTGGAACTCAGATCCATCTGCCTCTGCCTCCCAAGTGCTGGGATTAAAGGTGTGAGCCACCACCGCCTCCATTCAGGAATCAAAATAAGACCTTTTCCCAGTACCAGCCACACCATGAGCTCAGTGTACAGGTGGTGAGCAGCAGGGCCCCTGAAGCCACAAATGCTAAGTGGTGAGCAGAGCAGCCTTCCTGAGGAAGAGGTGCCTAACACTGAAAACTGCTTCCCCCAAGAGTCAGTAGAGGTCACTACAGTGCCACAGGTTCAATTCCACTGTGAAGCAGAAAGTTCTTATTTAAATTTTGTTTTAAAGAACTGGGGTCAGTCAGGTGTCCCTTGTGAAGGATTTCAACTGCTGGACAACACTTTGTATTAGTCAGTAACAGCTTTTCACAGGTTGAGTGAGCCAAGATACTTTATTCTTGAGACTTACATTAAAAATAAATTCAGCAAAACATTTTTTGAGTACATATTATACATTAACACTGCAATTGGCACTAGAGACAGTCATTTGGAGTTTACACTCTGGAAATACTCAAAACATAAAATATTGGAAAATAAATGCAACATTCACTTTGACAGCACATATACAGAAATATGACAATAAGGCACATCACAACAGATGCATGCTAGACTCCAAAAGAGGACATTTAGCTGAAATTAAGGACAGGAAAATGACAAAACTTTTTAAACAGGTTTATAGATAAATTATTGTCAATAAAAAGCTCTTGAAGACCTCTGAAAACTGAGGTCTATTGTAAATTCACATTTTTAGCTCAGAAAAGAATGTTTTCTTCCACAATAGAATGCCACTTTAGAACCTTAAAGCAGGGTGTCATCAGTGTTTTAAATGTCCCACCCACAGGTGATGATGACATCCTGGAGTGACTAAGATCTAAACCAGTGCTTCTTAACTTACATCACCTGGGATTCTGAAAACGTAGTCAGGGAATGTGGACTGGGGTCCTGAAATTCTGCACTTCTAGCAAGCTGTGAGACCAACACTGTTGGTCTTGATTTTAAGTCTATAATAGTAAGATATTTACAGGACTTTAAAATAGAACTAATCACATATGATAAGCAATGTCCCATTATGGGACACAAACTTAAAATTATGTGCGCATCTTTTTTTTTCCCTCAGTATTGCTACAGAGTCTGTAAAGATAACAGATAAAGGTTAAATTTTGATTCCTTTATCAAGTGGCTCACCCATCCTTGATAAGCTTTAATTAAGGCCTCATATAAACGCCACTTGGACATTTTTGTACCTGCCTTATCAAGCTGAAGGGAGACTGTGTATGCAAGGCTTCCAATCATAATCAGGGAGGCAACACAGTAATTTCTAGAACAAGGAACCAAGAGTGGGAAGATGGCATGCCAGCACACACACATAACCAGACAGGTGAGATTGACATCGTTAGCTTATCCCCTGTCCTGTCTTTTTTTTAAAGTAAACACTTCCAACCACTGATCACTGCTAAAACAGGATGTGCTGCTTACACCACAGCCTCCCACATTACGGTACACTTTGTTTTTATTATCCCTTGGCCACTGCCATCCTGAACAGTGTGAAGCTGGCAGTCTAGGAGCCTCCGCCGCTCAAAATTGACACCACCTAGGGTACTTTCTGTTCGACTCCATCACGAACGTACCAATTCCAGCATCAGAGAGGGTGGTCTTGACATCAACCCTTTGTATTAGAGCGCGCCCGAAGAAGATGCTGCTCCCACCGGCCTTCTCTGCCATAGCTCCCAGGTTCTTCGGTTACAGCGTGCAATGGGTCATGTGGGCAATGTCCTTGACCTCTGGACAGTAGAGCACTGGGGGAAAGAAGAAGGATTAGTGGCAGCATGAGGATGCAACCTGACCCAGCATTCTTGGGCGCTCGGTGCCCAGCATCCTCCCTAGGCGGCCCCTCACCATTGCTAGGCAACGGACGCCGCAAGCGGCGCGCCGGCGCCAGGACCCTGTCCAAGATTCGGCGAACCGCGCGCCAACCCGCACTTGTAGGTCCCGCCCCCTTCTCGCTCTTGTCTTCCCCGCCGCCGTCGTCGTCCTCTCCGTGGTCTCCGCTTTCCTTGGCCAGGCTCCCCATCGGGTCTCGTTCGCGCTCAGCCCGCGCTTTCTCCTCCAGCCGTGACCACAAGCCGAGGTCCAGCGCGATCTCCGAGACGCCGCCGCGCGGGAGCGGGGAGGGCGCGCGGCAGAACGGGCACGTGACAACGCGGCGCAGGCGCACCACGCGCGCGGCCGTGCGGCTGCCGTCACCCCGCGCCGCCAGCTCGCGCAGGCAGGCGGTGCACAGCGTGTGGCCGCAGCGGGCGCGCGCCGTGCCGGGCAGGCGGCGGGGCGCGCGGGCCCCAAGGTTGAAGGGTCGGTAGCAGATGTTGCAGTCCAGCTCACCCCGCTCGGGAAGAGAAGGCACCCTCATCAGAAGCTGCATGGTGGCCGCTGGGACCCGAGGACGTCGATCCCGCGGCGGCTAGGAGCCGGAACAAGCGGCTCTCCTTGGGCCAGGGCTGGGGCCTGGGGCCGGCGCCGCCGCCTCGGTCCCCTTTTAATAGTGAGGCCCCACCCTCGAGGCGTCACGCACCAGATCGGCCGCTCCCTTCCGTGGCACGCGTTGGGGCGGTGGAGGCGCGAGGCTGGGAATGCACTGAGTGGGGGCGCAAGCGGGATGGATGCCCACACGATGCCAGAGCTGCCCGAGGGAAGGAGAGGGGGGGACATGCACCACCCACTGCCCCCTTGGTGAACTCCTCACCCCCAGCAAAACACCGGCGCCATAATTAAACGTGGAGCAGATCCCCAGGTCCCCTCTTGCACACAGTCACTGGCTCAAGTCTCAAGGGCCCTCTTAGCCTACTTGTCACATGCTCATACTCTTTCTCAACCTCCCACAAACAGGCTACATATGCCTGGTTTACTACTGGTCCTGCCCAACTTTAATTGGGTTTCTGGATGTTTGGATTCATGCTGCCCTCACCTCTCTTTTTTTTATATATGACCTCTTGGGTTCTCGTAAGGCTCCCTAAATTTCACCCTCCATCAAAGGGTTCAATTCCAGCTAACATCTCCACCTAAGAAGGGACTTAGATTCCAGGAGCATGGCCTTAGGAATGCTGGGAATCTTTTCCTTCCAGAGTATCCAGGCTCGGACACCCACACAGTATGATGGTTGAAACGAAGCAGCCCTGCATGACTTCTGACTCAGGGGTCTGACTTCTCGCACAGGTAAACAGGACGTGGTGCTCACAACCCACATTCCCTCATGGTGTGGTGCCCACACCCAAGCAGCCTCCTCATCTTCTCTTGTACTGGTAGCCCAGGTTCTGTTGCAGAGGATAATAAACAAGTCTTGAGACAGCTGGCTAGAGTACCAATCCTGGTTGTGACATCACAGGCAAGTTACTTAATTTCTCTGGGCCTTGATTTCCTCATCTACAAAATGTGGATAATAATAGTAAGGATCGAAAGAGCTTGTGTTTGTAAGGTGTTTTAAATGACGCCCAGGACACAGTAAACACTAGATAAGCAACACCTATTATTATCCTTATCATCCCTGGCTCCAAACGTGCACTGTGTTCCCTTTAACTTCTCGGGTACCCAGTATTTCACATAAAGCATCTCTTGGTTTATCCCAGATGGGTTTCTCTACATGCATAGCATTTCCTGGTCCATCACAGGTAAGGTAGAGCTCGCTTGGTTTTGTAACATTAGAGTTGTTAAAACCTGGAGGGTAATCTTGGTTTTGTTTTCTGAGACTGGGTCTCACTATGTAGCCCTTGGCTGGACTGGAACTCTGTGTGTAGTTCTGGATGGCTTCAAACTCACAAACGATCTGCCTGCCTCTGTCTCCCGAGAGCTGGGATTAAAGGCATTTATTACCGTGCTTACCAAGGTCATCTTTTACCCAGTCTAATTCGGAATTCACTGTGTAGCCTAGACCGGTCTCAGATTCATGGTGGTCCTCCTACCTCAGCCTCCAGAGCCCTGGAATTATAGCTTCTGGAAAGGAATCTTTTTGTGAGATTTACCTGAGGTTTATTTTATCTTTAATTATGTACGTTTGTGGGTCTACATGTATATGCACATGAGTGCAGGAGCCCCCGGAGCCCAGAAGTGGGTGTCAGATCTCCTGAAGCTGGAGGTACAGGTGGATGTGAACTGCCCAGTGTGGGTTCTAGAAATAAAACTGGGTCCTCTGTAAGAGCAGCACAGACTGGTGGCCTCGTGTAACTCAGACTGGCCTGGAACTCTGCAGAGAGCTGAAAATGACCTTCAACTCCTGATCCTTCTTACGTCTGCTCCCCAAGTGCTAGGGTTACAGGTGTGTGCCATCACGCACTGCTTTGGTTTGCCATTATTTTCAAGCAGATGGTAAGAATTTGGGAGCTTGGTTGCTTTCATGGTCACTTGGGAGAACCCATCTTATTCCAGTGACAATGTCATCATTCAAACCTTTTGTAGGACTTTTCTTCGGAAAGGTGAGCCTCGCATTTTAAAATATCTTCGGGAGGCTGGCAAGGCGGCTCAGTGCTTAAGAACACATGCCGCTCTGCCAGAGGACCTGAGTTCAGTTCCCAGCACCCATGTGGGGCAGCTCACAACCATCTGGAACTCTAGCTTCAGATGTGAATCTATTCTAGACTCCACACACCTGCACACACCTGCCACACACACACACACACACACACACACACACACACACACACACACACACACGCATACATATAAAACAAACTTTCAACTCATGGTAAATTTTAATCTGTGTGCTCGTATGGATGTCCATGTTTATGATGTGTGTGGATTCCTGTGTGTAATTCATGCTACGGCACATGTGTGAAGACCAGAGGATGACCGCAGGGGACCTCATGCGCACCCTCTTTGGCTTTTCCTGTTGTTGGTAGTGGGTGTGTGTTTTTGAGGTAGAGTATGTAGCCCTGACTGGCCTGGAACTATGTAGACCAGGCCGGCCTCAAACACACAGAGTGTGTTTGCCTCTGTCTCAGAGTGTTAGGATGAAAAGCATGCACCACCATGCCCAGCCTAACCTTGCTTAAGACAGGATTTCACAGATTTGTATGCCAGGATAGCTGGCCCACAAGCTTCTGGGATTCTGAGGGTTCTCCTGTATCCACCTCCCACCTGCTGTAGGAGAAATTAATTACAGACACTCAGTCATGACGCTCAGTTTATGTGAGGTCTGTGGATTCAAACTGAGGTTCTCACACTTGCATTCAGGCACCTTACCCAGCGAGTCATCTCCCCAACCCAAATCTTAATTATGGAAGGTAGAATAAAACCAGTCTGAAGCGTTTCCCCACCAAGGGTCCCTCTAAGCCGCTCATCATGTCACCTGCTCCACAGCCTTTATCACCAAGAACCCTGACTGGTGACCTCCCTTTCCCAAGCCAGACCTTCTTCCAGCTTTTCACTCCCTTCCTCTGCTAGCTCCACCACCCTGGTGAAACCCCTAAGCTCCCCTTCCCTTCCCTTCCCAGTCCTTTATTGACCCATCTCCAAGCCCAGGTCATTCTGTCCCTTTAATAGCCAACCCACCTACTTATCTCCACCTCTTGCCCACCCTCCTGGTCCAAGCTGTCGTCATCTCTCACCTCCCTATCCAGTTAATTCGCAAGCACTGGTGTTCTACAGGCTTCCCCCACGGTGGTATTTACCGAGAGCTCGCCAAGTCTCAACCCATCCCATCCCATCCCTGCTTCCACTCCTGTAAAATCTCTTAGTGTAGTGAGTGTTGGACGGCTCCCAGATCCTTTGCCTCTGCATCATCAGTCAGGGCCTAGACTAGGCATGGTGGCACACAACTGCAATCCCAGCACTTAGGAGGCTGAGACAGACGGATTGGGAGTTTGAGGACCACCCGGACTACGCAGCGAGACTTGTTTCCAAACAAAAAGAATCTACTTCCCTATCTCAGCAATGGAGGATGGCTTTGTGACCAGCCTTGACCAGTTACTAGCATGAGGCAGAAATCGTGTGTGTGTGTGTGTGTGTGTGTGTGTGTGTGTGTGTATGTGTGTGTTCTGGAGCCTAGGCTTCCACAGCATTGCACTTCTATCTGCTGGAAGGTTGCCCTCAAACCACCACAGAAGGAAGTAGGGTTAGACCTAAGCACTATGGAAGGAAATGGATGCACCCCAGGCAGTGGCTAGTGCTGACTGCCTGACATGCTAGTGAAGCCATCTGGAATATTCCTGCTCAGTTAACCTGCTTAGTGAATACAGCCACATGAATGGGCCCAAGTGAAACAGCAGAGAGACTCCTGGCCAACTCACGGAATCATGAAAAAAAATGGGTAATTTATACATTTCTTTTTAAATTATTTTTAATTCCTCCCCCCAACCCCACCCCACCCCACCCCCGTGTATATGTTCATACAGGTGCCTGCTGAGGCACAAGAGGGTGTCAGATGCCACCCAGGGCTGGAGTTGGGGGTGTGAACCACCTGAAGAGCCACAGGACATGGGTCCTCTGCAAGAGCAGTGTGCACTGTAACTGTTCAGTCATCTCTTCAGCCCTCCTCCCACCTCAATTTCATTTTTTGTTTTTTTTTTAATGAATTTTATTTTATTTTTGTTGTTGTTTTAGGAAATTTTATTTATTTATTTATTTATTTATTTATTTATTTATTTATTTATTTATTTATTTATTATGAACACAGAAGAGGGCGCCAGATCTTATTACAGATGGTTGTGAGCCACCATGTGGTTGCTGGGAATTGAACTCAGGACCTCTGGAAGAGCAGTCAGTGTTCTTAACCTCTGAGCCATCTCTCCAGCCCTCAATTTCATTTTTGTTTTGTTTTGTTTTAAAGACAGGGTTTCTCTGTGTAGCTTTGGAGCATGTCCTGGAACTCACTCTGTAGACCAGGCTGGCCTCGAACTCACAGAGATCCACCTGCCTCTGCCTCCTGAGTGCTGGGATTAAAGGTGTGTGCCACCACCGCCCGGCTCAATTTCATTTTTAAAAAGTTGTTTCAAGTCACTAGATTTTGGGATGATTGGTATATTTACTAACAGATAACAGAAGTAGATACCACCCTGTTATCTTGATGATTAAGATAATACTCTGGGATTAAAGGCTTGCGCCCAGCACTCGGGAGGCAGAGGCAGGCAGATCTTTGTGAGTTCGAGGCCAGCCTGGTCTATAGAGCAAGATCCAGGACAGGCACAAAGCTGCACAGAGAAACCCTGTCTCGAAAAACAAAAACAAAAAACAAACAAACAAAAAAAACCCAAAATCATAATACTCTGAAATGCCCAGAAGACTTTGAGTGCTCTGACTTCAGTGTGCTCACATGTATTCTGCTTGCTCCTTGGACACTCCGGCTTTGGAGACTTGGATTCTATCATGGTGTGATACACCATGTGATACACCATCTTAAACGCCCTCCAAAGCCATGTGTTGAAGGTTCCCAGGTGATGGTACGTTGGAGATGGGGTGGAACTCTTAGAATTTATGTTATACGGGGTGTGTCCTTGAAAGGGACATTGAGAACTCAGTCCCTTCCTCTCTGCTTCCCAGCTGCCATAAAGTGAGCAGTTTATTCCACCATGACGGTCTGCCACAGACTCAAGAGCGAATGGGCCAAGCAACCACGTGCTGAAAACTCATAAGCTGAATAAACCTGCCCTTTTGAATTGTTTACCTCAGGCATTTTGTCTCCACATCAGGAAGCTGTCTGATGTGCAGGTTCCCTTCTCGGCTAGGCCTTTACAGCCATTACTGCCTCACTCTTCTTTTTTGGTTTTTCGAGACAGAGTTTCTGTCTATGTTGTTTTGGTGCCTGTCCTGGCTCTCGTTCATGTAACCAGGCTGGCCTTGAACTCACAGAGGTCCACCTGGCTCTGCCTCTGGAGTGCTGGGATTAAAGGTGTGTGCCACCGCCGCCTCTTGCTTTTACATTCACACCCTCTGCTCTCACATACCGGGACTAGGTGCTGCTAATGCCATAGGCCTCCCTCTGGGCACCAGGCGACAGAAGTATGCACTGGAACAGACACAGGCTGTCGCTCTCAGCAGCAAACGACATGACGGTAGCTCCACATCCCCATGCCACACCACGGAAGGACTCCATACACCGATGACATGACCGCAGCTCCATATCCCCATGCCACACCACGGAAAGACTCCATACACCAAATATTCATTACATTCGTGAATAGGGTGGGTGAGGACCGATGGCAGATGCTTATATACAAAGGATGTGGGACAATCAAGGAAGGTCTTGTTGACAAGGGCCTTCTAAACTGTCTCGAGGGAATCCTAAGAGGAGGCTCTAAAGTGTGTTGAACAGAAGAAGGAAAGTACAGAACAAACATGTGCTGCGCCGGGGGAGGCGGGGTCAGAAGCAGCGTACTGCTCTCCAGGAGAACTATTTAAGGGAATACTATTTTGAATTGATAAATTCTTGTATGTTTGTCACAGCAGAACTAATCCTAGCTTAGTCATACATTTCACTTTGATTCCCCCCCAGTCTTCCAGGATGAGTGGGAGACGAAAGGGCGGATGGAGGTACTCATTAGTTATCCTGACGGCTGCTGATCCAGCCAGGCTGCTCAGTCTCTTTTGGAAATTAGTTTTCCTCTGCACTCCAGCTTTAGGATGGAGGCAGGAGGAGCAGGGGAGAAGGGAGCCTCTGAGGTTATATTTAAGGGTGGCAGAAGTCATCTCCCTTGCTTTGTGATCACTGCAGGATGTGACTTTCCACCCACTTCCTTTCCTCCAAGAAACCAGAGTCCATAAAGGAGGAAGATGGCGGCTTCACCTGAAGAGCCCACTGGGTTCCGGAAAAGCTGCCTTCCCACCCGGCCTTTTCCCGATTTCCCTTGCAAGTTATGGCTCCCCCCCCCCACTCTTTGTCCCCTCACCTTATCATCATCACATCACAAAACCACAACCCCGGTGACCTTTCCCATCCAGCCCCAACAAAGCTGCTTCATTTCTGGGTATCTGAAGGTACAGGACAAGAAGGAAAGGAAGCTTACAAGACAAGAAGTGTGGCAGATAAAAACACTGTGTGTGTGTGTGTGTGTGTGTGTGTGTGTCTGTGTGTGCGTGTGTGTCTGTGTGTGTGTCTCTGTGTGTCTGTGTGTGTGTCTCAATGGTTAAGAGCACAGGCTGCTTTGGCAAAGGACCCAGGTTTGGTTCCTGGCATCTACATGGTGCCTCACAGCCATCTATGACTCAAGTTCCAGGGGATCTGACATCCTGTCTGTCCTCTTCAGGCACAGGCACACATGTGGTGCACAGACACACATGAAAGTAAAATGCTCATACACACAAAACCTTTAAAAAGTAAAAACAAAATGGGGTGAAGTGGGTGGTGGAGAGGTGGGTGTTCTTGCAGAAGACCTGGGTTCGATTCCCAGCACCACAGAGCAGCTTGTAACTGTTTGTTCCTCTAGTCCCTGGGGATCCAACACCATCTTCTGGCCTCTGTGGCTGCCAGGATGCAAGTGGTGAATAATCTGTACATGCAGGCAAAACACCCACATACATAAAACAGGTTAAAGGGTGGGCAGGCCAGCAAGATGGCTAAAGGTTATTACTGCCAACAATAACAACCTGAGCTTGATCCCTAGAAGCCACATCGTGGAGGGAGAGAACCAAAAGTCGTCCTCTTCTGACCTCCACAAGAGCACCGTGGCACGCGTATCCACACGCATACACACATAAAATACAGTTTAAAAAGGCAGAGGCAGGTGGATCTCTGTGAGTCTATCTGAGGCCAACCTGGTCTACAGAGCGAGTTCTAGGACAGCCAAGGCTACCCAGAGAAACCCTGCCTCAAAAAAACCAACAAAAGGAATGTAGAGAAAGGGGATGTGTTATCCAGCTGCATGCTTCATTAGGAAGATAAGAAGGGGTCGAGAAACTAAGAAGGAGCATCACTAGGTTCTAAAGAAGGGCCCGGGACCTGGGCCAGGGGTACCTGGTGCTTAGATTCTCCAAGGGACCCATAGCCAGGGATCGGCAGCATGCCTGAGCCACTCACATGAGTGGAGAGGAAACCTTATGTGAGACAGTGCCCTTAAGGTCCCACCCCCCTCACCCCCCAGCCCAGCAATCTGAGACGTCAAGGGGATCGAGCTAAGATTTTATTTACAGTTAGGTCCCTGGGAAATCTTACAGCAGAGGGGCCATCTTTATTGCTTTAGGTTTATTGCCAGGAAGAAGACTGCAGTCCTCCGATGCTACATACTAAATCCAGTCCAAGCCCAGGGTTGTCCCCAGACCTTTTACAACCCCGTGTTTTTGCCGGTGGCCCAAAGGCCATCACTAAATCCTCCAAAGCACTTTGTTTTCTAAGGGCCACCTTGCCACTTCTGAGATACAGCCACCAAATTTCTTTCTGCCTTTGGCAACATTGTCTTCCCACCTTTATCCCTCTCTGCAAGCACAAAGTGTGACCCTAGCTCTAGACGTAAGTCCTCCACTTCCAGGCAGGAGGCAGGATTGTCATCTACTCTCTGCCAGGACCAGCCTGGCTTCTATTGAACAAATACTACAAAAGCCCCGTTTCCTGTGCTCCAGATTACACGATAACTCGCTAGGTTCTGGCCACTTTGATGACATTTCAAGGCCCATGTGTGAGGTACTCTCAATGTTTCTTTTATCTGCTGGATGTTTCCTGGGTTTCGGCAATAGGGAAAAGAAACGAGCGAGACCAAATGGCTGAGAGAAGATGGCTCATGCCCTAGAACACACAGCAGGGGCGTACAGGGTGGGTGGGAGATCTACTTTCTCTCTCAAGCCCCAAGGCGAAAGGATATGGCTTTGTTCATGCGAATCGCTACTCGAAGCCGGGACTCGTTGGTGGGCGGGGCTACCCTGATTCTGCCGCTGCGTGGGAGCAGGGTTGGGGGTAGGGGGTGGGGGAGATCGGGCGCTAGAGGGCCGCTTGCTGGAAAGTGGTTCCCGGCAGGTGCAATCACTCCGCGTTGGGTCCCCGCGCCCCCAAAGGACTATTTCTTGGAATGCGATTTGTTCCCCAGGAGTGCGTCTATTTCCATCACCGTTTGCGGCGTCAGCTGACTCAGCACCTTGAGAATGGGCAGTGGAGAGGAGGACCGTTTTTGCTGGGACACTGAGGAAGGGCATGATGCAGGCCTCAGTGGGACCCAATGAGAAAGAAAGAGTCTCAGCTGTTTGGCCCCGTCTCCCTGGACGTTTCATTCAGGTTTAGACAGTACGGCCTTGACTCTCGGGGAAGGGGAGAGAAAAGGATTCTGTCTGCCTCTCCAACTCACCTGTAGGGAGCCCAGATGTTCCATCAGCTGCTCTGCACTGGACACCCCCAGTAAGACTGAGCTGACACCCTCACTTCGGAGACACCAGGCTGGGACCAGAGGAGGAAAGGGAAAGCAACTGATGGGGTCGTCGTGGGCACTCGGACTCCGGAAGTGTGTGACGAGGGTCCTCTCCAGGGAGGGACCCGCTAGTCTAGAGATGGGTTTAGGAAGTCTCACCCACCGGAAGGCAGGCCCCTGCAGGCTCTCTCACCTATAGCAAGCTGGGCCACAGTGCAGTCTAGCTGGTGAGCGATGGGGAGAAGGTCCATGACTCGGGCTTGTTGCTTCTTACCGTCCTCACTCTGCCCTTTTTCCTTGAGCCACGGGTACCCCTGGAAGCCAAGGAGAATCAGCAAAAGGCCCCACCCCCCTCCTCGACCACACAGCAACCTAGATAGCCCAATCCTGCCTCCTGGAGCCACCACCAACCACATCTCACCTTGACAGTTGCCTTGCAAGTATCTGGAACTCGCCCATCATACTTGCTAGTAATGAGGCCACACGCCAGGGGAGACCAAGTAACAGAGCCAACACCTAAGAGCAAGAGGGTTTTGGTGTGGGCCAGGGCCTTAGGTCGTCACGGGCGAAACGGGGAAGGTGGGGGTGAGGGTCTGCACACCAATCTTGTGGTAGAGTTCAGGCAACTGCATCTCCACCTTCTCCCTCTGAAAGAAGTGGTTCTCCGCTTGCTCACACACGGGAGGGATCAGATTGAACTGTCTGGCCATGGAATAGGCCTCCTGGGTTGGTGTGGAAAGGAGACAGGGGTCAGAGCAATCCTCCCATCTTCCTGCTTCCCACACAGTGACAATGGGGTGGGGAGTGTCAGAGTCACGTACCATGATCTCTGCAGCACTCCATCTGGATGTCCCCCAGTACAGGGCCAGGCCCTGGTTGATGACATAGGTCATGGCTCTCACAATCTCTAGGTGCACAGGAGAGGAGAAGCCTCGATGTCTGATCCATGGAATCCTAGACTCTAGATCCACCCCACCTAGACTCTGTCCACCCCAACAGGACCCAGGCATGTCTGTGTCTACTCTTCACTGCCTTCCTTGTTTAGGTCCTAGGGTCTGAGCCTCTGCTATGGAGATTGGGGGGCTTTTGAGTGGGGGAGGTTGGCTTCCTGACGCCGATTTGAGAACGTGCCCAGTTTTGAAGGGCTGTCAGGTTTAGGGATGCTCGTTTTACCCTCCATGGGACTGTTAGGGTCTGAACGATTGGCGAAGACTATGTCCACGTATTCCAGCTGAAGGCGGTCCAGGGATCCTTGCAAGCCTGGGAGTGGGAGAGGAAGAGGAAGGTAAATCTCTCACCTTCAGTTTGCTAAGAATCCAGACCATACCCCCTTGTCTCATGGTCAACTTAATCTTCTACTTCAGGACTTCAGAAACAGTCCCAAGTCCTCTGGCTTCCATGCCCATCCGCCTCAGGTGGCCAGCCACCAATTCTCACCTTCAATGATGTGTTTGCGACTCAAGCCTCGCTCAGTTTCTGCCCTGGAGGAAAAGGCTATGTTAAGGATGAGGGATATCTGCAGCTATGAGAGAGTGGGATGACATGAATCCTCACAGGCGGAACGGGGGGGCAGCAACCCCCACATACCACACAGTCTTAGTAAGTCTTCTCCCCAGTTACTTACTGTCCTCCCCAAAAAATCTTAGTGGTGATCACATAGCTTGATCTCCTGGAAAAAACAAAATGAGAGAGCCAACAGGAAAATGATATTTGGTTGATCATGTCTCCAGTAACCCACAAAATCAGTCTCACCTCCAGCCTTTGCTCTTGAGGATGTTGCCTAGGGTTCTTTCAGCCCTGAAATAAAGACAACGTAAGAACACTGATCTCTCCAAGACAGATCAATTCCTCCCCTTCTCCCAGCTTGTCCCCTCTAGTAGGAAGAAAGGGGAGTGGAGAAACAGGAGTCAATTTGGAGTCTCAGGTCCATCCTGGACAAAGGCGAGAGAGGCTTCCGGGGCTAGCAGTGTGTAGTCACACTCTATTCATTCGCCCATGTTGTGTACCAACTATGTACCAAGTCCTAGTGTGGGTGCTGAAGGGGTAGAGTATGGTGAGGTGAGAGAACGGATTCAGGGTGGGCACTGCCTTTTCTGGTTTCAGTCATCTGGGTTGTTCTCTCCTTCATCTGCCTCTGTAAAATATCAGAGGTCCTCCTAAGTCCAGCTCTGATTCTGCCTGTGAGTGCCGATCCATGGTGAGTCCTTCTCACCAGCTCTGGTTCTGCCTGTGAGTGCCGATTCATGGTGAGTCCTTCTCACCAGCTCTGGTTCTGCCTGTAAGTGCCGGTCTATGGTGAGTCCTTCTCACCAGCTCTGGTTCTGCCTGTAAGTGCCGATCCATGGTGAGTCCTTCTGACCAGCTCTGGTTCTGCCTGTGAGTGCCGATCCATGGTGAGTCCTTCTGACCAGCTCTGATTCTGCCTGTGAGTGCCGATCCATGATCCATGGTGAGTCCTTCTCACCAGCTCTGGTTCTGCCTGTGAGTGCCGATCCACAGTGAGTCCTCACCAGCTCTGGTTCTGCCTGTGAGTGCCGATCCATGGTGAGTCCTTCTGACCAGCTCTGGTTCTGCCTGTGAGTGCCGATCCATGGTGAGTCCTTCTCACCAGCTCTGGTTCTGCCTGTGAGTGCCGGTCTATGGTGAGTCCTTCTGACCAGCTTCCAGGGAGTTGCACACACAGTTCTCCTCTCTTCTCCCCACTCCACTTTTGGAAAGAAGATCTCAGTTTGTAGCCCAGGTTGGCCTCAAATTCTCAACCCTCTTCCCTTAGCCTTCCAATGCTGGAATTATTGGTGTGTGCCATCATGCCCAGCCTACACAGTCTGTTAGGACACGAATATGGGCTAACCTGTGACAAGTCTTAAATTACTGAAACACTTTACAGGGTTGGAGCTCTGCTCTGTCCCTTGTTTGTGTAATCACTTAGACTGTATACTTTTTAAGGTTATGTTGACCTCTTCCCTAAACTGTGCGTGCTTTGTGATGGCCTCTCCAGAGGGTCTTGGGAAGACAAGTTCCATGGAGGTGGGAAGCCTCTGAGCTGAGCAGCAAGTATAGTCGTATAAAGCAACTATACTTTTTGTCAGAAGGTAGCACAGAGTGTCATGGATGCTCACAGAAGGCTGTGACCAACTCTGAGCAGTTGGGTAAAAGCTTCTTGGAGGATTTGACATTTGAGCTAATCTTGAAGAAGAATGTTTATCAAATAAAGAGGCAGAGTAGGCCACCCTAGACTCTGGCTGCTCCCAGTGTAAAGTCATGGGCACGTGATGTGGTGTGGTGTGTTTGAAAATACAGCTTTGTAATCTTAAGGATAAATTTGTTGGCTTTATTTTAAATGTGACTGCACAGTATGTATACTGACCTCTAATCCAGAGAGGGAAGTGTTGTGAGAACTACAACTCCCATAGTGCACAGGGGGTCTGTGAGCCCCGAAAAGTTGGGCTTTAGTGTTCCCAGAATTCCCAGGTTCCTTTTTTTTTTTTTTTTAAAGAGGGAAACAAGAATCCCTGACATTCTCTCAGCCTGCCTTCCAAATATAACTTTCCTCTTTTACCCTGGTTCTTACTTTCCCGCCGCATACACTTCTGCGGTGTCGAACAGGTTTACCCCGTGCTCATAGGCGGCTGTCAGCACATCTTCTGCTGTCTAGGGAGGCGAGAAAAAGTTGAAGATGAACGGCTGCCCCTTAGTTACTTCCCTCCCTGCATCCTAACCCATAGCACTTCGGTCCTGGCTCCCCCATTTTCTCTCCTTCGCCTCCAGCCTCCAGCCTCAGATCCCTTCTCCCCGCCCCACCCGCCCCCACCGAGCTTGTCCAAACCCTAACCAGATTGATCCACTTCTTCCTCTTCTTAGCCCCTCCCTCTCCACCTCCACCCTGTTTCTGGGTCCCATCACTTATACCTCATCTGAGATCTGAGAGCCAAATGTGACCCAGGTACCTGCAAGACAGACATCGGACACGTGAGGACCGTGGGGGCCACACTATAAAAGAATGCTCCTTTTCTTTACTTTCTAGTCTAACTCACCAAGGCCAAGGCAGGACACCCGGAGACCAGACTTTCCGAGGTTCCTGCAGGACACAGAAGCAGCAGGGAAGGGTGAAGCCTCCACTGGGGACTTGGATGATCAGTCCCCAGCTCCTGTCCTTCCAAACTGAGACGCCCTCAAGGGTCTCAGTCCAAAGAAACCAGACCCAGCAGGCTGAG
The DNA here is from genome assembly GCF_049852395.1 of Peromyscus maniculatus bairdii. Classification (NCBI taxonomy): domain Eukaryota; kingdom Metazoa; phylum Chordata; class Mammalia; order Rodentia; family Cricetidae; genus Peromyscus; species Peromyscus maniculatus. The sequence continues at coordinate 53,984,072 of NC_134859.1, read as the reverse complement.
GGGATGGACAGTGCTATCCCCAGAGCAGAGGCCCTAGGGATATTGTTGAAAGAACAAGTGAATAGTGATGGATCGTTCCTCCAGAGACGCTGCCTAGCCCTCCATTCCTATCATCTGTGCCTTCCGGTTGGTTGGGGTGAAGTCCTGCCTGTGTCTCAGCCGGCTCTGGGGTGTGTGGCGTAGTGAGTGGGCTTGGAACAATGTGGCTGATCGTGGTGAGTTTGGGAACAGGCCCTCCGTCAGAGAACGCCACACTGAAGGGTGGACAATAGAAAGATATAGACCAACTCCACTTCAGGCACTTGACTGAGCACACAGATGAGCCCCAGCAAAGGCAGATGTGGAGATGGGGAGGATTTGACTGGAAAGTCCGTTTCTCTCATTTGACTTCTGAGGACTGAACTAGACCTCCTCCTCTTCCCGAGGCATAGATCAAACAGCTCTACTTCCTAATCAGGGCTGCTCCAGGGAGAGGAGGGGATACTTCAGGGGACAAAGGCAGGTCACATCAATGACCTTAGCATATTCCCGAGAATCCCCCCCCACCTCCATTTCGAGTTCTGACCGTCTCCGGCCAGCACCCCTAAGGTGAAGTAAAATTCCCATAGTCCTTCCCACCCAACTCTTGTCTTCCAGCTTGGGGATGAAAGGTGTGGTCTGTCCCCTTCCCCTCTCCTGCCCTGGCCTCACCCTGGAAAGGTTGAGGGAGACTGGCTTCGGGGCTGGTGGGGGCAATATCTGGGTCAGGCGCCCCAACCGGCCAGAGTGAGATGCTGTTTCCTTCGCTGTTCTCCCCAGGACGCCAACCCAAGGGCACTCCATTGGAGGGGGAAGCAGCCTGGAGATCAGGCGTTCCCCGCTTTTTTACGGATAAGGAGGGCACCTCAGGGGCACTGTTTAGATACGACAGGACTCTGTCTACCTTGGTAAACTTGGTCTCATAGTTAGGGGAACTAACAGAGACCAAGAGGGAGAGTGCCAGTGACGGAAAGAAGAGAGGGGAATGAATAGGGACCTTTTAAGCTAAGTTTGAAGGGGTCGCGGCGATAACCCAGAAAGCCTCGGGGGTCCCGAAAGGGAAGCGAATGGGTAGGCTGCCTGGCCACCCCATACCTGTATTTCATGCCCGTGCCTCGGCCGGTGCTCTCTCGAAGGGCCCCAGCGGGTGCTGGGGGTCGGGGGACCAGTGCAGCTCGTGACTTGGGTCCACCCCCCGGAGGGTTCCCATGCCCTCCGCCCACTGGCCCCCCATTACCGCCCCCAGGACCCGGCCGGGGTCCACACAGACGGTCCTCACTGCTCCGGCTGCGAAGGTTCTGCTCGGTGCACGCGATAGACACCTGCATGCCGGCTGGCCAGGGCGGGGGAGGGGGCTCCGAGGGAGAGGGAGGAGGGAGCGGGCAAGTCCGAGGGCAGACACCGGTGTGGTAGTAGCGCGATCCCTGGGAGAGCGGGAAGGCTGGGGAGGCTGCAGCTAGAGCCGCCAAACGGGATCGGGCCCGCGGGGGCGGGCTGCTGGAGGTCGCGGGGTTTGCGGCGGGAAAGGAAAACCGTGGGGGGTGCCAGGAGTGGTGGGTATTCAGATGCCGGGGGCTGTGATGCAGGGAGTAGGAGGATCAACGGGTAAGGATAAAGACAAAGTCGAGGACGGTCTTCAAGGGTAGCGACCCAGGGACAAGGGGTGGCGAAAGACGGATGCCACTTCAGCTGGAACCGCTGCGGGACCGCTGTGCTCCGAGCCGCGTCGGCAGCAAGCCCAGCTCATCAACATGCAGCCCCGCCCCTTCATCTGCATGGGCCCGCCTGCCTCCGAGCCGAACACGCTGCTTTATCTGCATAAGCTCCGCCTGCGGAAGACTCCCGGGCTTAAACAGAGTGCCTTGGGCAGAACATCCCGTTTTAGGAACGTGGTTCTACTTTTTGCACTTGAAATATGTCAACTTTCCTCCCGGCCAGTGATGTGCAGTCGAGAGGGGCTTTTTTTTTTTTTTTTGTCCCCCAGAAAACAAGGGTTAGAGACACCGATTGTCACAACTAGAGGTGAGGCAGGATGTATGCACTACATCTAGCAAGTGGTCGCAAAGGTTGCTGCTAAAATACTAAAACTTAATAAGGAATTATCCAACTGATAAGATGTGAGTAATCTGCTGGAAAAACCTCTTTATAGGCTTCAGGGATGTGTGGCTACACTAGTTCCTATCTTTATGAGTCACACTGGGAGGGGCCACAGAAACCCATACTCAGGCAGCAGAAGGTGACAAAGAGTTTATTCTGTGTTCCTCATAGAGTCAAGCAGGGGATAAAACTGTCAAGGGCTCCTTTGGGCTTCGTTCTTATGACTTGGGGCAGTGGGTGGTGGGCCCTCAGGTTGACGCTCTTGGGGGAGACAGGGAGGTGGAGGGGCTCAGGGTGCCACAAGTCACAAGGGTCCAGACAGTCACAGATTCTTCTGAGGGGTGAGGTAGATGTCTCAGCCAGCCCGGGCAGAGAAGAAGGGCAAAGATCGGACATAGGAGTCTAGCCGGGAGCGGAAGAGCTCACTTTGCACGGTCTGTCCCAGTGGGCACAGGGGATTCTTCACGACCAGCTCCACATACAGCTGTGGAGAGGAGGGCGTGTGAGCCAGATCTGGGACACTTCTCATTTTCCAACCTCAAACCTGGTATAACCTCAGGGGTGTGAGAATACACGGAGGGGGCTGGAGAGATGGCTCGGCAGTTAGGAAAGCATACCGCTTTTGCAGAGGACAGTCAGCACCCAGCACCCAAGCTGAATGGCTCCCAACTGCCTGTAATTCCAGCTCCAGAGGATCTGTCACTCTCTCCTGCCCTCCACAGCCACCTGTGCTCACATGCATAATCCCCCTCTACACAATACATATCATTAAAATTAAATCATTAAAAGCACTCCACCTCTCCCTTAGGAATAGTTATTACTGTTGAAGGAGCGGAAGGCTCTGGAGAAAACTGAGTCCAACAGGGATGTCATACAAAAGGATTAGGGCAGAGACCTTGAGGGTCTCCTAGGGCTCTGGGGGAAGGGTTCCCGGCTGACACTGACCGCACTGTAGATGTGGTGTAGCACATCTCGGATAGGTCCCACGCCCAAGTCAGTGTTCATGACAACCTTGATTCCCGTGGGCGTCTCGTAGTAATGGAGTTTGTACCGGCTAGTTTGAAAAGACAGAAAGCCATCCTTCCTGCAGAAATGGGTATTGAAACAGGAGTGGAATCACTCCCAAAGAAATGTCTGTGATCCCCTCAAGATCAACTCCTTCCTATTCATATAAACAGATGGCCTGTAGCAGCCTCATTGAGTAAAAGCACCTACCACCATCTCCACCCCTCCCTCCACTTAGTCGCTGCTGCCTTCACCCGTCCCACTCTCAGATTCTCCCTGCAGCCGCTCCGGTCAGCTTCAGGACTCTTCCTCCAGACCCAACCTTTCTCTCTCTACTATCAGCCTCCCCTCTCAGGGGCCACATGCCACTTCCATTCCAAAACAATATCGACCACTCCCAAGGCTGGCTAGCCCTCCCTTCAACACCCCCTCTAACACGACCGTACATGTCTAGCGGGGACATCTTGCTGACGAAGGAACGAATGGAGAAGAGCATCCCATACATCAGCTTGTACTCCTGCAGGGAGAGGGGGTAGAGTTAGGTCTCGGCTGTGGAAGGAGAGAGAACGGGAGCGGGAAGGAACCGGGATTTGGAGAGGAGGGACTGGGATGGGACTCTGTGCATCTGGGGGTGTGCCGGGACTCTCCGATCACCTCTTCCTTAGGGATCCCCGCTTGCTTCTTGCGGTGCCATTCGCTGTAAAGTAGACACACTCCATTCCGGTCAAACAGGTACAGATTGTGGACAGTCATCTGCAAGAGAAAGAGCCTCGCTCAATGGCATGCACCTGACTCTGTAGAACCGGGTCCTTCAGTGAGGTGGGAACCCCACCTCCGGACTCACCGGAATTGCTGCGAGTGAGGGTGACAAGCTACTTCCGGTTTCCAAGCACAGCTGGGTCGCAAGCCGCACCAGCGGAGCATTGACTCCGCCCGGATAGTCTTCACCGGACTCCACCGCTCTCCCGCAGCCAATCAGGGCTCACCGATGCCGCACGCATGCGCGCCGGGGACTCTGAAGCCGGGGGAGGCGGTGCGGGGAGCGTGGCCTCGCGGGAGGGTGACGTAATTCGTGGGAGGCGGGGCTGGAGGCGGGGGGCGGGAGGCTGCCAACGGTTTTGAGAGCGGAGTCCCGCGCTAGGGACGGGGTGGTCTTTGCTTTTTCCCTGTCCGGGTTGTGGGGTGGGGGGCAGTCAGTCCTCTTCATCTTGGCAAACTGGGGGCCGGCATGCTCAGAGTAGTCAGAACCCGGTGGTCGCGGTAGAGGCTCGCAGGCGGGTCGCGCGGGGTGGGCTGGGGTGGGCTGGGGTGGGTGCATGCTTTCTAGGGCCTTGAGGGAGTCCTTAGGGTGAAGCAGGGAAGAATTCTGGCGGACCTCCTGTGGCTTTCTTACCAGGAAGGATTGGAGGGGGAACCCAAGGGAGTGGACTCGGGGTGGCCCCGGTGACGTCGGGGCGGGAGCGTGGCGTCGTGGCGATGCTGTCTTACCTATTTCTGCACTAACCCCCGTTGAGGGACAGACCTTGGGCCCGCTTTGGTGTGGGGTTTGTTTGCACGTTTCGAGTGTGAAAACAAAAAAGTTATCCCGTTAGCCGGTGCCGAAGCTGATCTGCCGCCTCCAGCACTCCAGTTAGGAAGGAACTTTCGCGGTCCCGTTGCCCTGCAGGTCTTCTGTCCATTACCTCGAAATCCGCTTTACGCGGTGTCCAGAAGGAATGGCTCCCTCTCCATGGCCCCTGGAGCGAGGGGACACTCCTCTAACCAGAAAGCCCTGATATCCGTATTTACTGAGGATCCAGCCTTCTTCCTCCCTCCTTACAAATCTTCCTTGCTCGGTGAACTTATCCACAAGTTCAGCCACGAGTTCCCAGTTTTCTGCGGCGTCCGCTTGTCTCTGCCCTGCACATGGCTACAGGGGCGACCAGCCCCAGTTCACCTCTCCGGTCAGAGGACCTCCTGAGCGACTCCTCGGAGCCTCCTGGGTTGAACCAGGTGTCCTCCGAGGTCACCTCCCAGCTCTATACTTCTTTGCATCTCAGCCGTCAGGCCGAGGCGACAGCCCGAGCCCAGCTGTATTTAGCTTCCGCCTCCTCACCTCCTAATGAGGGCTTAGACAGCTTGGCTCAAGAACTGAGCCGAAGCTTGTCGGTTGGACTGGAGAACAACTTGAAGAAAAAGGTGAGAGAGGCGTGTCTTGGAGACCTTTTGGGTATTAGGGAGCATTAGGCTCGTGGGCTTTCGGGGTTAGCTTTGCTGCAGCTTGAATCTATTATTAGATTTAAATTACCTCTTAAGTACACAGGTTTTCATGCTTTCGTCCCACAGAAGATGTGTGTGAGGGAATGGCATGGAAGAACATACTTTGGGAAATTGTGATGGTTCCTAGGGTTTTGCTTTTGCACGGTCAGACATGCACAGTAGAGTAGGTTGGTTACCGGAAGTAGGGATTAGGTTTTTTTGGACTCAGGTGAGAACTGGGGCAATTTAAGACAAGAGGCGAATTAGGTAAAGGTCCTTTCAGCTCAAAATTTTGATTGTGTGGCACACAAGTCATTAAAAATGCATGTTCTAAGCTGGGTGGTGGTGTGTGCACGCCTTTAATCCCAGCACTCAGGAGGCAGAGCCAGGCAGATCTCTGTGAGTTCAAGGCCAGCCTGGTCTACAGATCGAGTTCCAGGAGAGGCACCAAAACTACATGGAGAAACCCTGTCTCAAAAAGAACCAAAAAAAAAAAAATCAAAATCAAATAAACAACAACAACAACAAAAGCGTGTTCTAGAGAAGGTAGTTGTCCTACTGGAAAAAGGTCCCACTAATCTGCAGACAGGTTAGGTCTTCCATAGTGTGGAATCCAGTAGGTAAGCTGCACAGGCTGCAGACAGGCATTTGCTCCACAGTTGACAGCAGTCCCTCCAGCCTAGGTTTTTTTTTGTTTGTTTGTTTGTTTGTTTTGTTTTTCAAGACAGGGTTTCTCTGTGTAGTTTTGCGCCTTTCCTGGAACTCACTCTGTAGCCCAAGTTGGCTTCAAACTCACAGAGATCTGCCTGGCTCTGCCTCCCCAGTGCTGGGACTAAAGGCATGCGCCACCACCGCCCGGCTCCAGCCTAGTTTTATACCTGCTGTTTCATTCATTCTCCTTTCTGGCTTCTGTAGACATTTGGGTTTGGGGTTCAAGGTTAAGATCTTTTTTGTTGGGCCTAACTGCTTTCCTCAAATATCTAAGGCCGCCGGGCGGTGGTGGCGCACGCCTTTAATCCCTGCACTCGGGAGGCAGAGGCAGGCGGATCTCTGTGAGTTCGAGGCCAGCCTGGGCTACCAAGTGAGTTCCAGGAAAGGCGCAAAGCTACACAAGAGAAACCCTGTCTCGAAAAACCAAAAAAAAAAAAAAAAAAAATATCTAAGGCCTATTTGAAAATTCTACCTTGGCAGTGTGTAGACTATAGATTGTACAGGTTAAACGTGACTTCTGTGGTCTTTGATTTTGTGTGTCTCCCCCCCCCCAGGATGGGTCTCAACATATCTTTGAGATGGAAAGTGTTCGGGGTCAGCTCCAGACCATGCTCCATACCTCACGTGACACTGCCTATCGTAAGTCGGCCCTTCCTTAGAGCTCTAGAGGGAAGCTGAGGTGTAAGGACAGGGGACAGGACGCAAGAGCGTAGACCTCTGAGGCGAGACTTGAGAAGAAAAAGCACCCGTTCTCTGGGAAGAGGTTTGGGGAGTGGAGGCCCACTTTTCTTCAAATGGCCTCTGTTTCTACTTGATCCTTACTTTGGGGTCTCTTGGGCTGCAAGCAGGGGACCCCCTCATTCCAGGAGCAGGCTCGGAGAGGCGGGAAGAGGATTCCTTTGACAGCGAGAGCACAGCGACCTTGCTCAAGTGAGTGCTCCGCCCGCCCGCCCGCTTCTCTTCCCCTCCCTCGTCCCCTGTCACCCCTTACTTACTTCTGAGGGATCTCAGAAGCTTGCCAGGAGTTTTCATCTTTTTCTGTCTCTTCCTTCTGGAACCTGGGCAGTGGCCGTCTAGTACTTGGCTCTCTCTGGCCTTAGCCCCCCTTCCCCTTGAAGAATACGCTTGTTTCTGCTGTTATTAGACCTCATTTTAGGGGCTGTGATACAGAGGGAGGAACGTCAGGAGTCAATCCCCGGCCTCTGTGCTGTCGATGTCCCTTCTTAGCTTTAGCTTTCTGACTTTGGGCAAGTCTCTTGCCCATGCTGGTCTTGGTTTTCTGATGTATAAAATACCACCGTAGGATCAGTGGGCCTCAAAGGTTTTCCCAGTTTTGACGTTCTCTATTTGGTTTGCTCAGCACCCGACCTCTGCAAGACCTGTCTCCATCCAGTTCAGCCCAGGCACTGGAAGACTTGTTTCCTCGCTATACCAGCCTTCGGCCAGGGCCCCCCACCAACCCCCCAGATTTTCAGGGGTTGAGAGATGCACTGGACTCAGAACTTACCCGCCGCAAGGTGAGAGGCAGAGGCTTTCATCTGAAAGTGGCAAGGTTAGGAATTAGGAGCCTTGGGTGGAAAAGTGGGGCTGAGAGTTTTTAAGGCTGAAGGCTGGGTCTGTGCCCTAGGCTGTCTCCAGAAAGGCCCTCAGTGACTGTCTGTCGTGTGTGATGTGTACCACCTTCCCTGCAGAGAATCATCAGATCCCTGATTCTCCCCATCAGCCTATCACTGACACACATCATCTTTGTTTTTCCCCTAAAATCCAAGCTCTTTAAAGCTCAGTGCTGTGTCCTGTTCAGCACTGCCTAAGGTCTAGAATGCGCCTAACACAGAAGAATCATCCCGGGTTTGTTGAATGGACAAGAACTTCATTGGTTTGCACAGAGCTCTAGAGCTCTGGGTGACATGATGATCTTTTCCTCCATGACTGTCAGTCTGGGGGGGACAGAGAGGAACAAGAATGAAGAACGGCGACCTTGGCTGTCACCTTTGGAGCTCTCCTCATCATTTTAAATGCTGGGCCATGAATGAAGGGCTTTCTGCTTTGTGATGAGTGCGCTCTTTAGAGCAGGAGTGACGTCCCACTCTTTACAGTGTAGGCTGCTGCCCTGCTGCATCTCTGACAAATGGTTCATGGGAAGTAGGGACGGGAAGAGCTTGGAGGCTGACAGCCACCTCCTGAGCTAGTAGAAAAAAGCGTTTGGCGGTCTTGGGTCTTAAGGTCCCTGCTCCGGAATTCCTGAGTCTTTCTTCTCAAACGGTTCTGTTTTGGGGACCCAGGCTTCGTGTCTGTAGCCCATTTCTCCCTGAGGAGGCCGAACTGTCTGGTGCTGTGTTCTGAAGAAGCGTGAGCAGCACCTCCAGGCCTCATGTCTCTTTCCAGCATTGTGAGCGCCACATTCAGAGCCTGCAGACTCGAGTGCTGGAGTTGCAGCAGCAGCTGGCCGTGGCTGTGGCTGCTGACCGCAAGAAAGATATCATGATCGAACAACTAGACAAGGTGACGGGGAGCAGGCGTCGGGGGGGGGGGGGGGGCTCCCATGGAGGGCACTGTGGAGGGTAAATGAGAGGGGATAGGATCTCCTTATATAGTCTTCCTTCGAGCTTTTGGTGGCCTTCCCGCCTCAGCCTCCCAGGTGCTGCGATTACAGGCATGAACTGTCAGACCTTGCTTAATCACTGTGTGTGTGCCTGACAGGACGAGGTGGGCAGGTTTTCTGACGTGGGCGAAGCATGTGGCTAATGACTTCTAGAAAAGAGGGCACAAGGCAATTTTGAAATTCCATTTTACTTGCCTTTCTTGAGACCCTGGCTCGAGTGGTGGAGGGCTGGAATCGGCATGAGGCTGAGCGGACAGAGGTGCTGCGCGGACTTCAAGAGGAGCGCCAGGCAGCAGAGCTCACCAGAAGCAAGCAGCAGGAGGTGGGTGACTCGGCGCATAGCTGTCTAGGTGGGAAGAAAGGGCTTTGGTCTTAGGGTTCCCAAAAGACTGGCCTGTGGCTTGTAGCTGCCATTCCTCTACTGTTCCTACATCTGCTGTCCGATTTATATGAGCGGTGGCTTCCCAGGTTTCCCTTCCTCACACCGTCTTCTCTGGTGCCAGAGGTCAGTTAGTAACACTGAGGCTTCAAGTTGACATTGCTTATTATTCCTGAAGTGGAGGCATTTCCCCACGTTCACTGTTCTGTTTTCTCTCACGAAAGACAGTAACCCGCCTGGAACAAAGCCTTTCTGAGGCCATGGAAGCCCTAAATCGTGAGCAGGAGAGCACCAGACTACAGCAGAGGGAAAGAGAGGCATTGGTAAGAAGGCGGGCCGGTGATTGCAGTGGAGTCGTTAATTAATTAATCAATCAATCGTGTCTAGAGACCTGTGGGTTGTCTGGATGATCTGGAAGAGTGTCTAATTTGAGTGATACTAGGGCGGTGCTTCTCAAGGGCATCCTTAGAACTGCTAGTTCTGCTAAAATCTGTTAGTCTACCGAAAGCAGCCTGCTGCCACGTCAGTTTGAGGCTGAAATTATATCCTTGAATTATCCTTAAACTTATCTGAGGAGCTGCGTGTGGTGGCACACGCCTTTAATCTCAGCACTCTGGAGGTAGACAGAGGCAGGTGGATCTCTGTGAGTCTGAGGCCAGCCTGGTCTACACAGAGAATTCCAGGCCAGCCAGGACTACATAATGAGACATAATGAGACTCTATCTCCAAACACACACACACACACACACACACACACACACACACACACACACACACACACACACGTTTTTCCTAGAACCCTTCCTCCACTTGTAAAAGCCAGAGCACCCTGGATAGAGCCTTACACGTCTAGACAAGAGTTCTCCCACTGAACTACACCCTCAGTCTCTTACCCCTAGAGGTTTTGATTCAACAGATACATTGTGGGTTTCAGAAATTGCCTGGGTGATTTTGTTCAGTCAGTGTGGGAACTCCAGTCTAGGTTATATATCCTAAAGCAGTGTAGGATGGAACTCATTCGGGATTCTTAGAGCTGAGGTGATTATTGTGTGGATACCTACGTGAGTTAGGAGCCAGGCTTGGAACTTGCTGCTTTCATGACACATGCTTGTTACATGCATTTGATATTTGTGGTCTTAACTCCATCCGACAGTGCTGGTGGTGGAGCCATGTGACCAGCTCCTGAGGAGGCTGGATTTTTTTTATGATAATGATGATGGTGATAGCTGTTTGTTAAGTACTTGCTAGGTGCCAGACCCTGCTAAGTGCTTTATATATGCTGCTTTTACTTTCAACCTCACAAGGCAAACAAAGTGATTATCTTCCTTTTACAGATAATGATGTGTGTCTAAGACACACAGAATACTGGGCATGGTTGGCATGTCCCTGTAATCACATCTGAGAAGCTAAGGCAAGAGGATCATGAGTTCAAACTCAGCCTGGGCTTAGAGCCAGACTCTGACTCAGAAACCACATAATAAACAAATATGGAAAGTAGGATTCAGGCTGAGATTTGAATCCAGATCTACCTAGCGCTGGGAAAGTTTTATATATTTATTATTTTTATTTAAAAATTATCAGCCAGGCATAGTGACACATAGCTTTAATCCCAGTACTTGCGAGGCAGAGGCAGGTAGATCTCTGTGGGTTCAGGGCCAGTCTAGTCTACATAGTTTCAGGACAGCTAGAGCTATATAATAAGACTTTGTCTTAAAAAAAAATTAAAATTGTATTGAAGATTTGATAAGAAGCAGGGTGTTTCTATCACATGTTCACAGCCTACAGTATGTTACGTCTTCACTTGACCTTGTATTTAAAAGCACCACGAGGTCTTCCAGCTTCCCCTTCCACAGCCTGTGTTAGGGTCCTCAGTCTCTTAGTATGAAGAAGCCTCACAGTGCAGGGCTGTGTAAGTCTCTCAAGTTCGGGAGGCTGCAAGGCAGGAGCAGTGTGCTGGGTGGGTTGTTTCTGGCTTGCAGGCCGGTAACTTCTTGTAGCATCCTCACTTGGCAAGGAGGCAAGGTATATCTGCTTTTAAAATAGAATATCTTTTATTTATTCTTTACTAATCTTGTACATATAAACAATGTGTCTTGATAAATGTACCCCAAATCTTTCCACTCCCCCAGAGGGCCTTCCTGTGTCTCCTTTTCTTTGGGGGTGACCCACTTAGTCCAGTTGGTGCAACCTTTTCAGCTGATGACTGATCTTGTTGGCTTGATCACACACAGATCTCATGCAGTCACCAGAGAGCTGTTCCCGAGTGCAATTGCCTGTCATGTCCGGCGTCTCACACTATCCCTCTGCATGACATTCCTGAGCCTGGGGAGGGGGTTGACACAGACGTGGATGCCCCCATTTAGGGCTCCGCACTCAGGAGTCACTGATTTGCAATACTGTCACCAGTTCTGAGTTTCCAAATTAAGTGCTGCCCATAGCAGAATGAACCCTCTCTGGCCAAGGTTGAGAGCACCACAAACGTACTTGTTTGAACATGAATTTAAAATTTTTATTTTATGTGTATGGTTGTTTTGTCTGCATGTATGTCTGTGTACCATGTGCATGCCTGGTACTCACAGAGGCCAGGAGAAGGCTTCAGAACCCCTGGAATTGGAGTTAAAGACAGTTGTGAGCCACCATGTGGATCCTGGTGATTGAACCTGGATCCTCCGGAAGAGTGGCCAATGCTCTTAGCCACTGAGCCATCTCTCCAACCCCCACCCTCAGGACCTCTACCCGTCAAGCCTTGGGCTTCCGCTGGGTTCACAGTACCAGGCGTGCTTTCCCTCTGTGGAGCAGTGAGGTCTCCGCACTCACACAGTGTCGGTGGTTTGCCGGTCTCTGGAGGGCGTACTCAAGAAGCCTGCTTTCTCCTGCGGCGTTAGGAAGAAGAGAGGCAAGCGCTGACTCTGAGGTTGGAGGTGGAGCAGCAGCAGTGCCGGGCCCTCCAGCAAGAGCGGGAGGAGGCTAGGGCCGGGCAGCTCAGTGAGCACCGCAAGCTGGAGGCCCTTCAAGTTGCTCTAGAAGAAGAAAGGCAGGCCTGGACCCAGCAGGAGCACCAGCTGAAGGAACACCTTCAGGCTCTGCGAGAGGAAAGCCAGGCCCAGCTGGAAAGAGAGAAGGTGGAGTGGCCGTTGGAAGGGCTGGGAAATGGAAACGTACGCTGGGAGCAATTACTGACTAGGATGAGACTCCAGAACCTGGAGGCTACTGGGGAACAGGGATGGAGAAGGATGAATTTATGCGTGGAAGTCGGGAGTTGAGAACCAGTGTGAAGGTCTGGGGGCGACAGCTACATGGCAGGCCAGAGAGTGACATTAGACAGAGAGGGGGACAGGACAAGTGGGAGGAGGCAGAGATGGAGTGAGACTGGAGTCAGTGACCAGGACTTAGGAGGTGAGGCACGCGCTGAGAGTGGATATTCCTTCTTAGGGGACCAGCCAGAGGGAGGCCCAGGCAGCCCGGGAGGCCCAGCAGCAGTTGGGACTGCTGCAGTCTGAGGTGCGGAGGCTGGAAGGGGAGCTGGACACAGTCCGGAGAGAGAGAGACGCGCTGCAGTTGGAGATGAGCTTGGTCCAGGTGAGCGGTGGGAGGTTCTTAGGGGTTTCTGTGCTTGAGGAAGCAGGTCTGAGCACATACAGTGACTTCTTGGGAATTGTGCAAGCCTTGCCCATCTCGGGCATTTGGGACTTAACCACTGGTTAATTTGGTACTATTCTGTCTTAAACTCCCGTTTCCTCACAGAAGGACAGTTTCCCACAATGTGGGCTGGCTTGCTGTTACTTTTAGACTGCACTGGTTTAAATCTGAGATACCCTATACTGTTCTCATGCAGTACATCCCGACCACAGCCTCCCCTTACTTACACTGCTCTTAAAGAGACAGTAGGTACCCACTCACTGCGTGCACTGACTGAGCAGTTGAAAACTTCTGTGAGTCCTGACTCCAATTGGTAATGGTCTGCTTTGTATTGTTATTTATCTTTTTAAAAATACATAGTTTACTGCCGGGCGGTGGTGGCGCACGCCTTTAATCCCAGCACTCGGGAGGCAGAGGCAGGTGGATCTCTGTGAGTTCGAGGCCAGCCTGGGCTACCAAGTGAGTTCCAGGAAAGGCGCAAAGCTACACAGAGAAACCCTGTCTCGAAAAACCAAAAAAAAAAAAAAAAAAAAAAAAAAAAGTTTATTTTTATCTTATGTTCATTGGTGTTTTGCCTGCATGTGCGTCTGTGTGAGGATGTCAGAAGCCCTGGAATTGGAGTTACAGACAGCTGTGAGCTGCTGTGTGGGTGATGGTCCCCTAAACTGCTGAACCATCTCTCTAGCCCCCACTTTGTTGTTTAAAATTTTTATTTATCATTATACACGTGGTATATGTGTATGTGTGTGTATGGGGGGCGGTGAATATGTACCATGACATGTGGGTAGAGGTCAGAGAACAGCTTTTTCCTTCCACATGAGTTTTTGGGATTGAACCCAGGTTATCGGGGCTGTGTGCCTGTATTTCTATCTGCTGGGCCGTCTACGGGCCCAGTTGTCACAGCTCTAGGAACTTCTACTAACACCTCTGCGTTGGGGAATTCCTGGAATAGCCCAGGACTTGGCACAGAATAGTACCAAACATTGTCAGATACAGTTAGATTGAAAAACATTTTTCAGTAATTCCAGCTTCTTGGAAGGCTGAGGCAGAAGGATCTCAAGTTCTAGCCCAGCCTGGGTTGCAGAGTGAATGTGAATTCAAGGATGACCTAGCTAACTTAGGGAAATCCTGTCTCCAGATGTAAAATGTAGACTAGGATATAGCTCAGTGGTAGAGCACCTACTCAGCATGTGTGAGGACCTGGGTTCAATCCCCAGCACTGGTTAAAACAACAGCCAAAAAGCCAGGCGGATCTCTGTGAGTTCGAAGCCAGCCTGGTCTACAGAGCGAGATCCAGGACAGGCACCAAAACTACACAGAGAAAACCTGTCTCAAAAAACCAAACCAAAACAAACCAAACCGAACCAAAAAGCAGGCAGTAAGTGGACTAACTGAGTTTGCTGATCCCTGAAGAGTGGAGAGAACCGTGTTTCAGTCGTGGGGAAACTCGATTTTGAAGAGCCCTGACATGGGAGGACTCTGTTCTGACCATGTGGGCCTTTTTTAATGTGTAAACTGGGTGCTAAGGGTTTCTGAGTTTCTGAGAGCAAATTAAAAATAGAATTGAGTGACCAGTCAGAGGCAGTAAACAAGAGGAGACGAGAGTGACCCCCCCTCCCCCCGGGGCCCTCATAGCTCAGGTGCTGCTGCTGCAGGGAGAGGTGCACTGAGGCGGGGAATCTAGTGTGCACAGAAGCAGCTAGGAAGTTTGGGGTACAGGGGGTTTTGTTTTATTTTTATTTTTTTTTTTTTCTTTCTTTTTTTTTTTTTTTTTTTTTTTCCCGAGGCAGGGTTTCTCTGTGTAGCTTTGCGCCTTTCCTGAAACTCACTCTGTAGCCCAGGCTGGCCTCGAACTCACAGAGATCCGCCTGGCTCTGCCTCCCGAGTGCTGGGATTAAAGGCGTGCGCCACCAACGCCCGGCTATTTTTATTTTTTTAGACAAGGTCTTGATACGTGGAGGTTGGCTGGCCTTATCCTGCTGCCGCAGATCCCAAGTGCCGTTCAGGCATGAGCCACCATACCTGGCCTGGGTATGTGGGCTTAAAGCTTGGAAAAAAGATCAAGTTAAATGAAAGATTTGGGAATTAAGAAATGTAGTAAAACCGTGCCTAGAGGGAAAAGCTTATTATATACACTTAGAATAATCTGGCCGGAATGTCACAGACAGTAGAAAAGAGAAGGAAGTGCGGGACTCAAGGGCAGGTGGAGACGGAGCCATCAGCCCAAACTCAGAATGAGAACAGAGAGGTCCTGCAGAGAAAATCCTCTAGACAGAGCTTTGGCCCGGGGGTCAGGAGTTGCAGTGACCTCATAAAAGACGTAAAGGGAGACATAGCCACTGTGGGATTGGAACTGAGCTCTTTGCAAGTGAAGTAGCCATCAGATGGCCGTGAGTGAGGGGAGCGTGAGGCGAGAAAATGGAAACAGCAGTTGTAGATGACTGACTGACTGACTGACTGAATGCCTCCTGGCTTCAGGTGGAGGTAACACATGTATTAAGCTCTAACATTACCTTGGGTTAATATATTCTATTTTTTCTGTCCAAAGCCATTTTTACTTTTGCGCTCATTTATGATGTGTCTCACAGTTCAATAAAGAAAAGGAACCTGTGTCGCCCTCTGAGACAAATTTCTTGTTCTTCATCCTTAACGTGGATGAAGCGTTGGTGGTTCTGTTTACGTTTCCCACCCTAGAAGACTGAGCTCAAGGAGAACTGAGCGGATGCTCAGTCCCCTCTTCCTTCACTCCCAGGCCCGGTACGAGAGCCAGCGGATCCAGATGGAGTCTGAGCTGGCTGTGCGGCTGGAGCAGCGGGTGACCGAGCGCCTGGCGGAAGCTCAGGAGAGCAGCCTGCGCCAGGCCGCCTCCCTGAGGGACCACCACAGGTACTGGGGACTCACAGGTAGTGTTTCTCTGGCAGCAGCAACTGTCCTAGCTTCCTGCCCGTGTGCTCGGAGCCTTCCCCTCTTCCATGTGAGCCCCATCCGCTAGGATCTTAGCCCCTCCTGGGAGCGATCCATGAAGTGCTTATGGAGAGACAGCGAGATTTGTCCCCCGGAAGGCATAGCCTTTAGCCGACACTGAAGGGCAGGACCGTGCTGTGCTAAGTGCAGTCACAGCTGCTGTGTGTGAGGATTCTCCTTCCTATCCCAGCCTTCTCTCACCCCATCCTTCATCCATGTTTTCTGGAAGGCTTCTTTTTTTGTCTGTTTGGGTTTTTTCTTTTTCTTTTTTGAGACAGGATCTCCCTATGTAGACCAGGCTGGCCTTGAACTCACAGAAATCTGCTTATCTCTGCCTCCTGAGTGCTGGGATTAAAGGCATGTAACACCACACTTGGTGGAAATGCTTCCATTATGTCATTTTCAAGTGAACATGGATTATGGTCCTGTAATCCCATCTTGGGTGGCTGAGGCAGGAGGATTGTAAGTTTGTGATGTCTCTCCACTATCTAGTGAGAGTCTGTCTCAAACAAACCAGACCAAACCAAACTGATCAGCTAATCTGTTGATAAATCCCCACTTTGGTCTTTGCATCTGGGGAAGCCATTCTGTGGCCTCAGCTTGGTTGTTATCTGTCCCTGTGTTGTGGCTAGGCCAGGTGACCGCAGCTGTCTGTCTCCCTCACCTGAACCCACAAGAATAAGGGTCCCTAAAGGTGAAGTGTCGAGTGGGAAGACCAGGGGTGAGACATGAAGAAGACGAGAGCGATAGCTGGGACCAGCAGGTCTTGCCTAAGCTGATGACTTAGCCAAGCAAGTTTAAGAAGTATAGCATCGCTGCGTGGTGGGGGCGCACGCCTTTAGTCCCAGCACTCGGGAGGCAGAGGCAGAGGCAGGCGGATCTCTGAGTTTGAGGCCAGCCTGGGCTACAGAGCAAGTTCCAGGACAGCTAGGGCTACACAGAGAAACCCTGTCTCACAAAAAAAAAAAAAAGAAGAAGTAAAGTATCTTATATACTATTTGTGGGGATAGGGGGTGTGGCCAAGGCCAGCACTGAGTTAAGTCAGACAATATTGGCAAAGAGAACACAGGATCCCTCAGACACAGCTGCCTAGGGACTGATAACCACAGCTCAGGGGGAAAGTCGGGTCCCCAGAAACCACAACCTTAACTCTGAAGAGACACTGGCCCCAGCCCTAGACTGGTCTGGCCAAGTCCACTTCGAGACAAGGACACAGAACTAAAGCTCCCTTTGTCCTCTTCCTGGGCCTCTTGAGGAAGTCTTGGGTTGGTCTGGCTTCCCACATCTCCCCTTACCTCCACACAGTCTGCCTTTCTCTCATTGACCACACCTTTTTGTTGAAAAATGACTTTATTTTTAATTGCATGTAGACACACGTGTCTGTGTTGAGGTGTGTGCCGGTGAGTACAGACGCCTGTGGAGGCCAGGCGGGGAGCTGGATCCATGGAGCTAGAGTTACAAGCAGTTGTTAGCTGCCCATGTGGGTGCTAGGAACCGAACTTAGGTCCTCTGCCAGAGCAGCACACGGCACACCCTTAAACACTGAGCCACCCCTCCAGCCCCCCGGTGGTATCTCCTGTCTATAGTCTGTCTGTCTCACCGGGGTCTTCTAGGAAGCAGCTGCAGGAACTCAGTGGGCAGCACCAACAGGAGCTGGCCACCCAGCTGGCTCAGTTCAAGGTGGAGATGGCCGACCGGGAGGAGCGGCAGCAGCAGGTGCTTCAGGACTACGAGCTCAGGTACTGGCCTGGGTTCCTTGTTCAGTGGGAGGAGCCCAGACTGGGGATGGCAAAGAGCGGACTCTCCGAAGATCGGGCCTCCTCCAGTGTACCTCAGTCCTTCATAACTTCTCAGCCTCTGTTCCCCTAAAATCCCTCAGTCGCCTCTTCAGTGTGTGTGTGTATGGGGGTGTACGGATTTGTTCCTTTGGGTGATGCGTGGCCAGAGGTCAACGTTGGATGTCTGTCTCCTTCACCTTATTTTTTGAGACACTGAACTTGGAGCTCACCAGTTTGGCTGGACTGTCTAGCTCTGAGCCCTGGGGTCTCTAGGATCACCCAGCACTGGATCCCCTATGTGCTGCCACACCCGGCCTTTGTGGGGGTCCTAACTCTGGGCCTCTGGCTTCTGCAGCAGCCAGGTTACCACCTGAGCCGTCTCCCAGCTCCTCTCTTTTCTTCAGACTGGCAAGGGAGCAAGCTCGAGTGCGGGACCTGAAGAGCGGCACCCAGCAGCTGGAGGAGCAGCGGGTGGAGCTGGTAGAAAGGCTCCAGGCCATGCTGCAGGCCCACTGGGATGAGGTCAACCAGCTGCTCAGTACCACGCTCCTGCCTCCCAACCTCCAGGTAGGCATTGCCCCAGAGAACAGCTGTTCTGCCGAAATAAACTGTTTTCCATGGCCATAGCTCACCATAGTGGCCCCTGCCCATTGGACATAGCTCTGTGATTCCAGCACTCTAAGACATGAATGAATGAATGAATGAATGAATGAATGAATGAATATGTGATACCAGTTTGGTGGAATAATGGCTGAATTAATTATGGCAGTAAGTTGTTGCTAGGGCTGGGGAGATAACTGTCAGTAAGGCGCTTGCTTTACAAGCTTGAGGATCTGATTTCATCCCCTAAAACCCGCGTTAAAAAGAAAATAGCTGGGCACGATTGCTTGTGGAGGCAGAAGGTCAGACACTCGAAGTTATTCTCAGCTTTAAAGTGAATTTGGGATAAGCCTGGGCTACCTGAGGTCCTGTCTCAAAGGAAAAGCAAAATAAAACAAATAAAAAAAACCAGCAACAACAACCAAAGTGACAACTTGAGAACTACACTGAAGTGTGACCGCTGGGACGGACACACACACACACACACACACACACACACACACACACACACACACACACACACACACACGTTGTTGCTGAGTCCCGCCCTTGACTAAAGCAGGGGCCCTTCCTCCTCCTCCTAGTCTTCTTCTGTTGGCATCTCCTCCTTTTGTTTACGGTGTGATTATTGGCTGGAATGTCACATGTGATATTGGCTAGTTAGTAACTTGTATGTGGTCAAAGCAAACAAAAAAGTCTAAGCTGCTGAAATAAAAAAGGGTACAGTGAAAAGTAACATCCATCCTGTCCCAGGACCCAGCTCTCTATGTCCAGGTCCCTTCCTTCCCCAGAGGCAGCCGTGAGCTGGGGTCTTGAACATCTCTCCTCCTGCCTCAGCCCCCTCCACCAGATGCCACCCTCTGCCTACGCTGTATAACCTTGTATGTAACCAAGTGCATAGTCCTGGCTACAGAAACGGTTTTCTATATTTCATATCTGTGGTGTTACAATACATATTAAAATGCTTGTAATTGTATAAGTTATCTATAAAATTTCTGGAAATAGAGTTGTAATATGAGAAATAATGGGTTTTAACTCTGATGGAAATTCGATGCCACCCAGTCTCCTTGAAGGGAATCCGGGGAGCTTGTAATCACATTCAAATGCCTGTACGAAGACGTGTGTTCGAGCCCCCGGGCTGTGAGCTTGCTTTCTTTCTCTCTGCTGGCCAGGATCCTCCTGCTGCACCCTCTAGCCCTGGGCCTCTGGAGCCAGAGAAGGGGGAGAGGAGGGTCTGGGCCATGCCTCCCGTGGCCGTGGCCCTGAAGCCTGTGTCCCAGCAGAGCCGAGGAGAAGTGAGGGATGATCTGCCTGGAGCTCCTGCTGTCCTCTGTGGCACCTCCCCGGATCTTAGCCTCCTGCTGGGACCCCCTTTCCAGAACCAGAACTCCTTCCAGCCCCTGGAGCCCAAACCCGACGTGCCTCCACCCTCAGGTAACCGAGGCCAGAGCCACTGGTGTTCTCCTTACGTGCATGAATGGCTTCCTTTCCCAGCTTCTGCTGATGTCTTCCATCATGAAACTCATTCAGTAAAGGGAAGAGGACATCATAGACGTACATGGACTTACTGAGAACTGGAGTCCAAAGGGGTGACGTCAGGGACAGTGGCGGTGTTACCTCTCTCTAGGAATGCCCTTCTGACTGCCTCACTCTACACCCTTGCTTCTCTCTGTAAAAGACTACCATTCCCTCTGCTCCCTCACACTAGTGGTTCTAGTTCCTTATAACCTTGGCTTATTTGTGGCCTTGACAAGTCATGATGCTGACTCTAGCCTAGGCTCTTGACACTGAGTAGTTCCGCAGGTCCAGTTTGAAGACTCCAAGTGATGGATGGTACTTACCTGTTGATGGTTGACTTTCTGTGTAGTTCAGACATCTCGATCCAGTGGGAATTGAGAGTGGAGACTGTGCTGAGGTTTGTAGCTTAGTTGTCAACAGAGTGCTTGCTGAGCATGTGTGGAGCCCTGGGTTCAATCCTCAGCACCACATAAATGACCTGGTGGCATATACCTGCACTCACTGGGTGGAGACAAAAAGGTCAGAAGTTCAAGGCCATCCTCAGCTGTATAGTAAGGTGGTTTAGGATTATTTTTATTATTTTATGTGTATGAGTGTTGCCTACATGTATATATATGCACCACTTGCATGTCTAGTGCCTGTGGAGACCAGAAGAGGGCATCAGATTCCCTGGACCTGGAGTTACAGATGGTTGTTAGCCAGCATGCCAGTGCTGGGAACTGAACCTGGTCCTATTTAAGAGCAGCAAATGCTGTTAACCACTGAAGCATCTATAAATACAGAGTGAATCTGCAGCCAGCCTGGGATGAATGAAACCCTATCAAAAAAGGGGAAAGAAACAAAAGAGTAGATCCAGGAGCAGTGGCTCAAGCCTGTAGTCCCAGCACTTGGAAGGTGGAGGCAGGAGGTAAAGGGTTCAAGGCCCTGGCTGGAGCTGTAACTCAGTGGCAGCTGGCTGGCCTCTCATCCGAGGTGCTAGGTTCAGTCCCCAGGACACACAGGAAAGAGCTGGCCTGGCCGGAGTAAGCTCGCCGTATGAGCACTGGGGCCTGAGTCGGACCTTAGCACCCACGAGAAAGCCAGGGTGGTGACATCACTGATAACCTCAGCCTTTGACGGGGGCCTGGGATGGCTCTTCTCGGGTGCCAGCTTGACTGTACCTGGAATGAACTACAGTCCAGGAATGGAGGGCACACCTGTGAGAGAGTTTCTGCTTGGTTTGAAGTGGGTGAATCCACTTCTGGTCCGGGCCTTTGAGGCAGGAAGAGAATGAGACACTGGGCCTGGCTTGAGCATCTGAGACCTCAGAGCCCACCCCAGTGACACACTTCCTCCAACAAGGCCACACTTCCTAATAGTGCCACTCCCCATGGGCCTATGGGCCCCATTGTCATTCAAACCATTGCAGGGTTGGGGACCACCGTGGCTGGTAGCTCCAGGTTCAGTGGGAGACTCTGTCCAAAGGGGGTAAAGCAGTCCTTCTCTGCATTTGCACACAGAAACGGTATTTTTTTCTTTCTACTTACCCACTTGCATCTGTGTATGTATAGGCACGTGCATACCATGGTATTTATGTGGAGTTATGGGAGTTGATCTGTTCTTTATATCACGTGGGTTCCAGGAATCAAACTCAGGTCACCAGGCTTGGCAGCAAGCAAAGTGCCTTGACTGGCTGAGCCTTCTTGCCAGCCCACCAAAGAAACGAGGTGGGCTTTGCCTGGGAGTCACTGTCATATCCACGCATGACCTTGAACTCTGATTCTCCAATGCTGAGACTACAGGAGTGTGCTGCCACACCCAGTCTGTGGTGCTGGGGTGAAGGCCAGTGCTTCCTGTTTGCCCGGCAAGTGATCTCTGTTGGCTACCTCCCCAGTCCCTGTAATGAATGTGTCTTTAAGGAGTCGATGGTAAACCTGTGTAGAGAGTGAGTGCTTCTGTCTGCAGTTCTGTCTTAAAATTCAGCTGTGTGGTCTCCCAGACAACTCCCTTCCTCCCCTCTCCAGCTTTTTAAACTCTGGTGTCATCTCCTAGCTGTGGTGTCCTTCCTACATTTATTTCTTTGTTTTAAAGATTTTAAAAAAATATGTATATGGGTGTTTTGCCTGCCTATATGTCTGTGGGCCACATGTATGCCGTACATGTGGAGCCCAGAAGAGGGTGTTGGATCCCCTGAAACTGGAATTACAGACAGTTGGGAGCTGCCATGTGGGTGCTAAGAATTGAACTCAGGACCTCTGGAAGAACAGCCAGTGCTCTTAACCACTGAGCCATCTCTCCAGCCCCTCTCTTCTGTTTACTAGTAGTACCTTTCCTTTGGAAGCTTGTGGTAGGTTCATTTATGGAGAGACTTCTTCCATATACAACACACATGTGTGCAAGGTACCTGTCTCCTTTTACAGATGGACACTTCTCTGCACTGGAGGCCTTCACTGCTGACCATAGGCCGGAACGACCATTTCCTGAGGAAGACCCTGGGTCTGATGGTGACGGCCCCCTAAAACCAGGGCTGCCACCTGCTTCTCAGCTCGAGGGCCTTAAGAATTTTTTGCAGCAGGTAAGAGAGATTCTACTAAGAACTCCATGTTTCTTACCTACTGACTCATTTGCTCTCAATTCGGATCTGATCCCAACTCTTGTTCCTCCTGCCTCAGCCTCCCAAGTGCAGGGATCACAGGCTTGCCACTGTGCCCGGCCGGCTTCATTGCCTTTGTGTGTAGGTATGTGTGCCTGTGTGGTAGGTATGTGTGCCTGTGTGTGTAGGTATGTGTGCCTTTGTGTGTAGGTATGTGTGCCTGCACATGTACACGATCGCGCGTACACATGCTCATGAAGTGTGTGAGACAGAAGTCGGTGTCTTGTTTTATTCTATAGATCCCACCCCTATTTTTTTGAGACAGTGTCTCTGACTGAATCTAGAGTTGACTGATTGGCTGGAGTGACTGGCCAGCAAGCCCCCGGGACTCACCTGTCTCCCTCGGATTCCTCCTAAGTGCTGAGTGCAAAATGGCTCCACCCCACACCACACCTGGTTTTTTTTTTTTAAAGATGACTTCAACATGGCATGGTGGTTTAATCCCAGTACTTGGGAGACAGAGGCAGGTGGATCTCTGTGAGTTCAAGGCCAGCCTGGTCTACAAAGTGAGTTCCAGGACAGCCAGGACTGTTACACAGAGAAACCCTGTCTCAGAAAAACTAGGGGGAAAAAATGACAAGGCCTTACTCTAACCCTGGCTGGTCTGTGACTCACTCTGTAGACCAGGCCAGCCTCAAGCTCACAGAGCTCTGCCTGCCTCCCAGTGCTGGGGTGGAAGGCGTGCGCCCCCTTCCTAGTTGTACCTGGCTTTTATGCGGATGTTGGGAACTGAACTCAGGTCCGCCCCGTGCCGGCTCAACATGCCCTCCATCACTGGCTGTCTCCCAGCCCCTTCACCGCCTTCTCAGGAGCAGCTGGTTCTCCCAGCTGGTAGTTTCTGTCCCTCTTAGTCCGTAATTCTCCGGGACTGAGGCCATTGACCCTGCGAGTCGCCTCTGTCCCCTCAGACCCCAGGTTTCTTTCCACAGTTCTCTAGGGGAACATCCTGTCTTATTTCCCCAGCTGCTGGAGACCTCGGCACCTCAGAGCAATGAGAACCCCTCTGTTGACCTGTTGCCCCCTAAGTCTGGTGAGTCCCAACTCTGAAGAGGATGGGGCCAGGCCTAGAAGAGGTGGGAATCGGCAGTCTGGGATGAAGTAGGGGCTTGGAGGGAGGACTGACTCTGTCCCTGTCTGCTAAAGACACCTGTCTTCACATGTAAACAGATGTGCATTAGAAACAAGGTCACAGTAGTTTCCTGTAGAGAGGTTCGATATACATTTCTTTGGGCTTGGATTCTGTTTCTTGTGTTGTTGTTGTTGTTGTTTGTATGTTTTCTGTAGCAGGATCTCAGTCTGGAGCCAGACTGGCCTCAACCTTGCTGTGTACGTCAGGTTGAACTCAGCAGGTGGCCTTTCTTGGTCTCCCAAATACTGGGTCTCTTATATTTTTTTGGTTGTGAGCCTAGCCTCTAATGGCTGAGTCTACCAGGTTGAACTCAATCCCCAGGGGAGTCTTTGCCCTGGAGGAGATGGGAATGGGTGGTTGGCTGAGGGGGGGCGGGGGGGGGGGGGTGAGGACAAGGGAATCCGTGGCTGATAGTAAAATTAAATTAAATTATAAAAGAAAAAAATTAAAGCCAAATACTGGGTCTCCAGGAGTGAGTCACAGTGCCTGACTTGAATTTGGATTCCATTTCTAAATTAATTTATATTTTACCTGGTAGTGTTAGAAACAGTTCATTCTGGTACTTTGCAATATATTAATAACAGCTAAATTAATATAGTTAAACTTAAAAGTACTCATTTAAATGTCCAGACAGTTATGCTATAGTACATTGTGATCACTTTCTTACTGTTTTATTACATAGTACCCAGGACATAGGACATTTTTTTTTTTGATATATATTTTTTATTTTACAATATCATTCAGTTCTACATATCAGCCATGGGTTCCCCTATTCTCCCCCCTCCCACGCCCTCCCCTTACCCCCAGCCCACCCTCCATTCCCACTTCCTCCAGGACAAGTCCTCCCCCGAGGACTGTGATCAACTTGGTAGATTCAATAGGACATTTTTATTGAGGGAAAGGATTGTCATTTTTCTTTCTGAGACAGGATCTCTCGTAGTCAGAGGTGACCTGATCACCCTGCCTTTACTTCCCGGGTACTGAGAGTACAGGTGTGTGTCACCATGCCCAGTTTTATTTGTGCTGGAGATTGAACCCAGGGCCTCTGAGCTGCTCTCTGTGAGCCCAGCTGTGCCCAGCTGTGCCCAGCCTTGTTATCCCATGCTCATTCTCAGATCTCTCTCCTGCTGCTAGGTTCCCGGGCTGTCTCATCTTGGGAGGAAGTTCCTCAGGTGCCACGTCTCCCACCTCCTGTCCACAAAACCAAAGTTCCCTTGGCCATGGCGTCTAGTCTTTTCAGGGTCCACGAGCTTCCCTCATCCCATTTACAAGGCAGTGGTCTCAGCACCGGCTCCCCGGAGAGAGGTAAGCAGGCCAGGGATTGCCAGGGAAAGAAGGAAATTCTCGGGACTCTTTTCTTCAGACCATTCCTAGGGAAATGGGATGAACGCTGGGAGAGGAGCCCTCGGGTAATGGTGTCAGCTTGTCTCAGGTACAGATAGGCTCGGCTCCCCGAGGCAGCTGATGGAGGTGTCTGAGCTGCTACGTCTGTACCAGGCTCGGGGTTGGGGCGCTCTGCCTGCCGAGGACCTGCTGCTGTACCTGAAGAGGCTGGAACATGGCGGGTATGAACCTGGGAGGGGAGAGGAGGAACCAAGGGAGGAATTTGGATTAGGAGCTGGTCAGGCCCAGTATATCCACTGAGTGTGGGCTTTTGTCCTTTTTGGGGTGGGGGGACGCCCGGAGGGATGAGGGATGAAATGTAGAGTCACAAATTTCCCATCTCTTGGCAGGAATGTCTGCTGATTTTTCTCCTTAAACTCTTATCCATGTATCTGTACCTCCATTTTCTTTCCTCTCCCCCCAGAAGCTCAAAACTCAGAGTCCCAGGAGTTTTGCTTATTTAGTGAAGGCCTTCTAAACCTTTTTCCACCTGTGGCCCTTTTTACCTGGGAACATTTTAAAAAACAGGAAATTTGCTTATTTGTTTATTTATTGTTTGTTTATTTATTATATATTTTTGAGGCAGTGTCTTACTATGCTGCCCTGGCTAGCCTGGAACTCACTGTGTAGGTAAGGCTGGCATCAAACTCCGAGACCTACCTGCCTCTGCCTTCCTTCCAAGTGCTGGGATTAAAGGGACATGTGTGAACATGCTTGCCTTGATTTTTTTTTTTTGTAATGAAACTTAAAGTCATCAACTCAAACAGTTTCAAACCAGACACGTGACTACAACCCAGACATGCTAATTTGATACATGATGAAGAATGACAGGGTTGGAGGGACCTCTCCTGTGGGAAAGTGTTGCAACTCAGTGAAGAGCCGAGTGTGACCCCCGAACTCACAGAAAAACCAGGCATGGTAGCACACACTTGAAATACCCTGGGGCTCACTGGTCTGCAGCCAGCTAGGCCAAATCATTGAGCCTCAGGCCAATGAAAGACCCTCCCTCAAAAACTAAATTAGCCAGGTGTAGTGGCGCATGCCTTTAATCCCAGCACTTGGGATGTTGAGGCAGGTGGATCTCTGTGAGTTTGAGGCCAGCCACACTGTGAGACCCTGTTTTAAAAAGACAAAAAGATTAAGGTGGACAGCTCCCGAGGAGCAACCCTGGAGGCTGGCTGTCTGCTACCTCCACAGACATGCTCACACGTGCGTGTGCACCTGGATACACACGTACCCAAACGCAGTCCTTGTTTCTATAGTTAAACTGCTGTTCCTATGAGAGCAGAAAACTTCCCATGGACAGTAAGCACACTGCGACTCACAATGGGCAGCAGTTAGAGCCGAGGTGTTTCAGGCAGTGGTCGCGTGTGTGTGTGTGTGTGTGTGTGTGTGTGTGTGTGTGTGTGTGTGTGTGTGTGTGGTGATGGAAGGCGCAGTGTAAAACTTGTGTGCTCTGTGTTCCGAACCAAGGCTGCAGTGAAGTCCCACAGTGCAACACCACCCAGAAACACCTTAGACTCACTTGGGCTTGATTTTGAGTTAATATTTGGTTGTGCCTTGTTCAGAAACCTTCTCTGGTTTCCAGTTTTTCACCTCCATGGTTAGCTGTACCACAGTTTGAGAAAGTCGGGTCCTGAGTGACTCGTTAGCTTACACTGAGCCTCCTCCCAGAGTCTCCAGTTCCATTCCGTTCTCAGTTCTCTGTGTAAGTGGATATTGAGTCCGGGCCTCCTGTTCACAGGATAAGTGTTCTCCCATCTGAGCCTCTCCCCAGACTCACACTCAGGAGAGGAAATTGGCGAGCATTTCAGTTTGTGTACAGATCTGTGTGGAATTGGGGAATTACCCCCGACATCTTTACTCATACCCTTGATCTGTGTGGCAGGACTGACGGCCAAGGGGAGCTTGTCCCCAGAAGAAACACAGACTCCCGCTTGGGTGAGATCCCCCGGAAAGAGGTGAGGGAAAGTCAGCAGGGACCAGGGGGAAGCAGGGCTCTTGTCTACTGGTCCCCTCAGCACTCCATACTCCCTGGCTGGCCCCGATACCCCACCTGGCACCCCACTTGCCAGCACACCCTTCCTTCCCCTGTGCTCACTGGTTGGGGCCACTTCACACCAGGCCCTTTCTCTGTGGGGTGGGGAATATGATGATGACTTTTCTTCATTCCCCTCAATTCTCAGATCCCCTCCCAGGCCATCCCTCGACGCCTTGCTTCAGCCCCTAAGACTGAAAAGCCTGCACGGAAGAAAAGTGGGCACCCCGGCCCGAGCAGCGTGAGGAGTAGGGGAGGCATCTGGAGATGAGCCCCGCCCTTTCCCCCTGCCTTGTTCTGCTCCCTCGTCCCCGTTCATTGTAACAACCGCCCTCTACTCTCTATCTGAATCAGAGGAAGTGGGAAATGGAGGATTTGTAGGAAGCTACTGTGTAAAGAAACCTTTACGAATACTGCTTGAGTATTTTTAAAAAGTATATTATTTCTTTGAGGCTGGTGTGTGACTGGAAGTATGAGTGGGCTGAGGCTCAGTGTGTGCGTGCAATAGTTAACTGATCAGTAGCAGAATTATGAGTGACTCTTCTTTTTTATACATTTTGTATTTTCTAAAATAAGTATGTATTACTTTAGTGATCAAAAACTTCCAAACTTTTAATAAAAGAGTAAATTATTGTTGAAATGTTTGAGAAAAACTTTTGATGCTGGGGAGAAAGTTCTGTCTTTTAAAATGTTTTAGATTTTTTTATGTGAGATTTTATTTTTTTTTCCATTTTTGAGACCAGGTTTTTCTCTGTGCGGCCCAGGCTACCGGCAAATTTATAGGTCCCCTGCTACATACATGTTGGGTTACAAGCATTTGCCAACATGCCTGGCATTTCTGCTTTCTAAGATCATATGATTCTTTTGGGTGGCACTGGGGATTCAGATCGACAGGTCCTGTCCAGCCAATAGACATGTTTGGGCTATAAACTGTGTAGCTCTGAAACATGTAAATAAGCTGGGCAGTTGTGGTGTATATCTAATCCCAGCACTCAGGAGGCACAGGCCAGGAGGATCTCTGAGTTTGAGGCCAGCCTGGTCTACATTATGAGTTCCAGGACAGCCAGGGCTATACAAAGAAGCCCTGTCTTGAAAGAACCTAATTAATTAATTAATTAACATGTAAATAAATCCTGGCAAGAAAATAACAGCTGTTTCTAAAACCTTCCATCCTCATGTTCACCAAAATGAACAAAGAGAAGCAGTATTAGGGGCTGGTCATGGTGTCCTGTGCCTGTAATCGAACACTTGGGAGGTTTTGGCGAGAGGATTGTCACAAGTTTGAATCCAACCTGGGCTACAGAATGAGACTCATCTCAAAAACTAACAGAATGGAACTCCTTAGTTGAGGCCCCAGCTTTCAGGTGGAACCCACAGAGAGTGGAAGGCATATATAAATAATTTGAGTGAGTCTGAAGGAGTGTCTTAGGTCTGCAGACAGCATCCTGCCCGGAACAGCGCACGGTGGTGATGAAGGACTGACCAGCCACTCGGGAGGGTGCTTGAGGAACAGTGTGCTGGCTTCTGAGGAGGCCGGGCCCCTCTGACCGAGTTATGTGATGCAATCCAGCATAGACATGGCAGCAGATAGTGTCACACAGTGAGCAGCAATACATCGGCTCCGTTCCCGCCGCTGGGGCTTCCTCAAGGGCAGGGGATGGAAGCAGATGGAAGCCAGTCCTGTGGTCCTGCTCATCACCACCTGGGATGCTAGGTCTTCAGCCTGACTCAGGACTCCCTGTGTGCACAGCGCGGAAGTAAAAGCACGTGGCTCGGGGATGGCACCAGGCTCGGGGATGGCACCAGGCTCGGGGATGGCACCAGGCTCGGGGGCTTCCTTAGCCCTGCCCTTAGGAATGCTGGCATTTTTATTTCAAGGCCATAGTTAGTCTGACCAAACTGATCTGTGGCACACTGTCATCGTCCATAAGAGTTAGTTTCACACTTTTTTAAAATATTGGCAAAATGAACGTCCAGTTTGTATCTCATTATCTCCGGTCCAGCCTGCCTCCATCCGCCAACGTGCCCTACATTTTCCTTGACACGCAGGCTGGAGACAATGTCCCTAAAAGAGCCCTCAGTGAGAAAAGGGCAGAGTGCTGACTTAGCCACTTTGGGAGGTCATCCTAGCCGGACAGCTTTGATTTTGAAGTCTTCTGAGTCACTGAGGAAGGTGGGAGGAATCAAGGCCGACTCCCACCCAACACCTCCATGGCTATCTTGGGAAAATTCTGAGAAGGGAACAGGAAAGAAAAGAAAAGAAAGAAACAAAGCAAGAAAGAAAAGTCCTGAAGGAGTTCAAGAAAACCTCCATGCTCAGGCACCTGGTGTGGATGGGTGTTGACAATGGGATTTTCATCTCCCGAGAACATTCAGAGGCATGTGCGGGAGAGGCTTAGGGGACTGAGGCAGTGGGTTCCACAAGGGCGGAAGCTGAACTGTGGAACCCACTGCCTCACTAATCCCTCGGTGACACTAATCCCTCGGTGATGGTCCAGAACAGTGGCGGTGCCTGGCTTCACATGTTCACTTATGACTTCCAGCTGGAAAGTGAGAGGAAGATTTGTAGGGGTCCAGTGTCTTAAGACATGGCTGGAAATATGATGCACCCATTTTTGCTATGATTTCTTTGGCAAGGTGGTCACCATTGGCTACATCAGTTAGCCTAACAGGGCTGCATGTGTAACAGCCTACATTATTGCTGTGTGAACAATAATGGAGGAAGGAGAAAATGGATTTTAATGGACAGTCAGCAGTCTGCCTTACAGAAGACTGGGCCCATAAAGAAATTGAAAACTAGCCCATGGGAGGCAGAGGGTAGGCAGAGTTAGAGGCCAGCCTAGTCAACAGAGTGAGTTCCAGATCAGCCAGAGCTACATGGTGAGACCCTGTCTTAAAAAAAAAAATCAAAATAAAAATAATTTTAAAAGGGAGTTGGAAACTCTTCACCGGGAAGATGACCCATGCCAGTAATGAGTGGCGACCAACTGTGAGGTGATGAGGAAAGCGCATTAGCCGCGCAGCTCAGGCCAATCCAAGTGCGGAACTGAACTAGTCTCTTTCAAAATTAATGTTGGAAAGAACTTCTCCGAGCAGGCTTCTTCTCGAGAAGAGAAAGGTGGTATTTAAAGGTAGCAGTCATACAAGCAAAGGAATGGACTCGGGGCTGGAGAAGGGACTCAGTGTCTGGGGCACTTGCTGCTCTTGCGGAAGAACCAGATTTGGTTCTGAGAAGCTCACAACCAGCTCTAAGTCCAAGAGATCCGACGCCTCTTCTAACATCTTCCAACCTCTGCATGCACATGTCGCCTATGCACACACTCAGGCACACACACACACATACACACTCAGGCACACGCACACACACACACACACACACACACACACACACACACACACACACGCAGCTGGGCATAGTAGCCCATCTCTTTAACTCTAGCATTTGGGAGGCACAGGCAAGCAGATCTCTAAGTTCAAGGTCAGCTCTAGGACAGCCCAGTGCTACTTAGAGGAATCCTGTCTTAAAAAATAAATAAACCACACACACACACACACACACACACACAAGCGTGTGTGCACACGCGCGCGCAAGGGAATGGACTTGACTGAAAACCATGAATGTTCCTTAGAATAAAAAATTTTTTTGAGATCTCCCATGTTTACAGAGGTTTTTTTTTAATTTTTTTTTCCAAGACAGGGTTTCTCTGTGAAACAGTCCTGGCTATCCTGGAATTCATTCTGTTGACCAGGCTGGTCTCGAACTCACAAGAAATCCACCTGCCTCTGCCTCCCAAGTGCTGGGATCAAAGGCATGCATCACCACCACTCGGCCATAGCCAGGGCTCTTAACGGCTGAGCCATCTCTCCAGCCCCACATCAATCTTTTAAAAAGTAATGAAGCATCCTCTTGGAGTGAGGCTACTCTTCCTTACTCCTCGGTTAACACGAGTCAATCCTAGTGGTACAGGATCAGGATAAGGAAACCATATTTACAGATTAAGCAATCATATTCATGACATACTAGTTTAAATGAGTATCAAATGATATACTTAAAATATATGATATGCTTTCACTAAATGACACCAAATTCATACATATATTTCAAATGTTAGTACTATGTTAAGTAGCATGTTAAGATTTATAGTAAATCGTTCAATTTTTAAATTCCAGTATAAGGGGCTTAGGTTAACAAGAGATTTTTTTTTTTTCCATCACAGGCAATTTATTTTGTTCTATTCATTCACAGTTAATACAGAAAATACTTGGAAACATTTCCATATAATGTTTGACACAGAAATCATCAAATAGAAGTATACAATGTTGACAGGAGGCAGTACATTTATAATTTATAACCCCAAATGTATTTATAAGTTAGAAATGGAAAGATCTACAAATGAAATTATGAAGGTTCACCAAAGTCATTTAATCTGTCAGTTTCTCATTCATTTTTATGTCTTAATAATATTCTATTGTATGAATAAGCCACATTTTATTTCTCTCCAGTATTTGATAGCTATTTGAGTTGTTTTAACTTTTTTACTATTAACAACACTCTGCTGTAAACCTTCATGTACATGTTTCATAGGTGCACATTTTCAGTAGTTTGAGGATATATTCCTAAGGGTAGAATTGTTGAGTAACAGAGTAACAATGTTTTGCATTTTGACCAACCACCAAACTGTTTTGCCAAAGTGGCACACCATTTTACAATCTCACCAAATCCTTGTTTTTAAGGCTCTGATTTTTATACAAAAGCATTCAATCATTCTGTCAGACCAAACCAGGAAAAGTAAGCTATAGTTCAGAGCTGTTCTATTCCATTTACTATGCAAAGCCATTCTTGGCGTTTGCAACTCTCAGCCCTTTTGAGTATTCTTGCAGTGTTCACCTTTTCCTCCACCACTTTTTTTCTTCTTCTTTTTTTCTGGTTTATTTCTATCTATTACAAATGTATAAAAAATCCTCCATCAACGCAGCTGATAGCAGCAGAACCTTGAGAAATATACCTTTGGTTTGCCTCAGAAAAGGAACACATATTGTACTGTAAAGTTTATAAAATTGGCGCAAAACATTGTGATAATGTTACAATACCAGTTTTAAGAGTTCAGTGACTAATGGGGAGCTGATGGGATACATGCAGAACTGTGAAAGCGATCTCACTTAGCCAGCTGTACACGTAGACTGTAAATCTACATTCAGATCATTTCTGATCTAAGACTATCATCTCAGTTTATCTGTTGAGGTCAACCAGGAAACCCTAGAATATACCTTGATTTTTGCAAAAAACAAAATAGGGGGAGGGGTTTTTTCAGCATTTCAGTCCACGAGTAACAGTATCCTAACAGGCAAAGTGTTCTCTCACTGTCAACATAGAATGAACTGCTGCTGGAGGTCAACTTGGGCTTTAATTTGCATTAGCGCTTACATGCATAGTAGTCCAAGTTGTTGACCTCATGACTTTAAAAAGTAACTCTAAAAAAGTAAAATGGCCCTTCTTGGAAGACTAAAGAAAGACATCCAGCCATAGTTGTAAAAAGTCTCATCAAAACAATATACCCTTTTATGAATTACGCCCCAATTTAAAAAAAAAAAAAAAGTAGCCCCAAATAAGAAGCAGCTCTGAAAAAGAAAATATAACTTAAGATATTTGAAAAAAACAAGGTGAATACAGGTTCAAAAATAATTAAGATACATTTTCTTAAGGCTACCTAGAATTAGGCTTTAAAGAATTCTACCATTTCAAGTTTACCACTAGTTACTAGATACCTATTTACAAACAAGATGTTCACCTTTTTTGTTCCTTTATCAAGAGAAAAATCTACCTTCAGATTATGAGGGTGGTGATGGGGAGGGACTAGAAAACAAGATTCAAACAATCCCATGTAAATATCACATTTTTCAAATGGAAGAACTCCAAACTGCACTAGAAGATCCAATCACTAAGACACTTTCCATTGAAATGATTTAAGTACAACTACATGGCACCAAGGTTTAGGCCTAATATAGGCCTGACAACCAAGTCCTTGTTTTCTGGAAGAAAGGCCTCAAAAGTCCCACTCAATTCCACATAACAATACTTCAAAGATCAATTAAGTTTTCCTTTCCTTAATATTTTTGTTTTTGACTTCTAATCTCAAAGACTAGATTAAAACTTAGCTCATTTCCCAGAAGGCATTGCTTCCCTTTGCTCTATGAAAGAGTCCACCAAGACCTCTTCCTCAAAACCATCTAGCCCCCAGCCTCCAGCCTGTGCTTTCTCAACATCCTGAAAAAGTAATGTAGGTAAAATATGCTCATGAACATTAAAACTAGTTGTTAGAAAGACGTAACTAGCTTTATAATTTAAGTTTTAGAACATAAATACTTGCAGCTTAATCTGCACTGACAATGATTGTCGAAGCCTAGAATTCAACATTTACAAATTCTCATTCACACACACAAGCCACACTATTATCACACAACTTATGTCTTGAGAGAATCTTCTGCTTTTTAAATCTTTGGCCTCCCAGTCAATCCTAAGTTCAACCAACTTTTCCGAGTTCTGGTAGTTACCTGAACCACTGAGGCATTGCCACAAGACTTCTTCTCTTTTGAAACATCCTTTTTCTCTAGATATTAGGATAGCTACGCCAGCTTGTTTCTTCTGTGGTGTATGTTGGTGTGGGATTATCTATTGCTTGATTTTTCATGGATGTGTTTAGCTTCTTTAGGTTGAATTTTCCCTTCTAGTGCTTTCTGTAGGGCTGGGTTTGTAGACAGGTATTGATTAAATCTGGTTTTATCCTGGAATATTTGTTTATTCCGCCTATGGTGATTAAGAGTTTTGCTGGGTATAATAGTCTGGGTTGGCATCCGTGGTCTCTTAGTGTCTGCATGAGATTTGTCCATGATCTTCTCGCTTTCATAGTCTCTATTGAGTAGTCTGGTGTTATTCTGATGGGTTTACCTTTATATGTTACTTGGTCTTTTTCCTTTGCGGCTCTTAATATTTTTTCTTTGTTCTGTGTGTTTGGTGTTTTGATTATTATGTGGCGAGGGGACTTTTTTTTTGGATCCAGCCTATTTGGTGTTCTGTAAGCTTCTTGTATCTTCATAAACAAGAGATTTTTAAAGTAGGGGCTGGAGAGATGGTTCGGCAGTCAAGAGCAGTGGCTGCTCTTCCAGAGGACCAGGGTTCAATTCCCAGCACCCACATGGTGGTTCACAACTGCCCATAACTTAAGTTCCAGGGGATCCCATGCCCTCTTCTGGCCTCCACAGGCACCAGGCAAGCACACAGTACACAGACATACATGCAGACAAAAACAAAAGCCATACATAAAATAACAAAAACAGCCGGGCGGTGGTGGTGCACGCCTTTAATCCCAGCACTTGGGAGGCAGAGGCAGGCGGATCTCTGAGTTCAAGGCCAGCCTGGTCTACCAAGTGAGTTCCAGGAAAGGCGCAAACCTACACAGAGAAATCCTGTCTCAAAAAACCAAAATTAACAACAACAACAACAACAATAATAATAATAATAAACATTAAAAAATATTTTTAAAGAGATATCAGCAGGCAGTTTTTGAAAACAGCAAACCCAATGAGCCAGTCCACACTGGGAGAGCTGCTCAGCTCATGGGAAGGGTGGGCACTACAAATAAAATCAAGTTTAGCTATTCTTCTGTCCCATCAGACAGGCAACATTTAAAGGTCTGAATGCATCATCACTGAGATATAGGACAACAGGAGCTATTCTTCGGGTTGGAGAACCAGGAGGGACAAATGGAGTGTTTAGGGAAACATTTTGGCAGGGCCTGATGTGATGATGCACACCCTCTGACGCATCGAAGCCATCCCTGGGGACATGCCCTAGAAAACTGCTCGGCACCAGGAGACAAGTCGGTGGATGTCACAGCCGGACAATGGGACATCCTTCCACCGTGGCAGTTCACATCAGGAAATACACATCGTTCAGATGGGTGAGCTACAGTTACAGGCATCTGTCTGCGTGAGGTTCATAAACATGGTGCTGAGTGATTCAGATTCAGATCGCAGGTGGGAATGGGCAACACACACTGCTTACATAACGTTAAAATCAGTGCAGGGCAGCCCAGTCCAGCATGTGTTTTTAGAGGCAGAGCCGGTCTAGAAGGAACCCACACAGGGGCTCGCCGGGCTCAGGGTGGTGGAGGTGAGGCGTGTGTCTGTCTGCCAGAACAGACTGACAAGGGAGCCAGAACATGGGCAGGATGCAGCAGGCTGCTGTATGAGGGAGCATATGGTGGAAACTGCTACCTTTTGGGGGGATGGCCAAATAATGAGAGCCAAGTTTGTGGGGAAGAGAAAATGAGCCAATTCTGCTGCCTCAGTAGGTGAGATGCAGCGTGGATTCACTATGCAGAGCCAAGCATGGAGGCACACATGAATGCAAACCTTGTAACTCTGTCTGCAGCACGTTTCCTAGCAACACCTTTCCTTCCCCAGGACTGCTATAATGAATGACCACAGACTGGGTGGCTGTAAGTGGCAGACATTTATTCTCTTACTATTCTGGAGGCTGATGTCTGAAATCAAGGTGAGGGCAGGACCATGCCTCTGAAGCCTGTAAGGAGGGTCTCCTCTGTCTTCTTGGCTTCTGTCCCTGGCTGCCAATGGCCCCTGAAGTTCCTCGGCATGCAGACATGTCATTTCAGTCTATCTCATTGTCACAACATTCTCCCCATATCCCTGTGCCCTCCTTGGTCTTTTTATAAGGACATTATATTTACTGGATTTAGGATCCACCTTAACTCATTACAACTTCATTCTTCCAAACAATTTCTAAATACAGTAAACCCATTTATAAGTAGTTTGGCTTTCTATAGTTTGGGTTGTCCACAGTCAGGTGCAGTTGGCTTCCTATAGTTTGGGGTATCCACTGCAGTCTGACAATATGAAATGGAGGATTCCAATATTTATATTCCACTAAATAGTGTGAGTACTCTGTTTACAAATGGACCTCAGCTTGTCATCAGGATAACCTCGAAGTCGTGAACTCAAATGATCCTCCTCTTTCATCTGGGACTACAAATTTATGCCAATGTGCCCAGCTTCAAGCAACCCATGCAGTCATGCGATGCAAGGAATTCTCATGCAGTCATGCAATGCAAGGAATTCTCGTGCAGTGATGTGATGCAAGGAATTCTCATGCAGTGATGTGATGCAAGGAATTCTCATGCAGTGATGTGATGCAAGGAATTCTCATGCAGTGATGTGATGAAAGGAATTTCATCACCATGAGACGGACAAATACAGTGGGATGGCAGAGAGAGAGAGAGAGAGAGAGAGAGAGAGAGAGAGAGAGAGAGAGAGAGAGAGAGAGAGAATTACTGCTGTATCTAATATTATTAGATATTCTTGTTCAACATGTTTTTGAGCAACATAAATTGTATTGAAGAGGGTCTGGGGAGATGGCTCAGTGGTAACAGAACCTAACGATGTGAATTTGATTCCAGGGACTGCTGGCCCCTTTAAGTTGTCCCGACCTCACCATGTGGTGTGACATGTGCACACCCACCACATACACATACAAATAAGTAAAATAGAATTTCGTTCTTTTTAAAAGGACCAAGTGTAGCATGTGACCCTGACTAGGGCATTTTCTTGTGGAGAATGCCCGTGGGATAACCTGGGAAGGCTGAGTAACCTCTGAGGGTTAGATTGCAGGGAGGGACCAGCGTTAGCCTCCTGACTCTGATGGGTGTGTAACTTCAGTTGTACTTGGACAGCTGGAGATGGCTGTCTCTATCTCTACATGTGTTTTATCTCTCTGTGTAAATACAGATGTTTGAAACAGCATTTTATGTAGCCCAGGCTGGCCCTAAGCCCTCTGTGTAGATGAAACTGGCTTTGAACTCCTGATCTTGCCTCCAACTCCCAAGTGGTGGAATTATGGGCATGTACAATCAATCATGGTGATCTTTTTTTTTCCAGCAGTACTGGGAATGCTACCACGAAGCTATATCCCCAAACCCTGAAACTGTTTTTTTTTTTAATTCTAAGGATTTTATTCTAAGTGTGTGTGTGTGTGTGTGTGTGTGTGTGTGTGTGTGTGTAGGGGGAGGGGCGGTAATGTTCACTTGTGTGCTGTGCCTGAAGAGGCCAGAAGATTCCTGAGTCTCCTGAAGCTGCAGTTACAGGCTTTTCTTGTGATACACCTGACATGGGTGCTGGGAACTGAACTCGAGTCCTCTGCAGGAGAAGCCAGTGCTCTTGACCCCCGAGCCATCGCTCCAGCCTCTGAAGGTGACTTTTAAAAAGCCAATATTTTGAGCCGGGGGTGTAGCTGAGCGGCAGAACACTTGCCCTGGATGTGGAAGGCCCTGGGTTCAGTTCCCAGTATCAAAAGAAAACAAAAACAGAAAAACAAACAAAACATTCTTGGCCATGTTTAATGGCTCATGCCTTCAGACCAGTGCTTGGGAGTCTAGGGCAGGAGGATCACGAGTTTGAGGCCAGTCTGAATAGCATAGTGAGATTCTGTCCCCAAATGCCAAAACTAAAATGAGTCTTCTTTGGAGAAGAAAACGAGCGGAGGAAAGAACAAACTTAAGTCTGTGTAAGGAAACAACACCCACCAAAATCAGGGCCGTGGGAGCTTCCAGCTGAGGAAGAGGGCATGTGATGAGGGCAGCCCACAGGAGCCTCAGGGTGCAGTGTGCAGCCACATTCCACTCTTGTGACTGTGCCTTATAATTTACATGTGTACCATATACCTATTTATTCTCATGTATCAAACATTTCACAGTAAGGATGAAAAGCACATGTACTATTATTGTAGTTATGATAGAAAATCAAACTATGTATGTACATATAACTATGTATATAGACCTTGCATGCATATATATCTATAAAACATATAAAAGACTAACAATGCATGCTAGACAGACATATGCATGAGCTGAAATCTATTAAGTTGTTAACACGGGAGACAGGAAGCAAGGCAAGAACACCCGCCTGCTGTTCTTCCAAATACTGGAAATAGGTTCCTGATATCCCAGCTCACAACCTGTAACTTCGACTCCAAGGGATCTGCTGCCCTCTTCTGGCCTCCATGGGCACCTGCACTCACATGGCATATACACAAATAAAATAAATTTGAAAAAGAGAAGCCTGCCAGTGGCGACTTACACTTTAATCCCAGCACTTGGGAGGCAGAGGCAGGTGGATTTCTGTGAGTTTGAGGCCAGCCTGGTCTACAGAGTGAGTTCCAGGATAGCCAGGGCTACACAGTGAAACCCTGTCTCGAAAAATCAGAGAGAGAGAGAGAGAGAGAGAGAGAGAGAGAGAGAGAGAGTGAGAAGAAAGGGAGGAGACAAGGGTGCACCTGCTCTTCAGAATGTTGTGCCTTTAAGTGACAAGAACCACTGAGGGGAGAGGTCAGCAGGGCTCACACAGCAGTGGGAAGACGTGAGCTCTGGACAGACAAGAGGATCAGAAGGGGCCCGCAGTGCTCTATAAGTCTTGTCTGTTTCAAAAGCAAAAAACACACCCAGACCTTACAGGAACATCTAGAATGTTTGACTAAATACCTGGGTGCTGTGAGCCAGCCATATTTGTATAAAATTAACTATCACTACTGGCCAGCGCAGCGTGACAGAGGAGGGCTGACTTTGGAGATGTCTCTCCTTTGTGGTGCTCAACCACTGAGCCACACTCCCAACCCTTTAGTGTACCCTTTCCAAGCACATATAATTTATGTACTGACACACTTCTTTTGCCAGGATTTGAGCTGTTTTGAGACAGGGTCTCGTCATGTAACCTTGGCTGGCCTGGAACTCATGCATTGTGTAAACCAGGCTGACTTCAAATTCACAGATCTGCCTTCCAGAGTGCTGAGATTAAAGGTGTATGATGCCACACCCAGCTTTGAACTTTTGCACATCAACAAGTCTACCAGCATTTCAAGACAATGCTCAGAGCTCATACTGCGGTATCAGTCTCTCTGTGTGTTTGAATACTTTATCACCTTTTACTTTGTTTTATATTTTTATTTTCATTTTATGTGTATGAGTGTTTTGCCTGCATGCGCGTGCGCCGAAAGTGCATCTGATGATTGCCAGAAGAAGGCGTCAGGTCTCCTGGAACTGGACTGACAGACAGTTGTGAGCCACCACACGGGTGCTGGGAATGGATATGGGGTCCTCTGGGAGAGCAGCGAGCTCTCTTAACCACCTTTACAGTCCTTATTTTTATTTTTTAATTTTTTTTATTTTTTTATTTTTTTCCATCACAGGCAATTTTTTTGTTCTATTCATTCACAGTTAATACAGAAAATACTTGGAAACATTTCCATATAATGTTTGACACAGAAATCATGAAATAGAAGTATACAATGTTGACAGGAGGCAGTACATTTGTAATTTATAACTCCAAATGTATTTATAAATTAGAAATGGAAAGATCTACAAATGAAATTATGAAGGTTCACCAAAGCCATTTAATCGGTCAGTTTCTCATTCATTTTTATGTCTTAATAATATTCTATTGTATGAATAAGCCACATTTTATTTCTCTCCAGTATTTGATAGCTATTTGAGTTGTTTTAACTTTTTTACTATTAGCAACACACTGCTGTAAACCTTCATGTACATGTTTCATAGGTGCACATTTTCAGTAGTTTGAGGATATATTCCTAAGGGTAGAATTGTTGAGTAACAGAGTAACAATGTTTTGCATTTTGACCAACCACCAAACTGTTTTGCCAAAGTGGCACACCATTTTACAATCTCATCAAATCCTTGTTTTTAAGGCTCTGATTTTTATACAAAAGCATTCAATCATTCTGTCAGACCAAACCAGGAAAAGTAAGCTATAGTTCAGAGCTGTTCTATTCCATTTACTATGCAAAGCCATTCTTGGCGTTTGCAACTCTCAGCCCTTTTGAGTATTCTTGCAGTGTTCACCTTTTCCTCCACCACTTTTTTTCTTCTTCTTTTTTTCTGGTTTATTTCTATCTATTACAAATGTATAAAAAATCCTCCATCAACGCTGCTGATAGCAGCAGAACCTTGAGAAATATACCTTTGGTTTGCCTCGGAAAAGGA
Organism: Peromyscus maniculatus bairdii; assembly: GCF_049852395.1. Taxonomy (NCBI): domain Eukaryota; kingdom Metazoa; phylum Chordata; class Mammalia; order Rodentia; family Cricetidae; genus Peromyscus; species Peromyscus maniculatus. Next base: position 53,944,277 of record NC_134859.1, on the reverse strand, counting down.
ACACATATTGCACTGTAAAGTTTATAAAATTGGCGCAAAACATTGTGATAATGTTACAATACCAGTTTTAAGAGTTCAGTGACTAATGGGGAGCCGATGGGATACATGCAGAACTGTGAAAGCGATCTCACTTAGCCAGCTGTACACGTAGACTGTAAATCTACATTCAGATCATTTCTGAACTAAGACTATCATCTCAGTTTATCTGTTGAGGTCAACCAGGAAACCCTAGAATATACCTTGATTTTTGCAAAAAACAAAATAGGGGGAGGGGTTTCTTCAGCATTTCAGTCCACGAGTAACAGTATCCTAACAGGCAAAGTGTTCTCTCACTGTCAACATAGAATGAACTGCTGCTGGAGGTCAACTTGGGCTTTAATTTGCATTAGCACTTACAAGCATAGTAGTCCAAGTTGTTGACCTCATGACTTTTAAAAGTAACTCTAAAAAAGTAAAATGGCAAGTGAGCTCCAGGAAAGGCGCAAAGCTACACAGAGAAACCCTGTCTCGAAAAAAAACCAAAAAAAAAAAAAAAAAAAAAAAAGTAAAATGGCCCTTCTTGGAAGACTAAAGAAAGACATCCAGCCACAGTTGTAAAAAGTCTCATCAAGGCCGGGCGGTGGTGGCGCACGCCTTTAATCCCAGCACTCGGGAGGCAGAGGCAGGCGGATCTTTGTGAGTTCGAGGCCAGCCTGGGCTACCAAGTGAGTTCCAGGAAAGGCGCAAAGCTACACAGAGAAACCCTGTCTCGAAAAACCAAAAAAAAAAAAAAAAAAAAAAAAGTCTCATCAAATTACACCTCAATTAAAAAAAAAAAAAGTAGCCCCAAATAAGAAGCAGCTCTGAAAAAGAAAATATAACTTAAGATATTTGAAAAAAACAAGGTGAATACAGGTTCAAAAGTAATTAAGATACATTTTCTTGAGGCTATCTAGAATTAGGCTTTAAAGAATTCTACCATTTCAAGTTTACCACTAGTTACTAGATACCTATTTACAAACAAGATGTTCACCTTTTTTGTTCCTTTATCAAGAGAAAAATCTACCTTCAGACTATGAGGGTGGTGATGGGGAGGGACTAGAAAACAAGATTCAAACAATCCCATGTAAATATCACATTTTTCAAATGGAAGAACTCCAAACTGCACTAGAAGTTCCAATCACTAAGACACTTTCCATTGAAATGATTTAAGTACAACCACATGGCACCAAGGTTTAGGCTTAATACAGGCCTGACAACCAAGTCCTTGTTTTCTGGAAGAAAGGCCTCAAAAGTCCCACTCAATTCCTCATAACAATACTTCAAAGATTAATTAGGTTTTCCTTTCCTTAATATTTTTGTTTTTGACTTCTAATCTTAAAGACTAGATTAAAACTTAGCTCATTTCCCAGAAGGCATTGCTTCCCTTTGCTCTATGAAAGAGTCCACCAAGACCTCTTCCTCAAAACCATCTAGCCCCCAGCCTCCAGCCTGTGCTTGTGATGCATCTTTCTCAACATCCTGAAAAGGTAATGTAGGTAAAATATGCTCATAAACATTAAAACTAGTTGTTAGAAAGACGTAACTAGCTTTATAATTTAAGTTTTAAAGCATAAATACTTGCAGCTTAATCTGCACTGACAATGATTGTCGAAGCCTAGAATTCAACATTTACAAATTCTCATTCACACACACAAGCCACACTATTATCACACAACTTGTGTCTTGAGAGAATCTTCTGCTTTTTAAATCTTTGGCCTCCCAGTCAATCCCAAGTTCTACCAACTTTTCCGAGTTCTGGTAGTTACCTGGACCACTGAGGCATTGCCACAAGACTTCTTCTCTTTTGAAACATCCTTTTTCTCTAGATATTAGGATAGCTACACCAGCTTGTTTCTTCTGTGGTGTATGTTGGTGTGGGATTATCTATTGCTTGATTTTTCATGGATGTGTTTAGCTTCTTTGGGTTGAATTTTCCCTTCTAGTGCTTTCTGTAGGGCTGGGTTTGTAGACAGGTATTGATTAAATCTGGTTTTATCCTGGAATATTTTGTTTATTCCGCCTATGGTGATTAAGAGTTTTGCTGGGTATAATAGTCTGGGTTGGCATCCGTGGTCTCTTAGTGTCTGCATGAGATTTGTCCATGATCTTCTAGCTTTCATAATCTCTATTGAGTAGTCTGGTGTTATTCTAATGGGTTTACCTTTATATGTTACTTGGTCTTTTTCCTTTGCGGCTCTTAATATTTTTTCTTTGTTCTGTGTGTTTAGTGTTTTGATTATTATGTGGCGAGGGGACTTTTTTTTTTTGATCCAGCCTATTCGGTGTTCTGTAAGCTTCTTGTATCTTCGTATGTATTTCTTTCTTTAGGTTAGGAAAGTTTTCTTCTATGATTTTGTTGAATATCTTTTCTGTGCCTTTGAGTTGGTATTCTTCTCCTTCTTCTATCCCTATTATTCTTAGGTTTGGTCTTTTCATGGTGTCCCAAATTTCCTGGATGTTTTGTGTTATGACTTTTTTGTCTTTAGTGTTTTCTTTGACTGACGAATCTATTTTCTCTATCGTGTCTTCAGTGTCAGAGATTCTCTGTTCCATCTCTTGCAATCGGTTGGTTATGCTTGTTTCTGTAGTTCCTGTTCGTTTTGTCAGGATTTCTATTTCCAGCATTCCCTCAGCGTGTGTTTTCTTTATTGTCTCAAATTCGTTTTTCAGATCTTGGAATGTTTCTTTCATCTGTTTAATTGCTTTTTCTTGGCTTGATTTGATTTCTTCCCATTTTTTGTTCGTTTTTTCTTCCATTTCTTTAAGAGAGTTTTTTTTTTTTTTTTTTTTTTTTTTTTTTTTTTTTTTTTGGTTTTTCGAGACAGGGTTTCTCTGTGTAGCTTTGCGCCTTTCCTGGAACTCACTTGGTAGCCCAGGCTGGCCTCGAACTCACAGAGATCCGCCTGGCTCTGCCTCCCGAGTGCTGGGATTAAAGGCGTGCGCCACCACCGCCCGGCTCTTTAAGAGAGTTTTTTATTTCCTCTTTAATGGAGTTTTTCATTTCCTCTTTAAGGGAAGTTTTTATTTCCTCTTTAAGAGAGTTTTTCATTTCCTCTTTAAGGAAAGTTTTTATTTCCTCTTTAAGGTAGTTTTTCATTTCCTCTTTAAGGAAAGTTTTTGTTTCCTCATTGAGGGAATGTTTTATTTCTTCTTTAAGGGCCTCTATCATCTTCTTAAAGTCATTTTTAGGGTTGATCTCTTCTATTTCTTCTGTCATGGTATGTTTAGGTCTTGCAGGTGTAGAATCACTAGGTTCTGAAGTTGCCATATAGGTCTTTATGTTTTTGCCTGTATTTTTGCACTGGCGTCTACTCATCTTTTCCTCTGTGCGGTGCAGGTGGTGTCTGTGTCTGAGAGTGCCTCTCTTGTTCTAATTTTTAGTCTTGGTTTAGTAGGGGTTCTTGGTTAAATTGGTGCTATTGGGCTGTTTCTTCAGGGACAGCTGATTTCAGTCGGTGAATTATATACTTATGATTCTGGTGATCTGGTTTGGTGACTGGGTAGCGCCTTCTTCTGTGTTCCCAGGTCACGTTTTGTTCATTTGTCAACTCCTCAGCTGATCTTGTTTCTTCAGACTTTAAACTGTAGGCATCTGAATCCTCTCCCAGATGGGTTTCAGCTGAGCAGGGTAGTCTCACCAACACCTCCAAGTTGTTGGGTTTCACAGGATCAGCAGCTGGGCCCTGGGTTGTCCCCAGACGGAGTGCCCAGACTCGCCCTGGATCCGACCCACGGAGATAGCCTCTTCCCCAGGTGTTGGGGCCAGGGGCGTCCCTGTTCCAAGCTGTGTCCGCCCCTCTCCGTCCCCGGGCCTGTCCACCCCTGTGGCCTGCCGCCACAGGCCCACCTGCGTCCACCTGTCTCCACCGCTGGGCCTGTATGTCCCCCGTCAGCTGCCGCTGGGTCTGTCTGCCTCTGCGGGCCGCCAACGGGCCTGTATGTCTCTGCCGGCTGCCACCGCGGGCCTACCTACCTCTGCCTGTCACTGCTGCCGGGCCCATCCACCTCTGCGGGCCGCCACCGGGCCTGTATGTCTCTGCCGGTTGCTAGGCCTGTATGTCCCTGTCGGCCGCTGCCACCGGGCCCTTCCACCTCCGCGAGTCGCCGACCTGCGTCCGCCTGTCTTCGCCGCGTGGCCTGTCTACTTCTGTGGGCCGCCGCCGCCGCCGCCGCCGGGCCTGAATGTCTCTGTCGGCCGCCGCCACCGGTCCGTCCACCTCCTTCTGCTTATCTCCACCGCAGGGCCTGTCCACCTTTGTGGGTCGCCGCTGGGCCTGAATGTCTCCACCAGCTGCCGCCGGGCCTAAATGTCCCTGTCGGCCGCTGCTGCCGGACCCGTCTACCTCCGCGGGCCGCCTTATTTTTATTTTTTTAAATGTATTTATTTGTAAGTGTATCCTGCCTGTATGTGTGTACCACGTGCATGTAGTGCTTGCAGAGCCCAGAAGAGGGCGGTAGATCCCTGGAACTGGAGTGACAGACAGTTGTGAGCTGCCGTGTGGGTGCTGGGACTCAAACCTGAGTCCTCTGGGAGAGCAGCCAGTGTTCTCGATCATTCATCTTTATTTATTTGTTTGTTTTTTTCTGAGACAGGGTTTCTCTGTGTAGCCCTGGCTGTCCTGGAACTTGCTCTATAGACCAGGCTGGCCTCGAACTCACAGAGATCCACCTGCCTTTGCCTCTCGAGTGCTAGGATTAAAGGTGTGCGCCACCAGCACTCAGCCATCTTTTATGTTTTTTTAAAAAGTGGTTGAGATCAGAAGAGCTCACATGCCAATAAATGATGCAGTTATGGAAATCAGTGAGGCAAAGGGACAGCACAGCCACCTGAGACGACTTCCGCTGGAGTGAAGCTTGATGCTGTGTACAGACATTTGAGCTCATCATTTTCTTTCTCTTCTTCTAAAAAGGAGGTGGAAGTCACACCATATGTACATATATGTGGTGTGTGTGTTGAGGACAGAGTGCTAGTATAACCATGTCCCCAGGAGCTGAGCGACATGGTGGCCTTGGCAACATCCATGAGAGGTCAGGAACCTCTTCCCATGGTTTTCTCTTAGAAGGGAAGCCTCTCAGGAGTGCTTCTCTCTTATTAAATGCCTCATCACAATTCATCCCAAACCAGACCACCTTTACCACATCAGGAACCAGGGGTCTGACAGCCAACCACACCTCCACTCAAATGGCTTCTGGAATGGTCACCATGGGAAATCCTGAAGCACACCCGACTTCCTGTGTGGTCAACAGGGAAGAAGTCACATGAATGAAGGTCACAGCCAGGACCACCCTCCGTGTCTAGACAGTTGAAAGTTATAAATCAATGCGGCAAACTGTTTTGTTGAAGTTCCACCTCCCCAGGCTGGGTGTGTGTGGTGACCTGTACTCCCAGAACTGGGGAGGTAGAAACAGGAGGTCATCCTCAGTTTCATAGTGAGTTTAAGGCTGCCATAGGCTCCATGAGACCCATCTCATAAACCAGGAATTCTATCATTTCTCCTTGCTGTATTTATTGTCACAATAAAGCAAAAAATAAATAAATAAAATCACAATAACCTAGCTGCAGAATATCAAAGAAAACAGAATTAGCTATTCATCTTTCCTGTGTCCTCCATGGTTAGGCTGACGTGAGTGGGTACGTTCTATAATAAAGACGTGTAATTCATAAGTTGCCATGTTTTCACTCCTGGAAACTTCTGCCCTTCATATGTGTTGTTACCAACAATTGCGTTGTCACTTGCCGCACAAAGGCTGGAGGTCCAGCAAGTGGCGGAACTCCAGCCCCGCACCAAGGGAAAATTAACGTCCATTTGTTTTGAGACAGGCTCGATTGCTGCCCAGACTGACTTCAAACTTGCTGTGTAGCTGAGAGTGGCCTTGAACTCCTGACCCTCCTGCCTTCGCCTCACATGGACTAGAATTACAAGCATGTGCCACAAGGCCTGGCTACAGTCCTTGTTTCTATTTTTTATGTTTTTTTTTTATTATTACTTAAAACAAATTTTAAATTTAAATAGATTTTGATTCTGTTGTTCCCCTCCCTGAAATCCTTCCAGATCCTCTCCCCCTCTCTGCCCACCCAACTTTGTTCTTTCTCAAAAAAACAAACAAAACCCAATACAACAACAAAACCAAGAAAATAAAATAAAACCACACCCAAAAACAAACAAACAAACCCAACATCAAGCTACAGCCATAAAAGCACACACACAAAATTGTGGGGTCCATTACATGTTGGTCAACTACTGAACATGAGGCCTGTCCTGGAGTGGTTGATATTAGCCACAGTCACTCTAATGGAGAAAACTGATTTTCCCTCTCCCAGGAGGTATAAATGACAGTTGTTAACCTTTACACTAGAGCCTGGGTTTTCATTCATTCAAAAAAAAAAAAATAACCAAATAAAATACAAGATAAAACAAAATCATCACATTGAAGTTGGACAAGATGAACCAAGAGAAGGAGACGAACCCAAGAAACAGAAACAGAGACCCACTCACTCACACACTTAGGAATCTGATAAAAACATTAAACTGGAAGCCATAACATTTATGCAGAGGACCTGGTGCAGACCTGTGCAGGCCCTCCCTATGCATGCTGCCTCAGTCTCTAGTTCGTGTGAGCTTTGCTCATGTTGATTTGGAAGGCCTTGTTTCCTGGGTGCCCTCCATCCTCTCTGGCTCTTACACTCTTTCTGCCTCCTAAGGACGTCTGCAGGGTTCCCTGAGCTCTGAGGGGAGGGATTTGATGGAGACACCCCATTTGATGCTGAGTGTTCCAAGGTCTCTCACTCTCTGTGTGACTCTCTTTTTGGGTCTCTGTATTCGTTCCCATCTGCTGCAAGAGGAAGCTTCCCTGATGACGGCTAAACAGGGCACTGATCATATTTGTCTTTCTGGGCTGGGTTACCTCACTCAGGATGGGTTTTGTTCTAGTTCCATCCATTTGCTTGCAAATTTCATGTCATTTTTTTTTTTAAATGGTTGGGTAGTACTCCGTGGTGGAAATGTACCACATTTTCTTTATCCATTCTTCTGTTGAAGGACATCTGGTTGTTTCCAGTTTTTGGCTAATCTGAACAGAGCAGCAAGGAATATGGTTGAACAAGTGTCTCTGTGGTAAGGCATCCTTTGGGTATATGCCCTAGAGTGGTGTAGCTGGATGTTGAGGTCGATCAATTCTCATCTTCCTGAGGAGCCTCCACACTGATTTCCGCAGTGGCTGCATGAGTTTGCGATACCACCAGCAGTGAAGGAGGGTTCCTCCTACTTCACATCCCTGCCGGCATGAGCTGTCTCTTGCTTTGTTGAGCTTAGTCATTCAAACAGGGGTAAGATGAAATCTCAAAGTAGTTTGGATTTGCATTTCCCCTATGGCTAAGGATGTTGAACATTTATTTGTCTCTCTGCCATTCACGTTTCCTCTATGGAGAATTCTCTGTTTAGATCTGTACCCCAGTTTTTCATAAAATTTATTTATTTTCTTGATGCCTAGTTTCTTGAGTTTGTTATATATTTTGGATATTAGCCCTCAACCATATGTGTAGTTGGTGAAAATCTTTTCCTATTCTGTAGGCTGCTGCTTTGTCTGAATCATGGCGGCCTTTGCCACACAGACACTTCTCCGTTTCATGAGGCTTATTTATTATTTGTTGATCTTAGTGACTGCACTAATGGAATTCTGTTCAGAAAGTCTTTTCCTATGCCAATGAGTTCAAGGCTATTCCCCACTTTCTGTTCTATCAGGTTCAGTATATCTGGTTTTATGATGATGTCTTTGATCCACTTGGACTTGAGTTTTTCTGCAAGGTGACAAAATGGATCTATTTGCTTGCTTTTTTTCCCTTTTTTTCTATTAAGAAAAAATTTTCATTCATTTTACACACCAATCAAAGATCCCCCTCTCCCTTCCCCCTTGCTTCCCCCCCTCCCCCCACTCCCGCCCACAGGACGGCAAGGCCTTGCTTGCTTTTTTCTACATGCAGCCATCAAGTGTGACCAGCACCATTTGCTGAATTTGCTGTCTTGTTCCAGTGTGGATCTCTGGCCTCTTTATAAAAATCAGGGGTCCATTGGTGTGTAGATTATGTCTGGGTCTTCAATTTAATTCACTTGATCAATATATTAGTCTTTATGCCAATAACAAGCTGTTTTTTTTTTTTTATTACTATAGCTCTATAGTACAACTTGAAATTGGGGGTGGTGAGACCTCCAAAAGTTCTTTTATTATTTAGGATTGTTTTACCTATTTTGGGTTTTTTTTTTTTTTTTTTTGTTGTTGTTGTTTTTTTTTTTTTTGTGTGTGTGTGTGTGTGTGTGTGTTCAATATGAAGCTGAAAATTGTCCTTTCAACACTGTGAAAAGTTGTGTTGGAATTTTGATGTGATTGAATCTGTAGCTAGCCTTTGTCAGGATGGCCGTTTTTACTATATTAATCCTACCGATCCATGAACATGGGAGATCTTTTTATCTTCTGAAAAAAGAAGACTTCAATTTCTTTCTTCAGGGACTTGAAGTTTTTATCACACAAGTCTTTCACTTGCCTGGTTAGAGATACCCCAAGATATTTTATATGATTTGTGGCTGCTGTGAAAGATTTTTCTGATTTCTTTTTCAGACCATTTGTCATTTGTATATAGGAGGGCTATTGATTTTTATGAGTTAATTTTGTATCCAGCCACTTCACAAAAGGTGTTTATCAGCTGTAGGAGTCTCCTGGTTGAATTTTTTGGGTCATTTAGGTACACTACCATATCATCTGCAGATAGAGATACTTGGACTTCTTCCATCCCAGTGTGTATCCCTTTGATCTCCTTGCTTTCTCTTTGCTCTAGCTAAGACTTCAGGTAGTATACTGAATAGGCATGGAGAGAGTGGACAACCTTGTCTTGTTCCTGATCTTAGTGGAATTGCTTTGAGTTTCTCTCCATTTAAGCCGATGTTGGCTGTGGAACAGCTGTAAACGGCCTTTATTGTGTTAAGGTACGTCCCTTGTGTCACCAATCCCTCCAGGACTTTTATCATGAAGGGTGCTGCTGGATTTTGTCAGAACCTTTTCTGCATCTAATGAGATGATCATGTGTTTTTTGACTTTCACTTTGTTTTTATGGCAGATTACATGTATTGATTTACATATGTTGAGCCATTCCTGTATCTCTGGGGTGGAGCCTACTTGATCAAGATGGATGATCCTTTTGATGTGTTCTTGGATTCAGTTTGCAAGTATTTTATTGAGTATTTTTGCATCTATGTCCATAAGGGAAATTGGTTTGTAATGATCTTTCTTTGTCGGGTCTTTATGTTGTTTGGGTATCAGAGTGACTGTGGCCTCATAAAATGAATTGGGCAACATCCCTTTTGTTTCTATTTTGTGGAATAATTTTAGGAATACTGGTGTTAACTCTTCTTTGAAGGTCTGGTAGAATTCTGTGCTAAAACCATCTGACCCTGGGTTTTTTTTTTTCGGTTGGGAGACTTTTAATGACTGCATCTATTTTATTAGAGGTTATAGGTCTGTTTAAATTGATCATCTAATCTTGATTTAACTTTGGTAAGTGGTATGCATAGAGAATATTATCCTTTTAAATTTTTCTAATTAGGTGGCATTCAGGTTTTTTTTTTTTTTTGTTTTGTTTTGTTTTGTTTTGTTTTGTTTTTTCGAGACAGGGTTTCTCTGTGTAGCTTTGCGCCTTTCCTGGAACTCACTTTGGAGACCAGGCTGGCCTCGAACTCACAGAGATCCGCCTGGCTCTGCCTCCCGAGTGCTGGGATTAAAGGCGTGCGCCACCACCGCCCGGCAGGTGGCATTCAGGTTTTTAAAGTATGTCCTTACGGTTCTCTGGATGTCCTTGGTGTCTCCTATTACGTCCCCTTTTCATTTTTTATTTTGTTTGTTTGGATGTTCTCTCTGCCTTTTAGTTAACTTGGAAAAAGGTTTGTAAATTCTATTGCTTTTTCTCAAAGAACCAACTCTCGGTTTCATTGGTTCTTTGTCTCTTTTTGCTTGTTTCTATTTTATTGATTTCAGTCTGATAACTTCTTGCTGTCTACTCTTTGTAGGTGTGATTTCTTCTTTTATTCTGGAGCTTTCAGGTGTGCTGTTAGTGGCTGCTATGAGATCTCGCCATTTTTAATGTAGGCACTTAGTGTGTGAACTTGGCTCTTAGCACGGTTTCCATTGGGTTCTGTACATTTGGGGATGTTGTGGATCAGCTTCAGTCAGTTCTAGGAAATCTAATTTCTTTCTTTTTTTAAAGATTTACTTATTTATTATGTATACAGTATTATGTATGTCTGCAGGCCAGAAGAGGGCACCAGATCTCATTGTAGATGGTTTTAAGCCGCCATGTGGTTGCTGGGAATTGAACTCAGGACCTCTGGAAGAGCATCCAGTGTTCTTAACCTCTGAGCCACCCAGCCCCTAATTTCTTTCTTAATTTCTGTCTTGATCTATTTTTCATTTAGTAGAGAGTTGTTCAGTTTCCACGAGTTTGTAGGCTTTCTGTTGTTTCTGCTGTTGTTGCTATCCAGCATTAATCCGTGGTGATCAGATAGGATGCAGGGGGCTATTTCCATTTTCTTGTGTTTGTTGAGACCTTCTTTGTGTCCAAGTATGTGGTCAGTTTGGGAGAAAGTTCCATGAGGTGCTGAGAAGAAGGTGTAGTATTTTATGTTGGGGTGAAATGTTCTAGAAATCTGTTAGGTCCATTTGGTTTATGACATCAGTTAGCTCCAGCATTTCTCTGTTTAGTTTTTGTCTGGATGGCTTGTCCACTGGGGAGAGGCAGGTATTGACGTCTCCCACTAACAGTGTGTGAGGGTCAATATGTGGTTTAAGCTGTGGAAGCGTTCTTTTACAAACTTGGGTGCCCTTGTGTTTGGGACATAGATGTTGAGAACTGCAATGTCCTCTTGGTGGATCCTTTGGTGAGTATGTGCTGTCCTTCCTTATCTCTTATGATTAGTTTCTGTTTGAAGTCTATTTTGTCAGATATTAAAATGGCTTCTTAGGTCCATTTTCTTGGAACATCTTTTTCCAACCTTTTACCCTGAGGTAATATCTATTCTTGATGTTGAGGTATGTTTCTTGGATGCAGCAGAAGGATGGATCCTGTTTTCACATCCATTCTGTTAGTTTGTGTCTTTTTATTGGGGAATTGAAATTGTTGATATTGAGAGATATCAATGACTAATGATTGTTGATTCCTGTTATTTTGTTGTTGGTGGTGGTGATGGTAGTGGTGGTGATTGTGATGGTGTGTGTGTGTGTGTGTGTGTGTGTGTGTGTGTGCACATGCTTCCCTTTTTTTTTTTTTTTTGTTTCGAGACAGTGTTTCTCTGTGTAGTTTTTGTGCCTGTTCTGGATCTCACAGGTTGGCCTTGAACTCACAGAGATCCACCTGGCTCTGCCTCCTGAGTGCTGGGATTAAAGGCGTGTGCCGCCACATCCTGGCCACCTTTTTTTTTTTTTTTTTTTTTTTTAATTCCCTTCTTTTGACTTTGCTGTTCTGGGATTATTTATTACCTGTGTTTTCTTGGACGTAGTTAACCTCTTTAGATTGGAGTTTACTTTCTAGTACCTTCTGTAGGGTTGGATTTGTAGATATTGCTTTTTTTTTTTTTTTTTTTTTTAATCATGGAATGTCTTGTTTTATCCCTCTGTGGTGACTGAAAGTTTTGCTGGGTGTATTAGTCTGGGTGTATTAGTCTGGGTGTATTAGTCTGAACTGACACCTCTGGTCTCATAGGTCTGTAGCACATCTGTCTAGGCCTTCTGCCTTCTAGGTTCTCCATTGAGAAGTAAGGTGTAATTTTAATACAACTGCCTTTACATGGTACTTGGTCTTTTCCCCTTGCAGCTTTTGATAGTTTTTCTTTGCTCTGTGCATTCAGTGTTTTGATTATTATGTACCAAGGCGATTTCCTTTTCTGGTCCAGTCTATTTGGCATTCTGTATGCTTCTTTTTTTATTTGTTTGTTTGTTTATTATACAGTGTTCTAGCTGCATGCACATCAGAAGAGGGCACCAGATCTCATTACAGGTGGTTGTGAGCCACCATGTGATTGCTGGGAATTGAACTCAGGACCTCTGGAAGAACAGCCAGTGTTTTTAACCACTGAGCCATCTCTCCAGCCCCATGTTTCTTGTACTTTGATAGGCACCTCCTTCTTTAGGTTAGGGGGATTTTCTTCTGTGCCTCTGACCTGAGTTTCTTCTCCTTCCTCTATTCCTAATATTCTTAGATTTTTGTCTTTTCATAGCCCCAGATTTCCTGATGTTTTGCACAGGAATATATATATATATATATATATATATATATATATATAACATTTTCTTTGAGTGAGGTATCTGTTTCTATTGTGTCTTCAGTGCCTGGGATTCTTTTTTCATTTCTTGTATTTAGTTTGCCTCTGTGTGGTCCCTGTTTGAGTTCCTAAATTTTCCACTTCCAGATTTCCCCCAATTTGGGTTTTCTTTATTGATTCTATTTCCATTTTAGGTCTTGGACGGTTTTATTCATTTCCTTCTACTATTTATATTTTCATAGATTCCTTTCTTTCTTTCTTTCTTTCTTTCTTTCTTTCTTTCTTTCTTTCTTTCTTTCTTTCTTTCTTTTAAGACAGGGTTTCTTTGAGTAGCCCTAGCTCTCCTGGCACATGATCTGTAGACCAGGCTGATCTTGAACTCAGAGATCCACCTGCCTCTGTCTCCCAAGTGCTGGGATTAAAAGGCATGCACCACCACCACCAGGCTCAAAGTATCACTTATGAGCTGGATCAGTGGTTAGAGCACTTTCAGAGGCCCAGAGTTCAATTCCCAGCATTCATGTCAGGCGGTCCACAACTGCCTGTAACTCTAGCTCCAAAGAACCTGATGCCCTCCTCTGGCCTCAGTGGATACCCATACATACATGTGCACATACTGATACACAGACATATACATGAATAAATTTTTTTTAAATCACATATGATAAAAGCTAAAAGTGTAAGTGAAAATAAAATAAAAATTTTTAAAAATCAATCACTTTAAAAAAACTTCAAAAAGTTTTAATTTATTAAATTATATACTCGCAGCAATATTTGTAGCTCTAGCTTTTGTTGTGGACAGTTGCCAGCGGAGAAGCCAGCACAGTATCCCATGTGGGTCGTATCCAGACCTGTGTATGCAATAAAGATACTGTGGACCATTGCTGCTGCAGAATGGACCCGTGCCACACAGCTTGGTCTGTGAGACACTGTCTGCTGGATAGCCACAGCTGCGCTGTCCCATAGACATTTCAAAACCCAGTGAGTCCCAAACTCACCTCACAAGTTGTCTTTCTTAAAAGGCTTTGCTTATTTGTTTGTATGTTTTTATTTTTCAGTCTCTGCAAAGATCCTCCCCTTTTGGGATTCTGACCAAAGAGACAGACACCAAGGCTTCTTCAGGAATACAGCTTTAACGCGCATGCGTGGACTCTGATGAACTATTGTTCAAGCCGGGGGGGAAAAAGCCTCAAGTACAGTGAAACAGAGCTTTTCATACGGTTTTTGTTTCGTTGTCTCCCATGTGTGACGACTTAGACTTACTGGCTATTGGTGGGATGATACTGAAGAAGGGAGGGCCGCTTGGCTGGGGTGGTAAGGTCTGGGGGAAGCATTTTGGCCGAGAATAAACCACACGGTGGCTCCCTGCCTTTCCTTCCAGGTCTCGGGGGGGTTATTAAGGAGTGGGTCGCAGGAGAGATATGCTCGTTTGTGTCTATTCAAGGACCTTGCTCAGCCGCATGGCGATTTGTTTTTCTTTTTCTCGGCTCCCAGGGGTCCCTACCACACTCTGTTACTTTCCTGTCCGGTTTGTCTCCGCAGTCCTTCCTTCCGTCCTGTTAAGAACAAAATACCCGAGGGAAGTGATGGAAGGGGGAAATGGCATATTGGGCTCATGACGTCAGAACTTCAGTGCGCTGTGGCAGGGGGCGGGAAGGGCGGGGGGGGGGGGGCGGGAAGGGGGGCGAGCAGCTCCGGTGGATGCTCAGGCGCCTCCCTGACTACACACCGTGCCGGAGAGTGCAAACTGTAACAAGTGCCAGGGTACCAGCTTCCAAGGCCTGCTTCCAGGGAGCCTCCCATCAGCCCGGCTCCGCCTCCTGAAATCTCCACAGCTGCTGCTGCAAGCTGGAAGCCAGCCTTCTAAACATAAGCCCGTGGGGGCCCATAACAGTCCCCAGAGTCTGTCAGTTGTCCTCTGGAGCCTCTTCTGGGCTGCCTAGGCTGTCTGCCCCAGCTCTCTCCGTGCACTCTGCTTGATAGGACTTTCTCAACCTTCACAGAGCCCTCTCCCTACTCATCACGGTCCAGTCACCTGAGTTTATCCCTGCTGGAGCCCCGCATTTCTCATCCCACAGGGGTCTCAGGGCCTGTGACACTCCAGGGAACCGCCAAGTCCTCCCGACATTCCAGACCACTGCCGGTGGTGAGGCGGGGCTCCCTAGACCTTTGGGACTCTTGTAGGCTGGACTACCAGCACCTCTGGCAGCCCCGACCTCCCAGATCTGAGCACATCACCCAGCTGTTTCTGCTCTGGGATCGTTTTCCATCTTGAATTTCACCCAGACCATCTGCAAACTTTTCTGGGATTTCTGATTCTGTCCCTGACCTTGTGTGTTGACTGAAAGACAAGTGTATTCAGGGAATGGTACAGTTTCCTCCCTTCACCTGTTCTCTTCTGTCTGGGGACCCAAAGGTCCTTCTCTCACATCTTACTGGCCAGACTGTTGTCCACAGGGCGTCGACTTTGGAAGTTTAAAAGCCATTGAACTGTCTCATGCCATTCTTTTTTAGGTAGTCAGATGGGTCACCTGTTCCCTGGAGAGAAGTGTGACTCAGGCCTGCAGTCCCAGCCCATGGGAAGCAGAGGCAGAAGGATCAGAAGTTCAAGGTCACCCTTAGCTACAGAGTGAGTCTGAGGCAGCTTGGGTTGCCTGAGATACCATCTAAAAAATTGAACAAGAACCCAAGCTAGCATGAGTGAAGAGAGAGAGAGGTCTAACCAGGAAAACTGGGGGCGGGGGGGGGGGGGTGAGTTGATAAAACTTCAGAATATTATCTTCCTCTGTAAGTAAAGGGTAGTACAAATTGTCACACAGTGACGATAATCATTTTGAACTGGAGACACTTGAGAAGCAGTGGTTACAGAGAGACTCAGTGCAGCCCACCTGTTCTAACAGCAGATACTTCTGGGCATTAAACAGCCATACACCCCTCTTTAAGGTGGGTTCACATTCATGAAGGAGGAGAGAGTGATCTACCAGAAATCCCCCTCCAGACTACTGACCCCCAAGTAAACAAACCCACTACAAACTCCTGTCTGTTCTCTAAGAGTCTAATTGTTATCAACAAAGAAATTCATTTGTTCTTCCCATAGATGCTGCCTGTTAAATTCAGTTTTATTTATTTGTATTTTATGTATACCTGTGTTTTTCCTGAATGTATGTGTGTATATATACTTATATATATATATATATGATGAGCACATCATATATACATATATATGTGTATATATATACGATATATACGATATATATACACGTATACATATATATGATATACACACATATATATGTATATATACACCATCTGCATGCAGCACCCAAGGAGGTCAGAAAAGGGTGTCAGATCCCCTGGAATTGGAGTTAAGACAGTTGTGAGCTGCCTTGTGGGTGCTGGGAACCAAATCCAGGTTCTCTGCAAGAGCAACCAGTGCTCTTACAGGTTGAACATTCTTTTTTTTTTTTTTTTTTAAACATAAAAACAGGTTATAATTCAAAAGTCCAGAGCCGGGCGGTGGTGGCGCACGCCTTTAATCCCAGCACTCGGGAGGCAGAGCCAGGCGGATCTCTGTGAGTTCGAGGCCAGCCTGGGCTACCGAGTGAGTTCCAGGAAAGGCGCAAAGCTACACAGAGAAACCCTGTCTCGAAAACTCAAAAAAAAAAAAAAAAAAAAAAAGTCCAGGGTTATTTGAAACTGGAAAATATTTTCTCTGTAGAAAATAGTAAAAATGATAACATTTCCCAATAAGACCTTTTAAGCCAAATAATAGCTGAATTATACCTATGAATACTGATTAGATTCTGGGATACAGAAGAAACTTATCTTCATCGGTTCAGAGAGTTATTCTTTTTAGATTATGGATTAGCCTACAGGCTGAGCATTCTTAAACCAGGTCTGTAAGTCCCCAGCGGCAGTGAGTGAGAGGATCCACTTTCCATTCAGTTCCCAGGTACATAAGAGAAGAGCTTTGCCTATTCTCCGCCCTGGGTCAGCTTTGTTCACAAGCCCCCAGAAAAGCGTGTAAGAGTCTTGAAGGAAACGATTTCCTTGCAGACACAGGCACTAGTTTGACTCTTCTCGATGTTTCAGAACCCTGCTCCTACGGGGATATTCTAATCCTAACCCAGGGAGGTCAGGCAATTTCTATTAACCATCCTAATTGAGGGTGTTGGCTTGAGCCCAAGAAAGCGCATCCCTAGGAACCCTGGGCGTTCAGAGACTACAAGGCCAGCTCCAGGCAGCTCTCACTTCTGATGCTTAGGAAAAACAGGAGTGCAAAACCTTTGCACGAATGCCCTGTGTTCCCAGGGCCAACAACACAACAGCATTACATCTCCTTTTCCATATCTGGTTTTCCTATTCTCACACACTTTCATTTCCCACACATTTAGACTGATACTTATACATACAGTTGTAACCTAAACCTTAGCTTACTGTTTATTAAATATAAATTCACATTATAAGCATTTATTTTGAGCCATTAAATATTCATTTATGAATTTGCTCACTTGTTAGTTTTAGAGATACTGGGGCTCACACCCAGGGCTCTGCCCCTGAGTCATATCCTCACAATGTAGCCTAGACTGCAGTAGAGATGAGATATATCACAAGAGTTTATCATCGAAACAGCTGATGCCAATAAAGTCTCTAACCAGGCCCTTTTTGTGCAATAAGATTTTCCTTTAATAGTTTACAAGAATGGCCGGGCGTTGGTGGCGCACGCCTTTAATCCCAGCACTCGGGAGGCAGAGCCAGGCGGATCTCTGTGAGTTCGAGGCCAGCCTGGGCTACCAAGTGAGCTCCAGGAAAGGCGCAAAGCTACACGGAGAAACCCTGTCTCGAAAAACCAAAAAAAAAAAAAAATAGTTTACAAGAATGTTTCATTGTTACATTGAACATCTCTGGATGGAACTAGTTCAGCTAGAATTATTTCTTCAACATGATTTCCTGGAGGTGGAATTGCCTGATAAAAGGATGTATACACTTAAAGTTTTAATTGTATTAAGAACAAGTTCCATGAAGTGCATGAATCTTTTAAAATTTTTTCCTTCTTATTTTTGAGTGTGTGGTATGTGTTGATGTGTGGGCATGGACCTACGTACATGGGTGTGGCGGATGTTGGGTGCCCTCCTCTATTGCTCTCCACCTCATTGTTTTGAGGCAGGGTCTCTCACTGAACCTGGAGCTCAGTGAGCTAGATTGTCTGGATATGAGCTCTAGAAGTTCTGTCCGTCCCTGCCTATCCCCTAGATGCTCTACTTCCACCTGGTGCCGGGCACCAGGTCCTCATGGATGTAGAGACAGCAAACTCCCCACTGGAAGAGCCGGCTCCTCGGGCCCCATAGATTTTTATTTTATTATTTAGTTATTTATTGTTAAAATTATTTATTTATTTGTATTTTATGGACGTTGGTATTTTGCTTGCGTGTATGTATGCCTGTGTGAGGGTATCAGGGCCCCTGGAACTGGAGTTACGGACAGTTGTGAGCCGTCACCATGTGGTTACTGGGAACTGAACCCGGGTCCTCTGGAAGAGCAGCCAGCGCTCTTAACCTCTGAGCCATCTCTCCAGCCCCCAAATGTTTTTATTTTAAAAAAATATTTTATTTTATTCAGAGGCTGGAGAGTGGGGAAGGGCAGAAGTCCATGACGCCTGATGTCCTCTGCAGGGCGGGTCTTCCCGGACTTGTCACTAAAGGCTTCTGAGTTATTATTATTTATTTAATTGTATAAGTGTCTTGTCTGCATGCATGTCTGTGCACCACATGCATTCAGTGTCCAGAGAGGACATCAGACCCCCTGGGACAGGAGTTACAGATGGTCGTGAGCCACCATCACCATGTATGTGCTGGGAACCAAACCTGGGTCCTCTGAAAGACATCTCTCTGGCCCCCAGAGCTTTTTAATTTTAATTATGTGTATTCATTGTGTCTGTGTGGATATGAAAACATGAGTGCAGGTGCCCAGTGAGAGTGTCGAATTTCCTGGGGCTAGAGTTATAAGCCGTATGAGCTGCCCAGTGTGGGCGTTGGAACCCAAACCCGGCCTCCGAAGGAACAGTGCACACTATAAACTGCTGAGCCATCTCCCCAGTCCTTATCATTACTATTCTTGCCCGTGGTTTTATTTGCTTATTTTTATTTATTTTTTAATAAAATATATTTTGGTTATGTTTTTCCCCTCTTCCAACTCCTCCCAGGTCCTCCCCTCCTCCCTACCCATCCAACTTTCTGTTCTTTCTCTCTTTCAAAGCACACACACACACACACACACACACACACACATACACACACACACACACACGCAATCGAAACAAACAAAAAACCAATAGGACAAAATAATTGCCAAAATGAAACAAAAATCGCTCCCCCCATAACAAGTCATGGAGTTTGTTTGTGTCGGCCACCTGCTCCTGAGCTGAGCACGAGCTTGCCGTGCGTGTGGTTGATCTGCCCAGTGGCGCTCCATTTGAGTTTCCCTTTGCCAGCAGCTATCAGTTGCAAAAAGCTTCTTGGTTAGGGGTGAGACCCCATGTCTCCTTCCCCCTCTCAGTGCTGGGACCCCATCCGGCTTCAGTCCTTGTTTTTAGCTTCTTGTTTTAGTTTTTTAAATGCTGGTGATTGAACCTAGAGCCTTGCACACGCTAGACAAATGTACCAGTGTCGGGTGCTGTGCTGTGCCGGTGACGGGCGCTGTGCCAGTGACGGGTGCTGTGCTGTACCAGTGACGGGTGCTGTGCTGTGCTGGTGACGGGTGCTGTGCTGTGCCGGTGACGGGCGCTGTGCCAGTGACGGGTGCTGTGCTGTACCGGTGACGGGTGCTGTGCCAGTGACGGGTGCTGTGCTGTGCCAGTGACGGGTGCTGTGCTGTACCAGTGATGGGTGCTGTGCTGTGCTGGTGACGGGCGCTGTGCTGTGCTGGTGACGGGCGCTGTACCAGTGATGGGTGCTGTGCTGTGCCAGTGACGGGTGCTGTGCCAGTGACGGGTGCTGTGCTGTGCCAGTGACGGGTGCTGTGCCAGTGACGGGTGCTGTGCCGGTGACGGGTGCTGTGCCAGTGACGGGTGCTGTGCTGTGCCAGTGACGGGTGCTGTGCCAGTGACGGGTGCTGTGCTGTGCCAGTGACGGGTGCTGTGCCAGTGACGGGTGCTGTGCCGGTGACGGGTGCTGTGCCAGTGACGGGTGCTGTGCCGGTGACGGGTGCTGTGCCAGTGACGGGTGCTGTGCTGTGCCGGTGACGGGTGCTGTGTTGTGCCCGTGACGGGTGCTGTACCAGTGAGACGGGTGCTGTGCTGTGCCGGTGACGGGCGCTGTGCTGTACCAGTGACGGGTGCTGTGCTGTGCCTGTGACGGGCGCTGTGCTGTGCCAGTGAGCTGCTATGCACTCAGCACAAGTGCACAAATCCTAACCATTTTAAAGATTTATTTATTTAATGTGCACTGGTGTTTTGCCTGTGTGTATTCTGTATGAGAGTGTCGGATCGCCCTGTGGGTGCTGGGAATTGAACCAATGCTCTTAACCACTGAGCCATCTCTGGAGCCCCTCACAAATCCTAATCTTTTTTTTTTTTTTTGTTTGTTTGTTTGTTTGTTTGTTTGTTTTTGTTTTTTCGAGACAGGGTTTCTCTGTGTAGCTTTGGAGACTGTCCTGGATCTCGCTCTATCTGGCCTCGAACTCACAAAGATCTGCCTGGCTCTGCCTCCCGAGTGCTGGGATTAAATGCGTGCACCGACCTAACAAATCCTAATCTTTTTTTTTTTTTTTTTTTTTGCTTTTTCGAGACAGGGTTTCTCTGTGCAGATTTGCGCCTTTCCTGGAACTCACTTTGGAGACCAGGCTGGCCTTGAACTCACAGAGATCCGCCTGCCTCTGCCTCCCGAGTGCTGGGACTAAAGGCGTGTGCCACCACCACCCGGCACAAATCCTAATCTTGATGAAGGTTTACATACGTGAATGCCCAAGTAGCTGCTGTCTAAACTAAACACATTACTTCCATCTCTAGCACCTAGAAAACTCACTAGTGCCCCCTGTCCGCTAAGGTTTATATACTCCAGATAATCACTGCTACCATCATCCATAATTTCTTTCTAATTAAATCAAATTTTGTGCGTGCGTGCATGCATGTGTGTGTGTGTGCACATTCGCGTTTGAAAGCTCACTGTACTCGCACGTGGAGGTCAGAGGACAGCTTTCAGGAGGATTTTCTCCTTGCTCTGTGGCTTCTGAGCATTGAACTCACCCAAGCACTCCACCCACCAGCAAATACGTTTGCCCGTTAGGAAACTTCACACAAGTCGTCAGTACGTACGTAGTCTCATGTCTGGTTTCTTTGTCACAGCACAGTGTCTGTGACATTCATTCATATTGTTCTGCACACTAATAATCCACCCTTCCTGTTTACAGTCTGCTGGTTTTTGTTTTTATTTTTTGAGGCAGGGTTTTTCTGTGTAGCTTTGGAGGCTTTCCTGGAACTCACTCTGTAGACCAGGCTAGCCTCAAACTCACAAAGATTCTCCTGGCTCTGCCTCCCAAGTGCTGGGATTAAAGGCGTGCGCCGCCGCCACCCGGCTACAGTCTGCCGTTGATGCACCAAAATGACCTGATCTCCTTTACCAGGCATTTGAGTTATTTCTAGTTTGAAATAACCTCAATAAAGCTGCAATAAGAAATGTTAGATTCTTGTGTAAGTTTTTTGCTGAGTGTGTGCACTTGCTTTCTATTTCTGTAGGGTGAACAGATGGAAACAAAATTGCTGGGGACTCTAGGTTAGCTTTAGTAACTGTCAAACTTTCCAAAGTGGGTGACCTAACTCCTACCTCTTCCAGTCATGTATGCAGTACCAGTTGTTCCCTATCCTAATTCACAGTCCTAATCCACAGTCCTAACTCACAGTCCTAATCCACAGTCCTGATTCACAGTCCTGATCCACAGTCCTAATTCACAGTCCTAATTCACAGTCCTGATTCACAGTCCTAATTCACAGTCCTAATTCACAGTCCTGATTCACAGTCCTAATCCACAGTCCTGATTCACAGTCCTAATTCACAGTCCTGATCCACAGTCCTGATTCACAGTCCTGATCCACAGTCCTGATTCACAGTCCTGATTCACAGTCCTAATCCACAGTCCTGATTCACAGTCCTAATTCACAGTCCTGATCCACAGTCCTGATTCACAGTCCTGATCCACAGTCCTGATTCACAGTCCTAATTCACAGTCCTGATCCACAGTCCTAATTCACAGTCCTGATTCATAGTCCTAATCAACAGTCCTGATTCACAGTCCTAATCCACAGTCCTGATTCATAGTCCTAAT
The DNA here is from genome assembly GCF_049852395.1 of Peromyscus maniculatus bairdii. Lineage (NCBI taxonomy): Eukaryota > Metazoa > Chordata > Mammalia > Rodentia > Cricetidae > Peromyscus > Peromyscus maniculatus. The sequence continues at coordinate 53,922,636 of NC_134859.1, read as the reverse complement.
TCACAGTCCTAATCAACAGTCCTGATTCACAGTCCTAATCCACAGTCCTGATTCACAGTCCTAATCCACAGTCCTGATTCACAGTCCTAATCCACAGTCCTGATTCACAGTCCTGATTCACATGACTTCATTTCAGCTACTCTGGTAGATAAGTAGTGTTATTAAATTTTGTTTTGTTTCAAGACAGGGTTTCTCTGTGTAGATCTGGCTGTCCTGGAACTTGCTCTGTAGACCAGGCTGGCCTCAAACTCACAGAGATCTGCCTGCCTCTGCCTCCTGAGTGCTGGGATTAAAGGCATGAGCCACCACCACCTGGCAATTAATTTTTTTTTTTTTTTTTTGCTGTTGTAGGGACGAGCCTTCAGCAGCTCAGGGACTGAGGTGTAGCCACAGAGTCGGTGAACTAATCATTCAACTTGACTTTTTTGTCTGAGGGAGTAAAACTTAATTCTCTGGGGCCAGTGAAAAAAGGGAAACACACACACACACACACACACACACACACACACACACACACATGCTCACACACATACACACACCTCCAACCCATCAGCATCTCACCTAGGCTGCTGATGACTGGCAAGCCTTCAGCAGGTCAGAGACACTGAAGAGGAGATGCAGAGCAGGTGAGCTGACAGACAGACAAACAGACACACAAGGGCTTTTCTGAGGGCCGAAGCTTAGTTCTTCACTTTATTCTTCTTGCTGTTGATTGTTCTACTCCGTTCTTTATCTGTTCTGTTCTTCTCCCCTGATGCTTCCCTTCTGTCTATTCTCAATGTTTTCCTTCTAACTATTTTTTCCCTTACAGTTTACGCACCCCAGCAAAATCTTTCAAGCAGTATAAAAATCACAATGTGCTTACAATCTATTTTTTAAGTGAATGATTACAATGAATACAAGTAAAAAACTAAGCATGTTTTCATATCCCTAACATGATTAAACATTTTACATAGTACAGGTGAAAAACAAGTTGTCCCAAGAACCCACATACATACATACATTCGTATGTATTCATATGTATTCATATATGTCACAGATTAACAGAGTGGAAGCAAGCAAGGTACTTTCTCAGACAGTTCTTTTGCTGGCAGGCTGCGTTTTGCAGTTACAAAGAAAGGACCAATCATTTTATTATTTACCTCAAAATGTAATCTTATAAGAAATCTTAAAAGAACCACAGATCTAAACTTTTATATATGAAAAACAGTCAGTCTTCTCTACTTTAAATCCTCAGGGTGTATACCCATTTGTTAACAGTGTTTTATTAAATCATATCAGGAAGCCGAGGGCAAAAATGGGTACAAGGAATCAATCATCACCCTTGATCACCAACCCATCCTAGCAAGAAAGGTACATCAGCCAGCAGTAGCCAGGCTGCCATAGTTACTGCCCCTGACCTCAATGAGTCCCTTGTTCAGCTATTAAATTTCTAAATTTAAATTGTTCTTCAAGATTTTTTTTTTTTTTTTTTTTTTTTTTTAGCTGAGGACCGAACCCAGGCCCTTGCGCTTGCTGGTAGGCAAGCGCTCTACCACTGAGCTAAATAAATCCCCAACCCCTCTCCAAGATTTTCTACATCAAAGTCATTAACAAAAATAACTTCGCCTAGGCTGAGGGGCCCCCAACTGGATCAGGCCCTCTGAATAGGTGAGACAGTTGAATGGCTTAATCTGTTTGGGAGGCATCTAGGCAATGGTACCAGGTCCTGGGCTCATTGCATGAGTTAGCTGTTTGAAACCTGGGACTTATGCAGGGACACTTGGCTCAATCTGGGAGGAGGGGACTGGACCTGCCTGGACTGAGTCTATCAGGTCGATCCCAGTCCTCGGGGGAGACCTTGATCTGGAGGAGGTGGGAATGGGGGGTGAGCTGGGGGGAAGGGGAGGGGGGGCAGGAAGGGAGAGAACAAGGGAATCTGTGGCTATTATGTAGAACTGAATAGTATTGTAAAATAAACACACACACACACAAAAAAAAAATAACTTCGCCTAACCTTAGTAACAAGTCTACATGTCTAAATTCTTTCAAAGGGTGGTGGTTGAATCATTATTCTGCTCCATCAGCAATGCCTGGAAAAAGTCAGTCATCATTGTTGTAAGCACCGGTGACAGTGCCCAGTGAGGGCCTAGAACCCCTGAGAGTTTTCATACAACCCTCAGATTACGAGGGATGTGAAGACCATGACAGCAACAATCAGAGCTGTGCTCAATGACAGCATGAGGTCCTCAGGACACGTGGTCCTCAGAGCTTTGCCAACTGCCCCGCCGCCGCCGCTGCCGCCGCTGCCACCGCCTACTGGTCCCCTTGCATGGCCCCCAGCAAATTTTTAATTATAAAAATAATGTATTTTGCCAGGTGGTGGTGGCGCACGCCTTTAATCCCAGCACTCGGGAGGCAGAGCCAGGCGGATCTCTGTGAGTTCGAGGCCAGCCTGGGCTACCAAGTGAATTCCAGGAAAGGCGCAAAGCTACACAGAGAAACCCTGTCTCGAAAAACCAAAAAAAAAAAAAAAATGTATTTTTTGTGGACATAGAGATTTAAAAGCACAAGAAAGATGAAATTAAGGACTGGAGAGATGACTCAGTGGTTAAAAGCACTTACTGCTTTTGTAGAGGACCTGGGTTCAATTCCCAGCACCCATATGGTGGTTCACAGCCACGTATAACTCCAGTTCCGGGAGATACAATGTCCTCTTCTGGTCTCTATGGGAACCAGTGGATATTCACATATAAAATAAAATAAATAAATCTAAAATAAATTAAAAAAGGAAATAGGAAACTAAAAACTATTCTTACTTTATGACCTCCCAACTTGACTGGTTGTGACCCTCAACCACTAATGGCCGAGTCCCGTCTCCAGCCCCCAGCTTTATTGGATCTGTGGTATGGATGGACAATTTTAAAGTTGTACTGATTTATACTCCCACCATTGTTGCTGGAGAGCTTCTCTCCAGGTTCCACCAATCCCCGCAGTCCCACAATCCACGTATAAAATAATCACTCAGATGCTTATATTACTTATAAACTGTATGGCTGTGGCAGGCTTCTTGCTAACTGTTCTTATATCTTAAATTAACCCATTTCTATAAATCTATACCTTGCCACATGGCTGGTGGCTTACCAGCGTCTTCACATGCTGCTTGTCCTGGCGGTGGCTGCAGTGTCTCTCCCCCTTCTTCCTGTTTCCCCAATTCTCCTCTCTCCTTGTCCCGCCTACACTTCCTGCCTGGTCACTGGCCATCAGTGTTTTATTTATATAGAACGATATCCACAGCACACCATACAAGAAAAAAAAAATTTCCTGAAGATTATTTTGAAAGTTCTTTTTACTATTCATATTACCTTTTTATAAGTTGTTTCATTTCCTTTTATAAATCAGTTTTTTCTTTTTTGAGAAAGTGTTTCCTGGAGCCCAGGGTGGCTTTGAATTTGTAGCCAAGGATGACCCCGAACTCCTGATCCTCCAGCCTCTCCCTCCTGAGTGCTGGGTTTGCAGCTGTGACCACGGTGCTTGGCTTATGCGGTGCTGAGGGTTGAACTCAGGGCTTTGTGCACAGTGGGCAAACAGTCTACCCACGGAGCCACGTCCCCAGCACACATCAGGAAGTGGATTTTGATCGCCAATCACATTTAACAAAATTAATATTTACAAATAAGTATAGCTGGCTGTGGTAGTACAAGTCTGTAACCCTGGCACTTGGGAGGCAGAGGCAGGAGGATTACTTTAAGTTCAAGGCCAGCCTGGTGTATATAGTAAGCTTGGGTTAACCGGGACTATATATAGCCAGCCCTGTCTCAAAAAAAGCCAAAACAGACAAAGATGTGTGTGTAGTCATCTAATGAATGGATAGATATGCAAAAGATTTATATAAAAGTTTGGCAATCACAAATCAAAACGACTCTGAGATACCACCTTACACCTGTCAGAATGGCTATGATCAAAAACACCAATGACAGTCAATGTTGGAGAGGATGTGGAGCAAAGGGAACACTTCTCCACTGTTGGTGGGAATGTAAACTTGTACAACCACTGTGGAAATCACTATGGTGGTTTCTCAGAAAATTAGGAATCGAACTACCTCAAGACCCAGCCATCCCACTCTTGGGCATATACCCAAGGAATGCTGATTCATACCATAAAGACACATGCTCATCTATGTTCATAGCAGCACTATTTGTAATAGCCAGAACCTGGAAACAATCTAGATGCCCGTCAACAGAAGAATGGATGAAAAAACGTGGTACATATACACAATGGAGTACTACTCAGCAGAGAAAAACAATGAAAGCATGAAATTTGCAGGCAAATGGATGGAACTAGAAAAAATCATCCTGAGTGAGGTAACCCAAACAGTCATGGTATGTACTCACTCATAAGTGGATTCTAGATATAAAATAAAGAACAATCAGACCACAACCCATAGAACCATGGAGGCTATATATATAGCATGGAGGTCCCTAGGATGACTGTGGCTTATAATAAATTTTGGTTTTACTCAATTATTGAAAAAAATAGCCAAACAAATGGAAAAACATGAACTATGAACCAAAGGCTGAGGGGCCCCCAGCTGGATCAGGCCCTCTGAATAGGTGAGACAGTTGATTGGCTTGATCTGTTTGGGAGGCATCTAGGCAGTGGGACCAAGTCCTGGGCTCATTGCATGAGTTGGCTGTTTGAAACCTGGAGCTTATGCAGGGACACTTGGCTCAGTCTGGGAGGAGGGGACTGGACCTGCCTGGACTGAGTCTACCAGGTTGATCACAGTCCTCGGGGGAGGCTTTGCCCTGGAGGAGGTGGGAATGGGGGGTGGGCTGGGGGTAAGGGGAGGGGGTGGGAGGAGGGAGAACAGGGGAACCCGTGGCTGATATGTAGAACTGAATGGTATTGTAAAATAAAATAAAAGGGAAAAAAAAAAGTTTAGCAATCACAATACGATGTGACTCTTTTCTCCCTTTTGTTAGTTCTTTGAGACTTTCATATAGTGTATTTTGGTCATATTCACGCTTCTGCCATTCTTTTCCCCATTTACTCCTCTTCCCTACCCACCCAACTTTGTGTCCTCCTCTTTTTTCTTTTTAACCCATCAAGTACAGCTGGTGCTGCCCATATGCCTTGGATGCGTGGCTTCCACTGGATCGTGGTCAACCCACCAGGGGCCTTGCCCTTAAGGAAAACTGACTCCGCCTCCCCCAGCAGCCAATAGCCCCTTAGCTAGGCGTGGGCTTTGTGCCTCCCTCCCCCTCCACGCTGGATTTTGTCTGGCTTGAGTTCACATGCACAGCTACCCTGCTGTGGGGAAAACACCATTCCTTTATATCCATCCACACCGCTCACTCTTACACTCACCCACTCCTGCTTCCACAACAATCCCCATGCCTTGGGAGGAGGGCTGTGTGGTAGAGATGTCCCCTTTAGGGACAGGCATTCTGTAACCTCTTCTTCTCCGCATCGTGACCAGTTCCGGGTCTCTGTGTTAATTTCCATCTACTGCATGAAGCTTCCCTGATGAGGGGTGAGCAATGCACTAACCTCCAGGTAGAACGACAAGTTATCAGGATTCAGTTTAATACCATGCTCATTTTTCAAGTAATAGCAGCAGGTTCTCCCTTAGGGCCTAGGGACTGTCTAGCCACAGGTTTGGGGCCCTGGTATCAATACCAGATATGAGGAACGGAATATAAATCAAGTCAGAAAGTGGTTGATGACTCCCACGAGATTTGTGACACTGTTAAACCAGTTGGCATGTCTTGCCAGGCCAGTCGTTGTTGTGGCCTGAAGGGCTCCCTGCTGGGTAATTCTGGTGATTACTCTTCTCTTCGGGTAGTGTGTGTAGAATCTTCCAGCACTGTGGAAGCCAACTAAAAGGGATAAAGTTTCCAGGTGAGTACCAGCTTGGCTCGTCTGTGTTCTATGACGCAGGTACACGGTGTCTTCAGCAATAAGGTTTTACTGTCAAGAAACCAAAGCATTGGCACTAGCTTGTAATCCTTGGGCCCTTCCTAGCCAACAACTCCACAAGAATAGCCCGCTCCTGGCCTCTGTCTTTTCCCCTGTCTAGTAGGGGCATTGCCACCCTGTTATACGGGAACTCCCTTTAACCTCCTTTATTTATGTGTGTGCATCGATTTTAGGACCTTTCTACAGCAGTAGGTTTCCAGTAGCTTTTCAAAAGGCCTGTAGTGTTAGTTACCCCTCCCCGTTCCCTCCTCCCCTGCCCTCCCACCCCATTTAACCCTTCCTGTTCCATCAGTCCCCTTTAACCCTTTATACCGCGGCATCCTAGCTCACCTCCCTTTAATATAACCTTAGAAGGAACATACTTTCTACTATTTCTAGTTTTTTCACTCCTAAAAGCTCAAGTGTTAGCATCACCAGTAATACTCCTGGAAAATATTGTAGAAACACACACGGTAATTTCTATAAACCCCCAAAGGGGATTCTTCATTGACATGCTCCCTAGAAGCAATAAAAGATTGCCTCTTTAACATGACAAAAAGCCTATTTAAAACCAAAAGTCAAAATTACACTTAATGGGGAAACATGAATTATTCCTCTTTAAAACAGGGGCAAGACAAGGACAGTCACCCCCTCTTTAACTTGGGTCTAAAAACTCTAACAAAGCTTCTGGGGTGGGGAGGGAGAGAGATAATCAAAGAGAAGGAAGAAAGAAAGCTATCACGCTTTGCAAACGAAGTGAAAATCACCTCACAATTACTAGAGACAGACGGTGCCTGCGAGATCCAGGTACGGCACAAATGAACGCAGGACCACAGCAGCACATCTCTCTCTGGTCGTCATCTCCCTTCCGTTTAGGCTTTAGGAAGCTGCCGTGATTTTATCGCTAAGTCTGATACATATCTTTTTTTTAAAACGTGTTTTTACCCACACACACGTAGGTGCACCACATGTGTGCCTGGTGCCTCCGAAGGGGGTCTTGGGTCCACTGGTAGTGGAATTACAGAAGGTTGTGAGCCGCCATGTGGGTGCGGAGAATTGACCACAGGATCTCTGCAAGAACAACACGTGCTCTTAACCACTAAGGCATCTCCCCGGCCCCGTACATTCTTTTGTTTTTGTTTTTTAGAAGATTCCATACATTGTATTTGTTCAATCGGGTATTACTGTCATGTTTCGGAGGGTAAATGAGGTATTAGCAATAGTTTGCAGTTCTTGGGGGCCTGTGGAATCCCATTGGCCAACAACTCAAGAAGGGGTGAACATTCCTGGTAATGGCGTCTAACTGGGGTATTGTTCCCCCACTTCCTCTGCGCCCCATGTATTTCTTAACATAGAACACAGCATTGAACTTATTTAGGGCTGTTTTTGTTTTCAATCACTTATAAACACCAATTATTTATAGTCACTAACTACAGAGATGACAGAGATGTGTCACGTGGGCACAGCATTAAAGTCCTGTCTAAGATGGGTAGGAGCGTATTTTCTGGTCTGCATGGTGTCAGGCTACTTCCATTTCCTACTGTTCTTTTCCTTTTCTTTTTTCTTTCTTTCCTTTTTTTTTTTTTTTTTTTTTGTGTCTCTTCCTCCCTCCTCTCCATCTTCCCCGCTTCTTTCTTTGACAGAATCTCCTCAGGAAACTCAGGCTGACCTCAGATCTGTGATGTGTGTGTGTGAATGTCTCCAGTATTAGAGATCCAGGCATGTGCCATAACACCCAGCTTCTTCGTTTTGTGTTATGATGTCCTAAGCCAGGTAACTCCTGGGAGGTGTATTAAGAAGCGCCCTATTCCTGGCACAAGGCATTAGACCAGCCATCATGCAGGCCAGCATCTCTAGCTAGCCATACCTCCTGGTTTCTGGTGACCAGCCTGCTACAGACATTGCTTTATTACAAACTGCCCAAAACATAATGGCCTCAACAAAATGACATCATCGCTGTTTATGATTCTGTGGTGAGTGGGCCTATACGGAAGTGTCTCTCTGGGAATTTACAGACAATGGATCTGAAGCCTCAGCTATGCTGAATGTTGGATCAGTTTTGGGGACTGAGCCCCCAGCCTGTGGAATCTGATGCTATCTACAGGCAAAACAACTGAGTTAGAAGACACCCAACTGGTCCTTTGGAGAACTGACTTATCGGAAAAGGAAACCAGCGTCCCACACACTTCCTGGTGCTCAAGGTGTCTGAAGAGCTGCTCCTTCCCATCTGAGGCTGTCACCATGTTTGGAGAGAGTTGCCTTCATTCAGGCTGTGGAGCCGAGCTCTAACTGGGGGTGTAGGGACCCCTTTGCTCCTAGTGTTACAGCCCTGGGCTCCGATGTCGGTGGCTCGGCCCCCAGCAGTCAGTGCTGAAGCTCCAGCTTGGTTAGGGCACCTGGCCCTCGGCCCTGCTCTTCCAGCTCTGGGCAGCTTCTTAGCTGCTGTCAGGACCCATGAATGTTCCCGGGGCGAGGCTCGCCGCTGGCCCTCAGTAGTCCCTCCTCTTCAGTCTCGGCCCTTTACGGCTTTCTATCTTCTGAAGTCTCTACTCACCGCCATCACTTCGCCCACAGCTCCTTCAGAGCATCAGGATCTCGAGTCTGTGCTCACAGCTGTTCACGACTCTTGTCCCCTCTATGGGCGGCTTGTGCGTCTGGGACCAGCAGCCCCTGGAATCGTCTGTTCTTCACGCAACGAGTCTGGCCTGCTCTACCTGTGATAAAAAGACAAAAGGTGGCTAGATAAAGCTCTACCTGTAATTAAAAAAAAATAGGCAGTTTATAGGAGGAGGGCTCCCAGAATGCTAGAGGAGCACCCTTCACTCAGCCAGCCTCTGCCCTCGCTGTCGTGGGGACATCTTCCTCACTCAGTTGAGGATGTCATCACGAAGGTCGGAGCACCCGTGGCAGGGATATCTGAAGATGTAGTGGACCTCGTCCTCTGAGGGTCGGCGTCTGAAGTCGTCACGGCCTAGGCCGAGGCTCCCAGACACCTGAGGCTTAGGGTGGTGGTCAAGACAGCTGTGTTAGTCCCCCTCAACGGAAGGAAGTTTCTCTGGGCTACCAGCAAGTGGCTGATGTCTTCTAGCAGAGTCATGGGCCGGATTCAAATCTTCTTCAGGTAGCTACAAGGGTTTAAAACTGACTGCCCTGGTAACGGCTGGATAAATAACTGAGGCGACTTGATTGACAGCTCCCGCAGCCTCCGTGGAAATGGCTGCGGGCCCTTCAGCAGCAGCGGTGATATTGCTCACAGTGTCAGGGGACTCAGGAACTGTGGAGACGACAGCTGTGAGCCCTGATCCAGCCTTCATCTCTGCAGGTCGGGGACAGGTGCTTGGTTTGGCCTTGGTAACCAACTGTTGCTTCAGCTAGGCATTGGGAAAGGTCCGACAGCTGTCAATCAAGTCTCCCACTTACCCCATCAGAGAGATCCCATCTTTTGAAAGGGAAAGTGTGTAAGGGGTGCTTGTGAAGACTTGACACACGGGTTTACATACTTTTTCTTCAGCAATTTTTTTTCCCTGATTATTTGTGACCTTCGGCCAACTAGCCTTAGGGAGGGGCATGGGCTCTTGGTCTGTGTCCTCACTCACCACTGATGCTGAAAACGCTCACGCCCCTTTCTTCTAGCTGTTTGGAATATGTAATGCGTTGTTATTGTCTAAGCCACCCTACCATGTAAGCACGCCAGAGCGCCTCACTGCCCTCTAACTGGAACTCAGTGCCCCAGGATCTGCCGGCCGCCTCGCCCCTCACCGGTGTTTTGTAACTGAGTCATATCGGGAACACTGACGACGAGGAAGAGAACTTTAAGGTGCTGACTTCCTAGAAGCCAGCAGACTTGGTACTCATTTCCAAACTCGCTTTTGAACGAGGCTGGTCTTCCCTTCCGCTCTGGTTTGCTTCTTTTCTTAGAATTGTATTTGAACAAGAAGACAAAGCAAATTTAAAAACAGGCATTTCCTCTGTCCTCTGCTCACTTAGGCCTGCCCCCCCCCACCTCTGCCTCCCCCCAAACGTCAGCAGGATCATTTAAAGTAAAAGGTTTTTGACAACTGGAATAGACACTGTGAGAGTCTGGGGCCTCAGCCTAGCGAGCCCCAGGCAAACAAGGACAGAAAGAATGGCACCCAGAGTCCATCTCTGACTCAATTAGGGAGAATCAATCTTGTCACTGAGTTTCCAAGGAAATTCAATTACAGGTCAAGTGTGGGAAGCTGGCTAACTGGGGCTTAAGCAGCGGACATGGCAGGCGGTCGATAGCTGCCTGGGGATGAGTTTGACTTCAAAGCCCCCGAATCTGCCGTGAGAAAAGGCAGATGTGGTCGCAGGAAGCCAAGGCTGGCTGACCACCCAGAGCCAAAGCCAAGGGTCCAGACCGGGAACTGTGAAGGCCCCCACTGCCCTTAGTAGCTTAGTTACCGGTTATGATGGGTGACTGACTCACAGGGGCTCGTGGGAAAGACCACCAGGGCCCGGGAGGGACCTCCAGCACCAGTGTGTGCAGTCTGTATGGGCAGAAACCATACTAGACACACACAGCGCGCTGGAGGAGAAGTCTTCACTCTTCTAAGGGAAAGGGTCGGGAGATGTTTTTCTCTGTGAGATGTTTTTCTCTGTGAGGTTCGGAGTCGTTCGCCCCCTAGTGGTCGCACAGATGTTGGCAAGGCATGTTTGTAAGTTGAAAAAAAAAAAATCCAGAAACTATAAATAAAAGGACTAAATCTATTACATTAAGAACGAGTTTTTGACAGAGTGTGGTGGCGCACGCCTTTAATCACAGCATTCAGGAGACAGAGGCAGGTGGATCTCTGTGAGTTTGAAGCCAGCCTGGGCTACATAGAGAGACCCTGTCAATAATAATAATAGAGGCTAGTGAGATGGCTCAGTAAGGACATGCCTGATGACCTGAGATGGATCCCGGGGACCCACCCCGAGGAAGAAGAGCAGGAAGACTTGAAAGTCCCCCCCTACACACACACACACACACGGGAGTGCCCAGGGGGATAAATAAATAAGTAAATAATAAAAAGCTCATTAAACACCTGATCAGAAGTGAAATACAAACCCAAAGAGAAATGTAAGATGAAATTGGCGTAAGCCATTTTACCTCCTTTATAGACTGTGAGGACCCCCAAACCCAGAGCTGGACAGCGTACCCTGATGGTGAGTTTGGAGAAGCCAACAGCCTCGCATTCCACCCCCACCCCCAGCCCCCGACAGCACAAGGACACACTGTAAGGCTGTGCGTGTCCATGCAGAAATGACAGAGAACATTCACCGAGACCGTCACCACCGCAGTGTGGAAGTAACCCAAATGCCCGATGCTGGGAGACCGCTTATGTGTGAGTCACATGATGGGCTAAATATAATACAAAGTGGGGAGGGAGGAGGAAGAGTTCTAGGTGCTGATCTGAGTTCCTGGGCTGCCATCACTAACTGAAGCAGGGCCAGGAGAGGGTGCATGGTGCCTCTTTGAAAGAAGGAAGGAAATGGAACATACGTTTGGGGGAAATGTCACCTTTCCTGGAAGGGGGGAGAGAGGGCAAGGGAGGAATTGTTTTTCCACTCTGTCTTTTTATACCACTGTGGTTCCTAAAGATATACATCTGTTTATTTATTTTTAAATTTTCCCGAGACAGAGAGATGGTCTGCAGAGCAGAATGGAGTCGAACTTGTCCTATGGGAAAGGAAAACATTAAGGAAGTGCCAAGGCAGAGGGCATTTCCGGAAACCCCTCCACCCGGGCTGGAAGCACGGAACTCGGCAGTATCTGGGAAGTGACCTTCGCGCAATCGGCTAACTGCATTTGTTTGTTTGGTGAGTGGTTAGGGTAGGCCCTCGGCATCTCACGTGCTAAGCAGTGCCCTGCCCCTGACACACACCAGCCCACAGTCCTGTATTTAAATTTTTAAAAATTTTGTATGTGTTCTTTGTATGTGTATCTGTGCACCACACATGTGCTTGGTGCCCAGGGAGACCGGAAGATGACATCAGATCCCCTGGGACTACGGTTACAGATGGTTGTGAGTCTCCATGTGGTGTCCGTAGCAGAACCCTGGTCCTCTGGAAGAACAGCCATCGTAACCATTCAGCCATCTTTCCAGTCCAGCGCTGTGGTTATTGGAATCATTTCTTTTTCACACAGTTCCAGAGAGTAAGACAGGAAAGGAGAATCCACGAATCCACTTACCTGAGGACTCACGGTATACAGTGTGAAAACAACCCCTGAAACCAGAGTCGGGCTTCCTCACGAGGGGAAAGCTGACCTCTTTCTGGATGGGGTAACGGGCAATCAGAGCCGCGGCTTCGCTAGACAGCTGACCACCCCAAGGCTACAAGGAAACTGACTCTGAACTGGATCTGGCTCCATTTCAGTCCTTCAGTACTGGTATGGACAGAGGATAGCCTTTATTAGATGGCTGTACACCAAGGTCATGGGACACAGGATCAGCTCTCAGTCTAGTCAGACGGAGAAGATTCATGGAGCCAGAGGGGACAGACAGTTCATCTACTCAGGTGGAAGGCAAGAGAAACAGACTGGCTACATGATGGAGGAGTCCACAGTTTACACAATTTTAACTACTTTTTGAGGATACATTGTTTGTTTCAAAAGCCCACCCTCACCAGGCATGATAGTGCAAGTCTTTAATCCCAGCTCTAGGGAGACAGAGGCAGGTGGATCTCTGTGAGTTCCAGGACAGCCAGAGCTATGTAGATATTATCTCAACAACACCTCCCCTCCCCGGGGGAAACAAAACAAAACAAAACCCATGCTCATTGACCTCCTTCTGCCTGCTGACCTACCTCCTAAAATTCCTCTACAGCCTTTCAAAACATCACCCCCACGGAGTAAACAATGCTCCAGAGGGTGAGCCTGAAGAGGCTTTCAGATCCAAACTCTACAGACTTTAAAAATTAACTCGGTAGTTAAGCAAGTGACATTAATTCACCCAAACATGGGGTGTGGAAAGATAAAAGATGAAGCGGCTGATAAACCACCACCTAGTCACCTGTCCTGGCTCTGTGCAATAGCTGTATATTTTGGGGTGTATATGGAAATGCAAAGCAAAAAGAAGACAACTAAATGTACACTCTCTTGATTTTATATTTATATATATCACATAAATAATAAAGTGGCCAAAGAGTGTTGGGGTGACTCTTACTGGGCCAAGGCTGTACTTGGGCCAGTCTGAGTTTCAGCTGCCAATCAAGTATGTCCAAATCCAGATCTCAAAGGAAACTAGGCCGATTCGTAAGAGTGGGAAAAGAGAAAGTGTGCAGAGTGTGTGTACCAAAGACTTATTATTTGGTTATTGGGAAACAGGTCAGATATAGGAGGACACTGGCCTTTAGTCCCAGAACTCCGTAGGCTGATGCAGGAGGAGCACAAATTTGAGGCTAGCCTAGACTACATAATGAGTTCTGGACCAGCTTTGGCTATATATAAAAACTGTTTCAACAACGACCCCCCCACCATGGCATGTATTGATGGGATCATAAAGTTTTAGTTACTTATTTGTGTGTGTGCAATGTGTACCATGGTGTGTGTGTGTGTGTGTGTGTGTGTGTGTGTCTGTGTGTGTGTGTGTGTGTGTGTGTGTGTGTCTGTGTGTGTGTGTGTGTGTGTGTGTGTCTGTGTGTGTGTGTGTGTGTGTGTGTGTGTGTGTCTGTGTGTGTGTGTGTGTGTGTGCACTGTAGGCTAGAGGACAAGCATGGGGGTTGGCTCTTTGCTTCCATTGACCACTTGGGTTCCAGGGATCTACCTCAGGTCATCAGGCTTGATGGCAGCAAGGACGTTTACTGCTGAGCTATAGTCATAGTCCCATAATGCCCCTAACGAAGCGCACTTGGGGTTGGGAGGACCAAAGGGAATCCTTGTCAGTCTGCTAACTTCATGGCGCCCCACACATAACATGTTTAACACGTTTGTTTTTTAAAGAATTTCCCCCCCCCCACCAGGTACATTAACAATTATAAAAATGTTGAAAGGCAGCAGAAAAACATACTGAAAAACTCCGTCTGAGACATGATCCCGCATTCCAATAATGACCAGGATTTTTAAATGAACCTCGACGTCCCTCTGGCTTGGGGTCCAAGGCCGTCTGCACAAGAATGACTGAAGCGGTCAAGGGATGGAGAGACATTTCCTCACATAGAAACATGTGTGCGGTGTTCCAGAACTTGCTGCCGAGTCCCAGTGGGCTGGGGTCAGTCAGCTCAGAGGGTGTGGGACCACGACAGGACTAAGGTGAACGCTTAGCCGGAGAGTAATGTTTGGATAGACTTTCTATGAGCCACCTTTGCCTCCCTTGCAGATGAGTTCTGGGAATGGATGTCCTGACTGGAAGGTGCCCCCGCCTTGAATGCATGTCTTCCAGTACCGATAAATCAGGTAACACAGCAGCAAACCCAACAAAGCCCGTCCAGTTGGTAAGCTGGGAGAGTACGGAACACTTGATGAGAAGGGAGTAGCCCTTTAATTACTGCTGTGTTCGGGTGTTCTGGGGTAGACAGTCTCTGTTTAGCGTCTCTGTGTAGAGGGCCGACTTCAGCTATGGCCAAAGCTCCTTCCACAATAGCCACTGGGATTTTGGAACAGTAACTCTACATTTTCAAGACAAAGATGGAAAAAACCTTGGACATATGTAGAGAGAAGAGATGGTTCACAGAAAAAAGGACACATGAGGATCACCAACTATTCTACTAAGGACTCAGAGTTAGGGACAATAATTGTATCATCATCATCATCATCATCATCATCATCACTATTATTATTTGGGGGAGGGGTCAGGCATGGTGGTGCATGCCTTTAATCCTAGCACTTGAAAGGCAGAGGCAGGTGGAAATTCTGTGAGTTCAGGCCAGCCTGTTCTACATATTGAGTCCAGAATGACCAGAGCTGCCTGTCTTAAATAATAATAATAGTAATAATAATAACTTTAAAAATAAAAGTTAATGTATTTGGGTGATTTGCCTAGATATCTGTCTGTCCACCACATGTATCCCTGGTGCCTGTTTGAGGCCAAATGAAGATGTCAGGTCCCCTGGAACTGGAGTTACAGATGGTTGTGACCCACCATGTGGGTGCTAGGAACTGATCCCTGGTCCTCTAGTAGCGCAGCAAATACTCTTAACCACTGAGCCATCTCTCCATATTTGAAAGGATAAAGCCAAATGGTACTGAGATTATTCCTGCCTTTTCCCGGGTGGCAGGGAGTTATTATAGGGTCTTCTGTATCTCAGCCTACCCTCTCCATTCTCCTGCTTGCGCCTGCTTCAAGTGTTGGGATTTTAGTGTGCACACCACGCCTGGTTTGTGTGGTGTTCTCAGCTCAAACCCAAGGCTGCGTGCATGCTACCAACCGAGCAGCATCCCCAGCCGCTACTGCTTTTGGAACCTGACAACGCCAAACACGAGTCCTCAAATTTGAGCGGCACTGCTCTGTAAGACATCTGGCCACAGGCGATGATTGGTCCAGATGGACAGGATTTGTTGTTAGTGACTGAGAAGGATGCCAGTGACATGAAAGCGTCTTTTGACAAAGCTTTTGAAACCAAACCACAAAACAACAGCTTCTCCTTTGCCAAAAGCGCTCTAAGCCTCTTTTCAGGAGGCAGCCCCAGAGTCGCGACCTCGGGAAGCGAGTGGGACCACAAGGCACTGTAATGAGCAGAAACAGGAGCAGGGTCTCGTGGGCCTGGGGCGGCAATGAGACCCGCCGGCAGCTGCGTGACGGACCAGGGCTATGCACACGCTTCACCTAGTCCAGCAACCTGGGAACAGGTAATTCCACCCAGGCTCTTGATGATCGGTAGTCCAGTCCCCTGTTTCTGTGGGGCCACTTCAATTTCTTCATTACTGGTCCGTCAGCTGACAGGGAGATGGATTTAAGTGTGGCCTCTGTTTCCTCGTCAGTCAACATACGTTGAAGATCCTTCTTCCTGCAAAATCCAGTGCTACACACCGTTACCTCAGGCGTAGAACTCTTTTCTTTTCTTTTCCTGCAGAATCATCAAATGGCAGAAGGCTACAGCTTTAAGCCACCAAGTATCAGGGTCTTACATTTCCTAGCCACAAATGGGCAAATCCCCTGACGTTTCCAGTTCTTGGTGCTTCTGGGAGCCTTCCGGGTGTGATGTCTCTCCCCGGCCTCTGCCAGCACTTGAGTGTGAGTGCCCTGCAAGGCCAGTCACCCCTCACCCACCGCCGCGTCGTGCTGGTTGGGCATCCAGGGTGGCTCACTCGAGTGGCAGGTGACCAACAGCTGCGTTTTCTGGTTGCTCAGCGGTGAGGACCCCTGTACTTCCCTGTGCGATTGTGTCTCCGCGTGGCTCGAGCTCCCCAGAGATCGGTAAATAGGAACGTGTAGATGTAACCAACCGTCTTATTAAATAAGAAACACAGAAACAATGTAAAAGAGAAAGCCGAGAGGTCAGAGCTCAGAGCTAAAATCTCACCCTTCCTCCTGCTGTCCCAGCTTCGCGAAAAGAGACCTACCTCCTGTCGGTTCGTATTTTTAAAGTATGTTGTTCTGCCTTCTCATTGGTTGTAAACCCAAACACATGACTGCCTCGTCACTGTCTGAATGTACAGCCCCCTAGGTCTTAAAGGCATATGTCTCCAATGCTGGCTGTATCCCTGAACGCACAGAGATCTTATGGGATTAAAGGCGTGTGCTGCCACCGCCACACTCTTGCTATGGCTCTAATAGCTCTGACCCTGAACACACAGATATCTATGGGATTAAAGGCGTGTGCCACCACCGCCACACTCTTGCTATGGCTCTAATAGCTCTGACCCCCAGACAACTTTATTTATTAACATACAATCAAATTAATATTTCAGTACAAATCAAAATAATATTTCAATACAATTAGATTACCACCACATTTCCCCTTTTCTATTTTAATAAAAAGAAAAAAAGCAAAAGGTTATGACTAACAAAAGAAAAACTATATACAAAAGTACAATAACTATATACAATATATACAAGTAATAAATACCTAAACAGGTATTTGACAAATCAGAGAAAATAATTCCATTATCTATCCTATTTTGGTAAATCCAAGATGTATCTAATGTACTTTCTATCCTAATTAATTTTCAACTATAACTAACTAATCTTCAACCATAACTAACTAATCTTCAACTCCCTCAGAGACCCAAGAAGGGAATAATAGTAGCTAACAAAAATAAAAACAGGAAGTGCATGCAAGCAACTTCCAAAAAATTTTGTGAGTTGACAGAAACAGCCAGCTGCCTGGGCAGTCACCTGAGGTTTCTCCGCAGTGTTGGGGCATCATCTTCAGCCTATAGGCTTAGTGTATCTGACAGACTCATTTGTGAAGTAGGATGTACACAAGGTCAACAGTTCAACCTCACATTGGGTGAGAGCAGTCCACGTACCAGAAACACCTGAATTCCACTAGTGTCCTGTCATGATTCAGGATTTTAAATTCTGGAAATTGTTGACAGTTTTTTAATTCAGCTGTCCATTCTTCTTGGCTGTGTATATATGGCTTCATCTCAGCATCCCCTTCTTCTCCACATCCCTCTATTAAATGCCAGTCTACTTTTGAGAGGCATGAGCTTTCAGCTGCTGTTCCATTGTACAACAGAATCCATCGGCCCTCTGCCTGTTAAGCTGCCTTCGAAGAAAAGGGCACCGTACCTTTTCCGGATGCGAAGGCCACTTCAGGGATGGGGCCATATTGTCCTGGCCTCAGAAGATGCCTTTTGATAAAGCCATAACCACACTTGTTTTGGCAAGAATCAGTAGTCCCTTGTTTCGTGATCTGTCTGTCCATTTTGTCCTGTTGATTCGAGGATACTTTGTTGTCCAGTGGCTAACTTTTGCCAGAATGAAAGTTGACTCCATATGCAGTTTCTTCAATGCCCATATTTTCTCTAAAGTAGATTGGTACTGCCAGGAGCTGACATGTCTCAAAAAAGAAAAATTTTCTAAGTTATTAAAACATTTTAAATGCCATATTCTGTAGATCTCTGAAGGGTTTGAAGATGACCTGTCTAAAACATCTCTGCTCAATTTTTAAAACATATCTAATATGACTACAAGTTCTATTGTAATGTCTAACTACTAACTTTCATTTCTTTATATCCTAATAGTTGATAATAATAGCATTCAAGGATCAGAAATTTGCATTACATTGTTAAATGGATGGAATAAATACAATTAGAAATATACATATAGCATTTTCTAACAATATCAGTTTCAAATTTGTGTACAATATAAAACAATTCAATCCAATGTAAAGTATTTAAAACTAGTAATTGTCTTTCTCTTTTCTTTCTTTTTTTTTTCTTTCTTTCCTTCTTTCTTTCTTTCTTTCTTTCTTTCTTTCTTTTTTTTTTTTTTTTTTTTTTAAACAAGAACCTTAAATCTAATCTCCTTTGCTTAGCCTTTTTCCTAACCCTTGACAATAACTTGTAACCAACCCCCCTAAATACTGAAAATTATCCCAGACCCAGAACCCATTAAAAAGACCAAAAAACCACCTGCCCCACACCACCTCTTTGGGAATGTGGGCGTCGTATTCTTAAAATTGCTTCCTGCTGGGTATGGGCGAAGTTTTCTTTATCCTGAAAGAAAAATTTTAGGTTAATTGTCAAATTCTAGGAGAGGTAACTATATCCTTCATTATCCAGTCTGTGTATAATGCCAAAGTTTAGGGTTTATCTCAAGTCCTTATTCAAGTAGTCTTTGAGACTGGATCATCTCAGCTAGTCATCTCAAATTTGCTCTGAGCACCTTGTAGTTCAAAGCTGATCTGTGGATGATGTTTGTCAGCTTAATGATATTATTATTGTCCACGTGGAATTGTTGTTGTTGTGGGGCCCCATCTTCTTTCTGGAGACTTCAGTTGATGTTAGGCCTGGCCATGATTTCCTGCAGAAAACTGATAAGAGACTCGAACACAAAAACATATATATGCAGCTAGCCTTTTTTCTAGAATTAGTTAGTACTCTATGTGACCATTCATATCTTAACAAAGTTTAAAATGTATATATATATATATTAATCTTGTAAATTTTGATATAAAATTTATACTTTGAGAAAAGTTTAAAGAATCAGAATAGAATCAAAGAGTTGAGATTAGTAATAGAATAGTCCCTTAATTAATTTTGCTTTTGTCCTGTACCATAGCAGAAATGGCTCTTATTCTGGCATGATACAGGGAGTTTGCATTTTCCTTTTAACAACATGCTTGATTTTAAAGAAGGAGAGAGCCATTCTCCAACTCCAAAGTCAGCTTTAAATTTTAATTGAACTGGGACTGTTAGAAGACCAATAGTGTTAAATCTTTAGAGAAAAGCAGAAACAAACATTTAGGAAGACATAAAATTTTTTTAGATAATATATACCCATACACCGTTTCACTCTGTTTCTTGGGATAGATGATTTGTCCCTTTTCTTCAGTTGTCTCATTTGTCCAGTGTTCTTCAGATTCCTTAACCTTCATTCTCCTAAAAGACAAAAACAAAAACCTTTCCCCAAGACTAATTTTGGGGATGTTCCTTTTTGGCAAGTTATTATCTGATGAAATGAAAAGGCATGTTTTATTGATACAAGTTAGTTTAAATTGGATGTTCATGCTGGTTGATGAACTATCACCTCCTCTAATTAAGAGGTCTCTCTTGTTCAAATCGAACCTTTATCAATTTTGATGGTACCCACAGCTTATCTTCTCCTGTAGAAACAAAAGCAAAACCACGTCCCCAATGTAATACATACCCTGGTTTCCATTCTGAGGTCAGCACATCCTTAAAGTATATAGGCTGATTTAATTCTGTAGTTTTTTCTATTATCCAATGTCTCTCTGCAGCTGTTGTTCCTTTCTCATTGGCATTCAGAAAATTCAAAGTTAGAAGAGCATTATGCAGTCTATTTCTGGGGGTTTTTGTTACCCATTTCTGTTTATTTAGCATATCCTTTAGAGTTCTGTTTGATCTTTCTATAACTGCTTGACCTGTAGGATTATGTGGTATGCCTGTAATATGCTTTATATTGTAATAAGCAAAAAACTGTTTCATTTTAACAGAGACATATGATGGAGCATTGTCAGTTTTGATTTGCGCAGGTATACCCATGATGGCCATAACTTCTAGCAAATGAGTGATTACAGAATCAGCTTTTTCAGAACTCAAAGCAGTTGCCCATTGAAATCCTGAATAAGTATCGATAGTGTGGTGTACATATTTCAATTTTCCAAATTCTGCAAAGTGAAACACGTCCATCTGCCAGATTTCATTTCTCTGAGTACCCTTTGGGTTACATCCTGCTGGTAATGGCGTCTGATTGTAGAAGGAACAAGTAGGACATTTCTTTATTATTTCTTTGGCTTGTTGCCAGGTTATGGAAAAATCCTTTTTTAAACCTTTACTATTAACGTGATGTTTTTTATGAAATTCTGAGGCCTCCAGCACATTTCCTATCAATAATTTATCAATCTCTTCATTGCCTTGTGCTAGAGGGCCTGGCAGACCAGTATGGGATCGAATGTGAGTTATATATAAAGGATGATTCCTTTTCCTGATTGTATCTTGTAATTGAATAAATAGTGAAGTTAATTCTGAAGCATCAGGGATAAATTCTGCAGTCTCAATATGTAACACCACTCTTTCAGCATACTGAGAGTCAGTTACTATGTTGAGAGGTTCTGAAAAATCCATTAATACCAACAGAATAGCATACAATTCTGATTTTTGCACTGAATTATACGGACTTTGAACCACTTTACTTAAATTTTCTGATTTGTAACCTGCCTTTCCTTCTTTGTTGGCATCTGTATAAAATGTACGAACTCCAGATATGGGTTTTTGCCGTACAATTCGAGGCAAGATCCATTCAGCTCTCTTTATAAGATCAATTCTATTGCTTTTGGGATATTTGCTGTTAATTTCTCCCAAAAAATTACTGCAAGCTCTTTGCCAAGGTTCACTTTCTGTCCATAATTTTTCAATGTCCTCCTTAGTTAATGGTACGACAATTTCTGCTGGGTCTATGCCTGCTAATTGACGAAGTCTCAATTTTCCTTTGTAAATCAAGTCAGAGATTTTTTCCACATAAGTTTTTAATTTTTTATTTGGTTTATTTGGTAAAAATATCCATTCCAATATAATATCTTCCCTCTGCATTAATATTCCAGTAGGAGAACGCCTAGAAGGTAAGATAACCAAAATGCAATCCAGCTTTGGATCAATACGATTCACGTGTCCTTCATGCACTTTCTTTTCTACCAATGCTAATTCTTTCTCAGCTTCAGGTGATAATTCTCTTGGACTATTTAAGTCCTTGTCACCTTCTAAGGTTTTGAACAAATTAGTCAGTTCATCATTTTTTACCCCAACAATAGTTCGTAGATGAGAAATATCTCCAAATAATCTTTGAAAGTCATTAAGAGTCTGTAGTCTATCTCTCCGAATTTGCACCTTTTGGGGTCTAATTTTTTGTAGCTCTATTTTATATCCTAAATAATTAATAGAATCTCCTCTTTGTATCTTTTCAGGAGCAATTTGTAATCCCCAGCGAGGCAAAATTTTCTTTACTTCTTCAAACATTATTTCTAAAGTATCTGCATTTGAGTCAGCTAGTAAAATATCGTCCATATAATGATAAATTATAGATTTAGGAAATTTTTTACGTATCACTTCCAATGGCTGTTGTACAAAATATTGGCACAGAGTTGGGCTATTCAACATTCCCTGTGGGAGGACCCTCCATTGAAATCTTTTAACCGGTTGAGAATTATTATAAGTAGGCACTGTAAAAGCAAATCTTTCTCTGTCTTTTTCTTGTAAGGGTATTGAAAAGAAACAGTCTTTTAAATCAATAACTATGAGAGGCCATCCTTTTGGTAACAGAGTAGGCAAAGGCATCCCAGATTGTAGAGAACCCATTGGCTGAATTACTTTGTTAATTGCCCTAAGGTCTGTTACCATTCTCCATTTACCAGATTTCTTTTTAATAACAAATACAGGAGAATTCCAAGGGCTGGTTGATTCTTCAATATGCTGAGCATTTAACTGTTCTTCTACCAGCTCTTCTAAAGCCTGGAGTTTCTCTGTTGTTAAAGGCCATTGCTGGACCCATACAGGCTTGTCTGTTAACCATTTTAAAGGTAGAGCTGTTGGTGTCTTTGGAAGATCATCAGTTATTGTGCCCTGTTCTTGTATAATATGGATGGCTGGTGACCACTCATTAGAACAATATCTTCTAATATTTCTCTCAGTAACATGTGCTAGTTTATGATTTGTTTCTGAGATTGGAGGGATGTTAATCTGAGTATTCCATTGTTGCAACAAGTCTCGACCCCACAGGTTCATAGTTATGTTAGCCACATATGGTTTTAATTTTCCTCTCTGTCCTTCTGGACCTATACATTCGAGCCATCTTGCACTCTGTTTCACCTGAGATAATGTCCCAATTCCTAACAGTTGAACGTTTACCTCCTGAAGAGGCCAAGTTGGATGCCAAAATTCTGGTGCAATTATGGTAACGTCCGCACCTGTGTCTACCAGACCAGACAACAAAACACCATTTATTTTTATTGTTAATTTTGGTCTTTGTTCATTAATAGAAGTTTGCCAAAAAATTTTCTTTATGTTTTCTCCTGAATTTTCTATTCTCTCTGTTTCATCATTCTGACCAGCATGATTTATTCCAATAGGCATTTGGTTATTTAATCGCTCTCCAGAGCAGGCATTTCCTCTATGGCTGCCGGAAAGGTTTGAACTGGATTTGCACTGGGGGCCTGCCTGAGGCCCCTCTGGGAGTTTCCCGAAGACTGAGGCAAAGGATTACCCTGTCTGTCCTTTGTTGATCTACATTCGTTGGTCCAGTGTTTTCCCTTACCACACCTTCTGCATACTCCAGAAGGAAGGGGCATTCTGTTGCCATTGTTCCTTGAAGAAACATTGTTTCTGGAAATGACCTGTCTACAGTCCCTTTTCAAATGTCCTTGCTTTCCACATCCAAAACATCTAACACTCCTCAAACCTTTTGAAATTACTTCTCCTACCCATGTATCATCATGCTCATCAGCTTCAACATTAATTGTTTCTCTAATCCAATCTTCCATAGGTGCAGATCTTGCCCTTAATGGCCTGATTATTCTTTTGCATGCTGTATTCGAATTCTCAAAGGCCAAAGATTCAATTATTGCCTTACCAGCTTCTGAATCCGAGACCGTTCTCTTTACTGCTGAAGCCAGTCTTTGTAAAAAATCTGTAAAAGACTCTTTTGGGCCTTGCTTCACCTTTGTAAATGACTCAGATTTTTTTCCTGGTTCCTCAACTTTGTCCCATGCATTCAAGGCTGCCGTTCGACATAAAATTAGGGTTTGGACATCATATAAACATTGTGCTTGTGCTGAAGCATATTGGCCTTCGCCCATAAGCTGATCCTGGCAAACTTGTACTCCTTTATCCCTCCACTGTTTTTCTATGTTTTTAGCCTCCTCCTTAAACCAAGTCAGAAATTGAAGTCTCTGGCTGGGTTCCAGAACACCTTGTGCGAGGTCCCGCCAGTCCTGTGGTACTATCCTATTATATGTTGACCAAGTGTTTAACATTTGCTTTACATATGGGGAATGCATGCCATAAGATACTATTGCCTCCTTAAACCTTTTTAAATCCAACATTTCAATTGGAGCCCAAGTATTTTGTGTAGCCATTTGATCAGGCATCTGCTGTACTGTTACAGGATAAATTAAGGGTGACTGTGTGAAAACAGGCTTTCTTTCTGCAACCTTATGATCCCGACTTGAAACAACTTCACTGTTAATTTCTTCTGTCTGAATTTTTACAGGTTTAACAAGTTCTTCTAACGCTGTTATCCTGGCACTTAAATGGACTATCTTTTTAAATATTAAAATGTGGATTATTATAGTGATGAGGTGCATAATTCCACCAATACTAATATTATATAGTTGTTCCATTGCCAGACTGCCTAAAATTTCGAACAAAAACCAATTTTCTTCCAATGCACACATAAAACCCATTTGTTTTTTAATGTGGAAAAAAAATTCTCTTTTAGATAGTTTCCTTTAAAATATCTGATATATTATGACTTACCAAATCTGCGTAGAACAGTAGAAATCCGAGGGGATTTTCAAAGCAGCCACCTAGTGTCCCAGGTGTAAATCGAGAGAGAGAGAGAGAGAGAGAGAGAGAGAGAGAGAGAGAGAGAGAGAGAGAGAGAAAAGAGAGAACGCACAAGAAAGCGTAGCCGGCTAAAGCTTAAATGCAGCCACGTGTTCCCTCTTGTGCCGAGTCAAGGCTTGGGTCTGGCTTCCTTAAGCTCCAACCACGTGCGTTGGCTTTACAGGCAGGGCAGGTCTGAGTTGTTTGTAGCACCGGCTTTAGGCAAGCTGCTCACAGACCTAGGCCCGGGCTAGAAGTTGCTACCCGGACTAGGACGCCAGCAGCTTGGACTAACAAGCCGATCGCCGCCGGCCGCCGTGTGCCGCCGCTGCCGCCGCCGCCGCCGCCGCCGCCGCGGGCCGCCTGCCGCCCTTGCGGGAAAGCGGACCTGCCGCCAAGCCAAGCAGTTTTTAATGGATTCTTGTCACGTTGGGCGCCAGATGTAGATGTAACCAACCGTCTTATTAAATAAGAAACACAGAAACAATGTAAAAGAGAAAGCCGAGAGGTCAGAGCTCAGAGCTAAAATCTCACCCTTCCTCCTGCTGTCCCAGCTTCGCGAAAAGAGACCTACCTCCTGTCGGTTCGTATTTTTAAAGTATGTTGTTCTGCCTTCTCATTGGTTGTAAACCCAAACACATGACTGCCTCGTCACTGTCTGAATGTACAGCCCCCTAGGTCTTAAAGGCATATGTCTCCAATGCTGGCTGTATCCCTGAACGCACAGAGATCTTATGGGATTAAAGGCGTGTGCTGCCACCGCCACACTCTTGCTATGGCTCTAATAGCTCTGACCCTGAACACACAGATATCTATGGGATTAAAGGCGTGTGCCACCACCGCCACACTCTTGCTATGGCTCTAATAGCTCTGACCCCCAGACAACTTTATTTATTAACATACAATCAAATTAATATTTCAGTACAAATCAAAATAATATTTCAATACAATTAGATTACCACCACAGGAACGAGCCGATTCTGGTTCTCTCCTCAAGCCTGACTTTGTCCTGTTGGCTGTGAGCACAAGGCCTGTTTACACAAGACACCGAGCTTCCAGAATGCTCACTTCTCTTGTGTTTCTCACTTTTGTTCTTCTTGACCCTGTGGGTTTATGCCTTCTAAAATTTTGTTTTTTATTTTTTTTATTTACTTCATGTGTAAGGGTGTTTTGCCTGCATGTATGTATGGGTACCACATCTGTCCCTGGTACCTGTGGAGACCAGAAGAGGCTATTGGGTCTCCTGGGACCAGAGTTACAGACAGTTGTGAGCTGCCATATGGGTGTTACGAATCCAACCCAGATTCTCTGGAAGAGCAGCCCGCGCTCTTAACCACTGAGTCATCTCTCTGGCTCTTGGTTTATGTCTTAAAAAATCCTTTTGTTATAATTTGGGGGCGGGGGGGTTGAAAGTCAATTTTATCTGTTTAATCTGCTTGTGTAATTTGAAGTTTCTCCTTCCCTCTTTTCTCCATGTTCTCACCCCCGACAGGGTCTCACTGTGTAGCTCTCGCTGGCCTGGAACTCATATAGATCAGATGGACTTGAACTCACAGCAATCCTCCTGCCTCTGCCTCCCAAGTGCTAGGACCAAAGGCTTGCTCCACCACACATAGTCTGTCTTCTGCATTCTCAACCTATTCACAGAATATTCTCCTCCTAGACCCTGTAAAGCCCAGAACTGGGGGCCTAGGGTCAGCCTCCTTGCTCTTTGAGGGGCTTATGGTTCATTTCTCCCATGAGGCCCCCATCCCTGGAGTCTGCCAGTACTCCTTCAGTAACGAGGACATCTCTATATCAGTGTCTGGGCTTTGCAGTCCAGTGGCCTCAGCGTCGAAACAACCACCTCAGCCATCATTTTGGCCTTCTTCTCCACCTCCGGGGGGGCATGCCACCGCCCCTCAGCCACAGGCCAAACCCTGACTGAGTCACCTCCCAGAGTGACAACCCTGAAGTCACCATTGCAGACTGGCCATTCATCACCACCTGAGGAAGGGCTCCCCTCTCTCGTGGGGCTGATCCTGAGACCTGAGCGGTACCTCTTACCCCGTCACACGAACCCCTGAATGGGTTTTGTGTCTTGTCCTCCCTCTGCTTTCAGCCTGCTCTCTGAGGACTGTGCAGTGCCCTTCAGCTCAGCCCAGCAGACAGAGCTGGGTTTTGTTGTGGACCTCTCAGTTCTTGCCATCTGAGTCACATCCTATGTAGCCCAGGCTAGTCCACCACATCACCTGGTGGCAGAGGCAGGTTTCAGGGTGGACGCTCGACCAAAGATAGATCAATTTCTCTTGTGGTGACTCATGAATGCAGCTCCAGTGCATGGATGGAAGGCTGGTGCAAGATTACAGAGCTTTCTACGGATGCATTCTTCATCAAAAGCTGAGTTTTCAGACTTTCGTTGAAGCCTTTAGGTGAGTAGGGCTGTTTTCAGTTTGGAAGGCTGGGAGGCCAGAACTTCTGCCACTCTGAAAGGGGAGCCTCTTTGCAGGCTGCCTTACCAACCTGCCAGGCAACGGTGGTACAGCTGTTATGGGGGTAACCACCTGTGTGCTGAAGGCCTCCTCCCCCCACCCCGCCGCCCCGTGTTACTGAATATTTGTACACTGTGTGAAGATGTATTGCTGTGATTGGTGTAATAAAAAGCTGTATGACCAATAGCTAGGCAGGAGAGATAGGTGGGACTTCCAGGCAGAGAGAGGAAGAGGAGAGGCCATCAGACATGGAATGTGTTGGACATACAAAATGGGAGAGAGGTAAAAGCCACATGGTAGAACACAGGTTAATAAAAATATGAATTAGTTTAAGTGATAAGAGCTTGTAGGCCAAGCTTTCGTAATTAAAATAAGTCTCCGCCGCGTCATTATTTGTGGGCTGGTGGTCCAAAGAGAGTCGGACAAGAAAGCTTGCTGTACCACAGGAGGGCGTTTATACTTGGTGCTGTGGACCTGTTTCGAGGCCCACAGCTGGGGAGGTCCTAGGTCCTAGGGGTGAACACACTGCTTCTGTTTTGCTAAATGGACATCTTGTCAGACTATCTCCTAAATGTCCGTGTTTATACTCACAGACCAGTGCTGCTGCTCTTGGCCCTGCCGGAGAAGGTTCTGTTTTCAGTGAATGGTGACTAATTCAGAGACTCCCATGGCTGGTCAAAGTGCTGAGAGTATGTGACTCCTGAGGGCTTGATTCGGACAGGACATCAGACCATGCCTGACAAGGCTCAGAGAGCCTCACAGGAGAGGGAGGAGGGAAGAGCCGGAGGGTGGGGAGGAAGGCGGCTACGCGCTTGTTCTGGGCATGAGCGAGTCATTGCACTCACGAACTCACAATTGCCCACGGGCTGCACAAGACCTGCCCTGCCAGCATTCGGTCATGGTGGGGAGGAGGCTTCCGGAGGGTTGTTGGCAGCTAATGGCTGCTGGGAGGAAGGGAGCCGTCGTCTTGGCTGGAGAAGGTACTAGTGGGTTATCTGTGCTCACGCAGGCAGCCCTGGTTAAACTCAGCGGGTCACAGAACAAAATTAAACTAGAAGAGATAA
The DNA here is from genome assembly GCF_049852395.1 of Peromyscus maniculatus bairdii. Taxonomy (NCBI): domain Eukaryota; kingdom Metazoa; phylum Chordata; class Mammalia; order Rodentia; family Cricetidae; genus Peromyscus; species Peromyscus maniculatus. The sequence goes on along the minus strand of NC_134859.1, from coordinate 53,894,992 downwards.
GGACGGGGGGTGGGGGGTTGGGGGGTGGGGGGTGGGGGATGGGGGGTGAAGGGGTGAAGGGGTGGGGGGCTAGGGGGTGATGGGGGGGGCTGAGAGAGTGGGTGTGCCTGACCAGAATGTATTACATACCTGTATGAAGTTGTCAAAACATAAATTTTAAGGAGAAAAGAAAGGCAGTCCTTGTGGTCAACAAAGCCAGCCACAGGGAAACCTAATGACCATGGAGTTGTCTACTTGGAACCAGACCCACAGCTCAGGTTCCCTGCCTTACCCAGGATGTTCTTGTGGCCTCACTAAACCCCGCTGTCCAGAAAGTCACGCCCTAAACTGGCCCAAGAAGGACACAAAGCAACAATTCTCTGAAAACAAAACTCCCTCACAAAAGCAAAAGCAAAAACAAAAAACACACACACAAAAAAAAAAAAAAAAAAAAAAAGGAAAAAGAAAAAAACTTCAAAAACATGGTCTACAGCGCCCCCTGGTGGATAACATTTTTCAGCTCTTTGGCCTTTATTTCACTCTGCCGGGGCCCAGTATTCTGCATACAGTATACTCATCAGCGCATCTAGGTCAATTTAAAACATCTCTCCTAATTCAAAAAGCATGTAATTGTTGCTACTTAGAATCCTGATCACAGAAAATTCCCACAGCCCTTTGTAGCCCGGAAGTACAATCCCAAAGAAAGCATGTCTCCAAATTGTGCAGTTAATTTAGAACGAGCTAGAACATCAGGAATCAATTGTCATAACTATCAAAAAAAGAGAAAAATATGACGGAAGAGCAATGGCACTAAAAAGTGTAAGGCAGCAAGTTCACCGAGTCCAGGTCTCACATCTTCCATTCTCCTCTTTTCTCCCCAAATCATTTCAAATGGAAATGAGCAAAGAGAGACAATTCGACAGCCACGAGGATGATCACTTCCAGCAAATTCAAAACTGGAGAAAATGCATCCGGAGGAAACAGGAGGAAGGGCTGTTTTCCTGTCGAGAGCCAAGCTAGCCTAGGCTGATCTCAAAGGAGGCTCGGGAGGCAGGAGGGACGGGCTCGGCAGAGCAACCGGCCTACCGTGGGCCTCAGGGTCCCGGCAGCAGAATTTCCGAGCTGTGCTGGATCCTGGGAGGCAGATCTATGATCTCACTGTCCCTCTTTCGCTAAGTCACAGAAGGAAACTTGCTGAGAAGCGTGAAGAGGCAGGTGCAGCCCTCAGCAAATCCCAGCTGCCACTCCAACCCAGTCGCTGCCACGCACCGCTCTGACCCGCTCTGAACCGCTCTGACGAGGTCTGCTCCCACAAGAGGAGCTGAGCGGGGAGAGAGCCATTCTGCCTCAGCGCGTCAGGCACAGAGCAGTGGATAAGGGAGGCCCAGGTACACACGGTCTCTACAGGTCGCTCAGGCCCAAGGTGCCCTCACCTTACTCTTGGAGATGCCCCCAGTGACCCATCCAATCCGGGTGCCTGATCTGAAAGGGCCTGGGGCTTCTGCGCTCTCATACAGCGCCTGTGCCCTACTCTGTGCTCAGGTGGTTCTGAGGGGAGATGACGGCCCCTTGCAGAAAGCTAAAGATGCTCTGTGTGCATGTTGGAGAAATGCACGCAGTCTCCAACGCATCAGCCTACACCTCCGCTCCCAAGCTCTTTAGAACCATCAATGTCCTGGGGAAAGTGGGTAAGGGCCATTGGAAAACATGCAAAGTGCCACCCACCCCCATATTAACGGCGGAAACGTGAATTGTAACAAACAGCTTATAGTACCGAATGCGTATCCACACAAGGCAGCAAAATGAATGGGATTCGGTGTATGTAACACACAACGGAGCCCTGAGAATATGCCGGGGAAACAGACCCAAGAGGACAGTGGTTCGTTCCTGTTACATGAAGTACCTAGAACAGGCAAACTCCTAGGAAGTGGAGCGGCCAGATGGTAGCGAAGAAGTAGCCTTCATTGGACAAGCACAGCTTTTCTTGGAGATGGTGAATACAGTGATGGTGGTCACACACAAAAATGTTCCTTGCTTAACTGCTACCAAACTGTAAGTTTACAAATGGTTAAAATGGAAATTTGTACGTGTATTATATATCTAAAAAACTAACAAAAACTATTTGTTGGAGAAAAAGAAGCAACTAGAGAATAAAGAATTTTTGGAAGCTTAGAATATAACGGCAAAAACGGAAAACTAAATAGGAGTAGGGAATCATGGGATGGGCTGCTTTAAAAATCAGCGTGACTCGGAAAGGCAGCCAAGGAGCTTGCTTAGAAAAAAAAATACTGAGGATGCTATTTGGATTTATAATTATTTCCATCTTTAGTCAGTTCTATTTCCAAAAATGTCTGTGGTCTCAATCGAAGAAGAAGAAGAAGAAGAAGAAGAAGAAGAAGAAGAGGAAGAAGAAGAAGAAGAAGAAGAAGAAGAAGAAGAAGAAGAAGAAGAAGAAGAAGAAGAAGAAGAAGAAATCAGGCACAAACTCAAAAGTGCAGTTTTTATTCCACAATAAAAAAAAAAAAAAGTCCTTGGGGTTGGGGATTTAGCTCAGTGGTGAGTGCCTAGGCAAGCGCAAGGCCCTGGGTTTGGTCTTCAGCTCTGGAGGGGGTAAGGAGTCCTTGGGCTGTTGAGATGGCTCCATGGGTAAAGGCACTTGTCACACAAGCCGTCTGTCACTCTGAGTTTGATCCCAAGAATGCTCATAAAGGCAGGAGAGAACTGATTCCACAACATTGTGTTGTGGAATATTATTTTAAGATGTGTTACATCTGTTTATGCTGTGGAACATTTGCTTTAATGATGTGAAGATGTGTTGCATTCTTTTATGTTGTATTTGTCTAACTCTGTGAAGCTGTGCTACTTTGCCTGTCTAAAACACCTGATGGTCTAATACAGAGCTGACCGGTCAATAGTGAGGCAGGAGAGAGGATAGATGGGGCTGGCAGGCAGAGAGAATAAATAGCAGGAGAAATCTGGGAGGAAAGAAGAGAGATCAAGGAGGGAGACAAGAAGGGGCCAGCCACACAGCCACACAGCCACACAACCAGACATGGAATAAGAAGGAAAGAAAAGACATTACAGAAATAGAGAACGGGAAAAGCCCAGAGGCAAAGTGTAGACAGTTAATAAGAGCTGTCCAGAAATAAGCCAAGCTAAGGCTGGGCATTTATAAGAAAAAAAAAGCCTCTATGTGTGATTTATTTGGGATCTGGGTGTCAGGCCCCCCAAAAGAGCAAAAACAACCAACAACACGTTGTCCTCTGACCTCCACATGTGTGGACACACACCCATTAATATAGTAGCAAATTAACAACAACAATAATAAAACATCTTTTGCACCACTTCTCAGTGTGAAGGCAAGGTGGGGACCTTAGTAGGAATGAGAGTGAGAACTAGGGGACGGAGAGGAAGAGCTTGACTTGTTTTTTTTTTTTTTTTTTTTAATTGGGAGGAGAGGTTGGGGCCAAGAGTGCAGAGGAAGCCAGAGAAGTGAGATCCCTTGGGGCTGGGTGACAGGTGGTTGTGAACCTCCTTATATGGGTGCCAGGAACCGCTCCTGTTCTATGCTAAAGAGTAAATACTGAGCCACCTCTCTAGTGTCCCCTGGACGCCTCCCATTTGTTTCAGATGTGATCTCACACTGTAGCCCAGGCTGGCCTGCAACTCACCACAACCCCTCTGCCTGAGCCTCCCAAATTCTAGAATGACAGGCATGAGCAGCCAACCATATCTAGCAAGGGCATGACTTATTTTTTTTTTTAATGAAGCAGAATTGAAGTTTATTAGAGATATTTAATATAGATGTTGCTAAAATTCCTTCCAAGAAGGAGACATAAACAATATGTCCCCCTCCTCCCAAAGTCCCAATGGCGGTCTGAGGCACGATTCCACTGAAGTTCACTCTGTGGGACCAGTGAGGTTTTTGTTTCCCTGCAGATCGTAGGTGAGAGGTTACTTACAGGGGTGCGGCGGCTCCTCCCCAACGTTCTGCTCTTGAAGAGCTTTTACCTAGCATGGGTGAGGACTTCCCCGTAGCTGCACAGATGGAGTCCCTCTTCTATCAACCCCCCCCCCACACACACACACACACATACTCTAGCCCTTTCCTGATGCCACATGCAATTAAGACCTACAACAGGTGATAGGGAGCGGCTGGCTGCCCAGCTGAGGGCCTTGTGACCCTCCCTACCCCTCTATGAGGGGGTATAAGCAGCCAAAAAGGCCAGCTGGGATAACCCTTTTGCAAGGGGGCACAGCTGGACTTCTCCAGATAGTAGTTGCTTGGCTCTGAGGGCGGTCGCTCACAATAACAGGCTTAAGCACCAAGGTTAAGGGAAAGGGGATGCTGGAGAGATGGCTGAGCAGTTAAGACCTCTGGCTGCTCTTCCAGAGGACCCAGGTTCAATTCCCAGCATATGCAAGTCCGTTCATAATTGTCTAACTCCAGTTCTGAAGGATCTCATGCCCTCTTCTGGCCTCTGTGGGTACCACGCATGTGGTGCATAGACAAACACAAGTAAAACATTAAAACATGAATACAAAAAATAAATTGTGAAGCAAATTACATTTTTTTTTAGACTAAAAAGGAGGAGAAAGAAAAAAAGAAAGGCACATTTGAGGGTAAGGGTGTGGTTTTCTGGAATAGTCTCCAAGAGCTTTACTCTTTTTTTTTATTATTATTTATTTACTTTTATTATTTTTAAGTGTGTGTGTGTGTGTGTGTGTGTGTGTGTGTGTGTGAGTTCAAGTGCCTGTGGAGTCCAGAAGAGAGTGTCAGATCTCCTGACGCTAGAGTTAAAGGTTGGGAGCCGCCAGACATGGGTGCTGGGAACCAATCTCAGGTTCTCTGCAAGAGTGGCGTGTGCTCTTAACTCCGGGAAACTAACATGCGTCACGGTGACAGAAAGTTATCACAGGGGAGAGAAAGAGGCACGAAGCCCGTGTTACTTTCCCTGCTTGGTTGGAAGTGGGGGAACCGGGGATTCTGTGTGGTGGGGGTGTCTAGATGTCAGGGCTTGTGGACACAAGCAAAGGGAGGCTTCAAACCAGGAGAAGCCAGGGGAGCTGCCATGAGATGGGGGTTAGGACAGGGACAGGGAGGGGGGAGGGGCCAGAGCTGCCACCTCAGGTCAGGGACAAGTTTGGGGTTAGCACAGTCACGCCCTACCATGCTCAGATGCTGCTCTGAAAAGTGATGGGAGATAAGGGAAGTCCCGTGGGGAAGACAAACTTAAAATGAGGACATATTTACTCCGAAGACAACATCTCTGGAGGAGGCAGGACCTCCAATAACTCTCAAGTTAATGTCCTTTCTCTCGCTGCCAAGGGGGGGGGGGGGGAGGAAAAGAGTCTCCACAGCAGGGACACGAACCGGAATCAGAAGGAAGGACTCAGCAGACAGGAAACCGAGGAACGATGCTAAGGAATGAGACCGTGAATCACGTGGTGGAGTCTTAGCTGCCGCTGCATGTATGAAAACTCAACACAATAAATGAGAGAGATTGTTTAATTTCTGGAGCTCGGGAGCCAGCGGGATGGCTCAGAGGGTAAAGACACTTGCTGCCAAGCCTGAGGACCTTAGTTCGATCCCCAGGACCCACACGTGGTGGAAGGAGGGAGAACTGACTTCCACAAGTTGTCCTCTCTCTTCCACTCCAAGCAGCCACACATATACACATATGCGAATGTAAAAATAATTTGAAAAATTCTGGAGCTACCTGGGCATGGTGACTGATGCCTATAATCCTCAGCACTCAGGTGGCTGAGGCAGGAGAATTGCACATTTGAGACTAGCCTGGGCTATGATGAATTCTAGTCCAGCCAGGGCTGCAGAGGAAGGCCTAGCCTCAAATTTTAAAAAAATAAAATAAATATTAAAAGAATAAAACAAGATGTTCTGGCTAAAATACTAGAGCTGAGACTCTCTCAACTAACCCGGGTATATTTATAGCTTATAAATTATACCTTAATAATGTTTTTTTAAAAAAAAAAGAACCTGTAGTGTGCACACTGTCTCTCCATCACTCTCAATTCTGCATGAGCTGCCTGCTTCCGGCTCCCCCTCAGCGTGACGGCCTCATGTTATCATACCGCCTGCTGAGGTTTGTGGTCTAGCCTGTGAAGCCACATAACATCTCTTCTGCTATTACCACAAGCCCTACCGAGATTCAGAGGTAGGGGACACAGACACTCACGGAGAAGTGCCCGAATCACAGTGTGGGGCATGAAGAATGCTGCAGGGCCGTCTATAGAAAAATCCAGCCTTCCACAGCCCAACTTCTGGCCACAACAATTTATATCCCTCCCACAAGAAAATTCAAGTCTCATCCCACCATGGCATCTACTTGGAGTCTAGGATTTCAGCAACCAAATCAGGCCCAGATGAAGATGAGGTTTCACACGTGCGATTCACCAACTTTTCAAAACTCGGGAGTGCCTGTTCTCAATGAAAAATGTGCTCTGGGGCTGGCAAGATGCCCGGCGGGTAGAAAAACAGCAGCAGCCGACTGCCATCCCCGGTAGGAGAGAGCCAACTCCTGCATGTTGTCCTCTGACTTCCACAGGCACGCCACGTCACCTCCTCTCCAGATAAATACATGTCTGCAATAAAATAATTTTAAGTGAGACCAGCCTCTGGGGTGGTCAAGAGCTCACTCTGAGATTTGGGTAACATCTTTACAGCCGGCCAGTATTCCTGGAATAACATCTGCATTCCCACGACCACGTGGGTATGGAAAATCAGCACAACTGAGAAAGACATGGAATCTGTCACCATAAACTTTCCCTGGTCCTCTGGCTGCCGCTGCATGAGCTGGTTCCAGGTCTTAGATGTCACCCCCAAAGGTGGAGCCTCCTTCTTCAGGCTTCTTTTTTTTTTTTTTTGGTTTTTCGAGACAGGGTTTCTCTATGTAGCTTTGCGCCTTTCCTGGAACTCGCTTCGTAGACCAGGCTGGCCTTGAACTCACAGAGATCCGCCTGCCTCTGCCTCCCGAGTGCTGGGATTAAAGGCGTGCGCCACCACCGCCCGGCCCCAGGCTTCTTAACTTTAGAACATTCAACTTTCAAATCCCATAGCTGTATTCCGGGCTGACTTCAGAGGGCGTTTCTTGTTTCTTTGTTTTCTGAGACAGGGTTTCTCTGTAGCCCTGGCTGTCTTGGAACTCACTCTGTAGACCAGGCTGGCCTTGAACTCACACAGATCCGCCTGCCTCTGCCTCCAGAGTGCTGGGATTAAAGGTGTGCTTGACCACACCTGGAAACTTTAGAGATTTCAATAACAGCTACCCCCTCCAACTACTTGAAGGGCTTATACGCTGGCCCTTTCCACCAGCCAACTTGCCATTTTAGAAAGTATACAGCAATGCTTGTTTTTGCCATTTCTTAAACTGTTTATGATATAGTTGAGAACAAACTCTCTTAAACTGGACACAATTGAGGAAAGGCTAAAAAAATATTGCCAGGTGTGATGGTGCACACGCCTTTCGTCTCAGAGCCTGGGAGGCTGAGGCAGGCAGATCTCTGTTGAATTTGAAGCCAGCTTGTTTACATAGTGAGTTCCAGACCGGCCAAGACTGCATAGTGAGGTCCTCCTAAAATGAACAAAAAAAGGCTCAGAGGTTAAGACCCCTGACTGCTCTTCTAGAGGACCCAGGTTTGATTCCCAGCACCCACAAGGCGATTGCTCATAACTCCAGCTTCTGGGGATCCAGTGCTCTATTCTGGTTTCCAGGGGCACCGGCACACATTGTAAACACACACCTACAGACACACATAATCATAGACAAATAAAAAACACAGTAGCGTTCTAGTTTCATTGTTGTGATACAACACTCCAACTATGGGAATGTAGGGAGACAAGGTTTGTTTGGCTTCCATTTCCCATCATTGAGGGAAGCCAGGCAAGAACCATAGAAGAAGGCTGTTTGCTAGCCTGCTGGCTCCATCTCTGGAATATGCTTACCTAGTGTTCTTATACAGCCCAGGACCACTTACCCAGGCAACGGCACTGTCCATAGTCGGCTGGACCTTCCAACATAATTAAGACAATCAAGAAGTCAAGAGCTGGGTGGTAGTGGTGGTGGCGGCAGCGGCGGCGGTGCATGCCTTTAATCCCAGCACTTGGGAGGCAGAGCCAGGCAGATCTCTGTGAGTTCAAGGCCAGCCTGGTCTACAGAGCGAGTTCCAGGAAAGGCGCAAAGCTACACAGAGAAACCTTGTCTCAGAAAAAAAAAAAGAAAGAAAGAAAGAAAGAAAGAAAGAAAGAAAGAAAGAAAGAAAGAAAGAAAGAAAGAAAGAAAGAAAGAAAGAAAAGAGAAGGAAAAAAAAGAAGTCAAGATAATCTCTCACAAAAAAAAGATAATTATTCATGGGGTGGTGGTGGTGGTGGCACATGATTTTAATCCCAGCACTTGGAGGCAGAGCCAGGTAGATCTCTGTGAGTTCGAGGACAGCCTGGGCTACAGAATGAGTTCCAGGACAGCCAGGGCTGCGCAGAGAAACCCTGTCTCAAACAAACAGAAACAAAAACAAAAGCAGAGAAAGATAACACTCAATTGAGTCTCCTTTCTCAGGTGACCCAAGCGCTTTGGGTTGGATTTGAGGCCTGCTCCACAGGAAGGAATTCATACTCTGTACTGAACACACGCATGGTCAGAAGCCCGAGACGGAAGAGGCCATAGTCCTCGGCGGAAAATTTTACTAATGTTGTTTTGCTGAATGCTCATGTTGTCAAACTGCCTTCCAAATGCTTGTGTTTAGTCCCATGGATCTGCGCGGCTCTCTATCTTGCCGCAGAAGCTCCTGTTGGCATGAACAGTAGTTACTCATAACTGGTCAGAGGGCTGCTAAAAAGTGACCACTGAGTGTTCATGGGACACTCAGATGTCCCTAAATGGGACAGCTGTATCAACCCCCCACCCCCAAAGCTCGGGGAACATCTCAAATGAAGAAACAGAGAGAACGTAAGAGCTGGAGGATCGGGAGAGCTCTTTGAAATGCTCCCTCTCTTCCATATGACATGGCCATTATATGGTTTCCTAAACAAAGTCAAGTCAGTCAAAATTCCGGCACAGAGTGGGGGACTTTCAACGCCCTGCCCCAGCCAAGGAGCTATTAGCAGTTGATGGCTGCTGAGGAAGGGAGATTCAATTTTCTCTGGGGTGCAGCCCCTAGGAGGTTGCCCATGCTCCATTGGATAACCCCAAACCACGCACTAAATGGAATCAGTGAGCTATAAAAAGAAAAAAAAAAAGGCATGAAGGCGAAAGGGAACCCAGAGTGGACACGATTAAGATACATGATAGACAAGCATGAAGCTATCAATAAATAAAAATGATGAATTAAAAAGGAGAATTTTCATATTTAATTTTATGATAGTCATTTAATATTCTCAAAAAGGAAATTTTGGAAAAGAGATAGAGTAAGACAGAGGGAGAGGGTAATTGTATTAGCTAACTAAAAAGTTCTTTATACTAATGAAAACAGTGTGCCACTGGATTTTTGTTTTGGGGGGGTGGAGTGTTTTCAAGACAGGGTTTCCTTGAGTAGCCCTGACTGTCCTGGAGCTCGCTCTGTAGACCAGGCTGGCCTCAAACTCAGAGACCTGCCTGATTAGACAGACTAACCAATGGGACAGAAGGAAAAATCCAGAAATACATGCAGATGCATTCTGGGGTGTTTTTATGATGAAAATGAGAGGGGAAGGTGAGTTATTCAATAGGATAACCCGGTACCAGTGAGAAGAAAACAAAGCTGTAAATTCACTTGATGCCTTGAGTCAAGATATGGGACCGCAGAGGCACACACCTTCAGTCTCAGAACCTGAGAGGCTGAGGCAGGTGAATCTCTGAGTTTGAAGACAGCCTGGTCTACAAAGAGAATCCCAGGAAAGCCAGATTTACATAGAGAAACCCTGTCTCAAAAAACCAATAATAATAATTTTTATTTATTTGCTTGTTTATTTATTTATTTAGGTTTTTTTTTTTTTGAGACAAAGTTTCTCTATGTAGCTTTGATACCTATCCTGGATCTCACTCTGTAGACCAGGCTGGCCTCGAACTCACTGAGATCCGCCTGGCTCTGCCTCCCAAGTGCTGGAATCAAAGGCGTGCACCACCACCACATGGCAATTTTTTAAAAAAAATAAAATAAAAATAAATGGAGGACCATGTGGTGGTATTGTGTTCCCCAAAATATTGTGTACCTTAATAAACTTACCTGGGGTCAGAGAACAGACAAGCCACTAGTTAGGTAGTGATAGCACACGCCTTTAATCCTAGCATTCCAGAGACAGAAATCCCTCTGGATCTCTGTGAGTTCAAGGCCACATTGGAAATAGCCAAGCATGGTGACACACTCCTTTAATCCCAGAAAGCCAGCCTTTAATCCCAGGGAGTGGTGGTAGAAAGCAGAAAGATATATAAGGCGTGAGGACCAGAAACTAGAAGCTTTTGGCTGGTTAAGCATTTGGCTGGTTAAGCTTTCAGGCTTTGGAGCAACACAGTTCAGCTGAGATTCATTCTGGATAAGGACTCAGAGGCTTCCAGTCTGAGGAAACAGGACCAGCTGAGGAACTGGCGAGGTGAGATAGCTGTGGCTTGTTCTGTCTCTCTGATCTACCAGCATTGACCCCAATAACCGGCCTCAGGTTTGATTTTATTAATAAGAACTTTTAAGATTCCTGCTACAGGACCAAAGGACCGTGATTTGAATGTAAAGGTCAAAGTATAGATCTGTGCAAACTCTGAAGAATTTGTTCATAACATCTACTTCTCTAATAAAGACTTAAAATCCAAAGACATTTCGGAATGTTAAAAGACTGCATATAGTGCTAGGCAAATATGGGTCAAGGATTTAATCCCAGCCCTTGGGAGACAGAGGCAGGCAGATCTCTGTGAGTTCAAGGCTAGCCTGGTCTACATAGTGAGTTTCAGGACAGCCGGAATTACATAGTAAGACCTTGTTTCAGAAATGCACCCTCCCCACCCCCCCCAAAAAAGCCTGCATCTGTCAACATGGTTAGCAAACACATGCCCACATTTAGAGCAAACAGAAAGCACATTAAACTGATTATTTTTCCTAAATCCCATTTTTACCCGAGTTCTCTGGTGTCCCGCTCAGTGGTCATCCCCAGTGTGCCGGCTAAAGAGACAAGAAACGGGGGAGAGCAGAGAGAGGCTTACTGTGTCAGATCTTGGCTACAGAGTGAGACTCTGCTGTCTCGGAGTGTCCCGACACCGGTGTGTGGATCCGTGGAAAGAAGACTCAGAGGCATCTTAAAAATGAATCTAACCTTTCATGGCTGCAGGGGGATCCAGCCTCTGGGGACTGAAGCCTTTCCCTTCGCCCAGGGCATTTTTATTTTCTCTCTATTTACAGTTTAGCCAGTTAATTTCTGTAATTTCAAAGCAACCCAAAAGGAGCTCCCAAAGATACAACACCAAGTGCAAATTCCTCGATTTCTCAGGTACCGCGGTCTTTCGGGTTTCCTAAACCAAGTTTTGCATAGGCCTTGGATCCATGGAAGACTCTCAGACCAGATTCACACAGGGCTATAAGAGAAACAAAAGGTGTCTTAAACAAAGGATGGATTAGGGCTCCTGCTGAGCTACGCTCTGGAGCCAGGCCAGGAGCAGCTCAGCAGGAACGCAGCCACACTCCGCCCAGGAGGGAAAGAAGATTGGTCTGGAGATAGGGCCCAGAGGCCTACAGTGCTCACAGTGCGGAGCTAGGAGGTACCGTGTTTGGATCTCACCACATAACAAGGCAGACGTGTAGCAAAATGCCTGTAGTTCCACCTTGGAGCGATCTCACCCCCTCTTCTGGCCTCTGTACATAGAAGTGTGTTCACCTGCACATGTGTGCACACTCATTCACAGAGACGTATTGTGGAATATTATTTTAAGGTGTGTTACGTTTGTTTATGCTATGGAACATTTGTTTAATGATGCAAAGATGTTGCTGCATTCTTTTATGTTACATTTGTTTAACTCTGTAAAGCTGTGATTCTTTGCCTGTCTAAAACACCTGACTGGTCTAATAAATCACTGAACGGCCAATAGCTAGGCAGGAAAAAGGATAGGCAGGCAGGCAGGCAGGCAGAGAGAATAAAAGAGGAGAAATCTGGGAGAAGATTGAGGAGCAAGAGAACAAGGAGAGGAGGATGCTAGGGGCCAGCCACACAGGGACATAGCCACCCAGCCACCCAGCCACCCAGCCACACAGCCACACAGCCAGATACAGAGTAAGAGTGAAAGTAAGATACATAGAAGTAAGAAAAAGCCCAAATAGTTAAAAAAAAAAAAAAAAATGGCCAAATAGTAAAAAGAGTAAAGATTACAATCAACAACAGACATGCATACAAATAAATACATACACACATTAAATGTTGAATTTTTCTTACATATTTGTATACATAGAAGGGCCTGTGGAGGACATATAGACTCCTTTTGACCCAGATGAGATGACAGGAAATGGGTCAGGGAGGGACACTTCACTGTATATTTATTTGTT